>NW_024070209.1:21693913-22116347 GCF_014754425.2 Oryx dammah
AGCACAGAAGGGTTTAAGCAGGGAAGTGATAGGATCAAGTTTTCTCTGACAACCTCCCCTCTGACTTCCCTGGTGGCTCAGATGGTAAAGCGTCTGCCTGCAATGTGGGAGACTTGGGTTGATCCCTGGGTTGGGAAGATCCCCTGGAGAAGGCAATGGCAACCCACTCCAGTACTCTTGCCTGGAAAATTCCATGGACAGAGAAGCCTTGTAGGCTACAGTCCATGGGGTCACGAAGAGTTGGACACAACTGAGCAGCTTCACTTCAACCTCCCCTCGTAGCTCTTTATTTCTCATCATGCTCCATCTTACACAGTACTGAACCTCCTATCAGTCCCGTAAACACTCCTTGCCTCTCTGCCTTCCCTTTTGCTATTCTTCTGTCTGGAATGCCCATTGCTGCCACTAATGTCACCACCCCTGTGACCTGGCTGACTCTGGCTCTGTTTTAAGATTCACTGCAGGAGATATTCTCTGCCTTCCCCTCGTCGGGAACCTGTTTCTCTGGGCAGTTCTGTAGACACCTGCTTGTATCTCCACTCAAATGACTCTGCGCCTGCTCCTGTCCATTCTCCACACTAGGGGAAAAAAGGGAAGTGTTTTCTGGCTGTTTTTTTTTTTTTTTTTAATCGATTCTCATCATCGATTCTGATCTTTTACAATCTGGGGTGGTTCCACTGAGGCTCACAGTGGAGTTTCACAGTGGAAATCCACCTTCAGGCTCTGTGATCTAGCCTCTGCCTCCCCTCTGGTACCATCTTCCCTGATACCACCTTGGCCTCTGCACCCCAGTCTCACAGGCCTCCTTCTTCAAAGCCCTCATGTGTGCCTTTCCTTCTGCTCCACGAGGATAATCCTGCTCATCCTCGAGACCTCAGTGTTCTTGGACTGTCTCCACCTTGTCCTCAGCACTCAGACACCCTCCTCTATGGTTTCCAGTCACTGTGTGCATCTCCTTTATGTCAGAGTCATAATTTTGCATCTGCTTGTCCTATTAATTTCAACAATGCCACTGGCCTTCACTAGACTCTCTGAGGGTAAGACTTGTGTTTGTTTTCACTTATAGGTAGAATTGGATTGAGGGGAAGTCACAAGGTTCATTTGCTGATGTTAGAACTGTTCCCAACACATCAAACTAGATAAGGCCAGGTCAGTCCCATGCCCCCAGGTGGGGGCAATGCAGGAGGTGATCAAGCATCAAAAGTACCTGTGCTCCCTATGCTAAGTTGCTTCAGTCGTGTCCGACTCTGTGTGACCCCATAGACGGCAGCCCACCAGGCTCCCCCGTCCCTGGGATTCTCCAGGCAAGAACACTGGAGTGGGTTGCCATTTCCTTCCTCCCTATAGTCCTTGGAATAGCCTGTGAAATCAAAGGTAGCAGGGAGTGGGGCCATAATTTAATGTTAAGCCAATTGCGAGGAGAGGGTGCTGAGTGAAATGAAGAACATGCTGGCCCAGGCTGTCTATTGGGAGCTGCTGGATTACCTGGTGTGTGGTAGTGGAGGGGTGTGTGTGTGGGTGTGTGTGTGTGTGTGTCTGTGTGTGTGTGTGTCTGTGTGTGTGTGTCTGTGTGTGTGTGTCTGTGTGTGTGTGTGTCTGTGTGTGTGTGTGTCTGTGTGTGTGTCTGTGTGTCTGTGTGTGTGTGTGTGTCTGTGTCTGTGTGTGTGTCTGTGTATATGTGTCTGTGTGTGTGTCTGTGTGTGTGTCTGTGTGTGTGTGTCTGTGTCTGTCTGTGTCTGTCTGTGTGTGTCTGTGTGTCTGTGTCTGTCTGTGTCTGTCTGTGTGTGTCTGTGTCTGTGTCTGTGTGTCTGTGTGTGTGTCTGTGTGTGTCTGTTTGTGTGTGTCTGTGTGTGTGTCTATGTGTGTGTGTGTCTGTGTGTGTGTCTGTGTGTGCGTGCGTGCGTGCGTGCGTGCGTGCGTGTGTGTGTCGGTCTGTCGGTCGGTCTCAGGGTGTATTTTGGCAGCTGGCCGGCTCTATGTTTTTAAGCCAGGCAGGGAGCACTGCACGGGCTGATTTTATCTCTGCATATTGGCACTCCTGGGAGTTCATGGGGTTCTCTCAGTCCTTTTGTGTTGCCTGATAAAAGTGAGGGCAACTGCTGGCTGGGCTGCCAGGGTCCTCAGACGGTACTATGCTGAGTCCTGAGCAAGAAGTCTCCAGGTGCTCAGACTGGAGAAAACTCAGACACTTCTGAGCCTGGAGGAGGAATGGAAGTGGCCTTTCTGCTTCTAGTCCAGGGCTTTTAAGTTACCCCCAGAGGAGGCTGGGGGCTGTGGATGCCCTCAAACAGTGGCGATCTAGCCCTGGGCTTTGAAAAGCAGACAAAGGCAAAACCGAGGTCTCTGTAAAAGAGGATAAGCCATAAAGGATGTTGCCAGAGAGTTTTAAAGCATTTCTTATGATTTTTCTTAAATTAGGTTTTTCTTTTAATTACCTAGTTATCCTTCAGAAACTTGGAACAGTCCCACTCCTTATCAACATATTCCTTGTCAATTATGCACAGGCTCAGGCTTATGGTGCTGAGGGTGATGCTTAAGTATGAGGCAGCTGGAAGTTTTTCCCCTTGGGTTGAGGAGAGTGATAGGAATGCTAATAGGCTATAGCTCTGGGCTGAGCTGGTAGCTGAAGGAGAGAACTCACTGAGCACAGGGCTAGGGGGCTGGGTGGGGAGCAAAGGAGAGGTTCATTGCTGCTGACCCGACTAGATGAGTAGGGGCTAAGGGTTAAACTGTAATTTTTGTCTTTCTGATCAACTCTAGCTACTTTCTGGATTCTTAGCGCCATATCCACAAATAGCTGATTGAAGTGATATTTAGCTGAACTGCCTATTGGCACTTTTTTTTTTCCTGCCCGGTTGTCTGTGTCTTTTATTCTGACTGATGTAAAATTAGGACTGGAAACATTTGGTGGGGATGTTTGGATGAGATGTGGGCTGAAATCTGGCAGTGTGTATAAGTGTGTGTGTTTGTGTGTGTGTGTGTTATAAGGTGCAGTGAGAATCGTAGTAAATAAGGTACAGCCCTGGACTATATTCAGGTTATCTTGTCCTGTGCTCGTCCTCCAGTAAGGACTTGTGATGACTAGATGTCATAAGCAAAGGTGGAAACAAGAGAATTACAGCTCTCCTTCATACTATCTCTGGAACTGGACAGAGGTGCATTTATGCTTCAGGATTAAGCATCCAATGGTTATTTTGGCTGCTTGGACTGTGTGGGTAGGTGGTTAGTTCTGGTAGGGGGAAGGATGGGGACTTCAATTTAGAGTAGGGAGCTGGGCCGGGGGGGTGGGCCTTCCCTCCTCCTGCCCATTCCCCCCCCGCCAGCCCCCACAGAGATTCCCATCAGAGGTGAGTTCTGCTTGGTCAAGGGGGAAGTTGATCCTTTCCATTCTCATTTTAGGTATTGAACCCCAACACCCCCCACCCCGCTCCTGTCACTGGATTTGGGACCCATGTGTGTCCAGGGCTCTGAGGTGTAATCTCTGCCTCGAATGGCCCTCCTGCCCCTCCCATCCTTTCTACACCTTCCTTTCTCTCCCCAGCTACTCCTGTGCCCTTTTTGTTTTTCCTCTGCCTCTGTAAGCACCTGAAAACCTGCTCACCGAGCAGGGAAAGAAATTTTGCCTGCAGAGCTTTGGATAATGGTTTCCTTCAGTCTTTGTGTCTGCTTCCTTGTGGGTAGAGGGCAGTATGAGAGCAAAGAGGATGGAAATACACACATTAATATTACAATAAAAGCAACGCCATATGTCCATCCATGCCTGCCTGCTTTGTCCTTGTTCATGTAAGAGGACTAATTGGTTATGATCAGATGTGGTCAGATATGATCATAGTGACGCTCATCTGACAGAGTCTGTTAAGATATCTAAGAACTGGTTTTGGAAGCAAATGCAGATTCAGTGCCAGCTCTGTCACTTGTTAGCTGTGGGACTGCAGGCAGATTATTGAACCGCTGAGCCTCTGTTTTCTCCTCTGTATAACAGAACCTATCTCATGGGAGAAATGTGGGTTAAGCTCTCAGCATAGACCCTGGCACAGAACAAGTCCTC
This sequence comes from Oryx dammah, assembly GCF_014754425.2. Taxonomy (NCBI): domain Eukaryota; kingdom Metazoa; phylum Chordata; class Mammalia; order Artiodactyla; family Bovidae; genus Oryx; species Oryx dammah. Next base: position 21,697,962 of record NW_024070209.1, read on the forward strand.
GGTAAACTGTCATCATCACCATTTAGTCGTGTGGCCTAAGGCAGACCACCGTGCCCTTTGTGAAAGGGACAGGATAGGTGCCTTATGTAACTTATAAGGATGCATGAGAAGGCACGTTGACTATACCATCACAGGCTATATAATAAATAAGAGCATGATTATCATTTTCCTGTAACTACACTATAGCAGTTCTGGGGGGTCTCAACAGTGTGCTATCTGGCTGCAGATTTATGTCATGATTTAGAAATGCCCATGGAACTGTTGGAAGAGCCAGAACTCATGGGAAATAGTGTAAAAGCTGCCGGATACAGGGGGATCTTGCCCTGCCTATTGTTTTCCTGCTGCTGCTACAAATGACTTGGAGATTTGGCTTCTTCTGCCATAAGGTTCTTGCCCCTGGAAGGTGGTGAGTGCCATCCTCAGCTCTTGTTGGAGTGAATCATTGATAATTCATCCAATTTGGAGATTTTCTTGCTCCTTTGCTTCCTGCCTCTGGAACCTACCAGGCCACCTAACTATGAGAGGTGGACTGAAACAGTAAAGGGGGTGAAGCTCAAAACTGTCAGTTTTGCTTAAAATTGCTTCAGTTCAGTACAGTTCTGTCGCTCAGTCATGTCCAACTCTTTGCAACCCCATGAACCTCAGCACGCCAGGCCTCCCTGTCCATCACCAACTCCTGGAGTTTACCCAAACTCATGTCCATTGCGTCAGTGATGCCATCCAACCATCTCGTCTTCTGTCGTCCCCTTCTCCTCCTGCCCTCAATCCCTCCCAGCACCAGGGTCTTTTCCAATGAGTCAATGCTTCCCATGAGGTAGCCAAAGGATTAGAATTTCAGCTTCAACATCAGTCTTTCCAATGAACACCCAGGACTGATCTCCTTTAGGATGGACTGATCTCCTTTAGGATGGACTGGTTGGACCTCCTTGCAGTCCAAGGGACTCTCAAGAGTCTTCTCCAACACCACAGTTCAAAAGCATCAATTCTTCCGCACTCAGTTTTCTTTATAGTCCAACTCTCACATCCATACACGACTACTGGAAAAACCATAGCCTTGACTAGACGGACCTTTGTTGAAAAAGTAATGTCTCTGCTTTTTAATATGCTGTCTAGGTTGGTCATACCTTTCCTTCCAAGGAGTAAGCGTCTTTTAATTTCATGGCTGCAGTCACTATCTGCAGTGATTTTGGAGCCCCCCAAAATAAAGTCAGTCTCTGTTTCTAATGTTTCCCTGTCTATTTCCCATGAAGTGATGGGACCGGATGCCATGATCTTAGTTTTCTGAATGTTGAGCTTTAAACCAACTTTTTCATTCTCCTTTTTCACTTTCATTAAGAGGCTCTTTAGTTTCACTTTCTGCCATAAGGGTGGTATCATCTGCATATCTGAGGTTATTGATATTTCTCCCAGCAATCTTGATTCCAGCTTGTGCTTCTTCCAGCCCAGTGTTCCTCATGATGTACTCTGCATAGAAGTTAAATAAGCAAGGTGACAATATATAGCCTTGACATACTCCTTTTCCTATTTGGAACCATTCTGTTGTTCCATGTCCAGTTCTAACTGTTGCTTCCTGACCTGCATATAGGTTTCTCAAGAGGCAGGTCAGGTGGTCTGGTATTCCCATCTCCTTCAGAATTTTCCACAGTTTATTGTGATCCACACAGTCAAAGGCTTTGGCATAGTCAAGAAAGCAGAAACAGATGTTTTCCTGGAACTCTCTTGCTTTTCTCTAATCCAACGGATGTTGGCAATTTGATCTCTGGTTCCTCTGCCTTTTCTAAAACCAGCTTGAACATCTGTTCATGGTTCACATACTGCTGAAGCCTGGCTTGGAGAATTTTGAGCATTACTTTACTAACATATGAGATGAGTGCAATTGTGTGGTAGCTTGAGCATTCTTTGGCATTGCCTTTCTTTGGGATTGGAATGCAGTCCTTTTCCAGTCCTGTGGCCACTGCTGAGTTTTCCAAATTGGCTGGCATATTGAGGGCAGCACTTTCACAGCATCATCTTTCAGGATTTGAAATAGCTCAACTGGAATTCCATCACCTCCACTAGCTTTGTTCATAGTGATGCTTTCTAAGGCCCACTTGACTTCACATTCCAGGATGTCTGGCTCTAGGTGAGTGATCATACCATTGTGATTATCTGGGTCATGAAGATCTTTTTTGTACAGTTCTTCTGTATATTCTTACCACCTCTTCTGTTTCTGTTAGGTCCATACCATTTCTGTCCTTTATCGAGATCATCTTTGCATGAAATGGTTCTTGGTATCTCTAATTTCCTTGAAGAGATCTCTAGTCTTTCCTATTCTGTTGTTTTCCTCTATTTCTTTGCATTGATCACTGAGGAAGACTTTCTTATTCTCTCCTTGCTATTCTTCGGAACTCTGCATTCAAATGGGTATATCTTTCCTTTTCTCCTTTGCTTTTTGCTTCCCTTCTTTTCACAGCTATTTGTAAGGCCTCCTCAGACAGCCATTTTACTTTTTTGCATTTCTTTTCCAAGGGATGGTCTTGATCCCTGTCTCCTGTACAATGTCACAAACCTCATTCATCAGGCACTCTGTCTATCAGATCTAGTCTGTTAAATCTATTTCTCACTTCCACTGTATAATCATAAGGGATTTGATTTAGGTCATACCTCAATGGTCTAGTGGTTTTCCCCACTTTCTTCAATTTAAGTCTGAATTTGGCAATAAGGAGTTCATGATCTGAGCCACAGTCAGCTCTCAGTCCTGTTTTTGCTGACTGTATGGAGCTTCTCCATCTTTGGCTGCAAAGAATATAATCAATCTGATTTTGGTATAGACCATCTGGTCACATCCCTGTGTAGAGTCTTGTGTTGTTGAAAGAGAGTGCTTAGTATGACCAGTGTGTTCTCTCGGCAGAACTGTGTTAGCCTTTGCCCTGCTTCATTCTGTACTCCAAGGCCAAATTTGCCTGTTACTCCAGGTGTTTCTTGACTTCCTACTTTTGCATTCCAATCCCCTGTAATGAAAAGGACATCTCTTTTGGGTGTGAGTTCTAAACGATCTTGTAGGTCTTTGAAGTGTTCAACCTCAGCTTCTTCAGTGTTACTAGTTGGGGCATAGACTTGGATTACTGTGATACTGAATGGTTTGCCTTGGAAACGAACAGAGATCATTCTGTCATTTGTGAGATTACATCCAAGTACTTAGCCTTGATCTTTACTTAGAAAAAGTTGAAGATATTGTTTTAAAATAGTTTGTATGGTTTTTTGAAATTGATTTCAATCGTCTATCAAAGCCCAAGAGTACAACCCTGTCAGTTATCAAGTCAGCAATAGAACAGGCTCTCTCTTGAGATCCTAAGGGCTGGTTTTAAAAGGGGCTTCTAGTTTCCATTTATCTTGATGTGTGTCTGTGACACATCCCAGCATAAATCCAGCAGCCCATCTGGTGAAGGGGACACGAGAACATTGTTCATGATAGTAAATATGTTTAGATTTTTTTCACAGTCTCAGCAGAGCTGTTGCTCTTGTCTATATTTTCATAAATTAGCTCTACCAAACATTGCTTTCCTCATCTCCATGTATAGTAGCAATTAGTCAATTCAGCTCGATCCAGGACTTATCTTTACGGAGGAAACAAACTTTTGAAAGTGTAGCTCAATTTGAAGAATGCTATGAAGGCACCTGGAAAGGGCCAAGAGTGCATTGTTTTTAAGGATAATTTGCCCTGGGACACTGCCAACCCACTCTACAGTAGGCAGCTTTTCTCCAGAAAGTTGCTCTTTTTTGAGTAGTTGAGGAATTGCTAAAGCCATCAGTATTATAGGTCGTCATGTGGCAGGTCATTGGGCTTCCCCGGTGGCTCAGAGGTTAAAGCGTCTGCCTGCAATGCATGAGACCCCGGTTTGATCCCTGGTTAGGGAAGATCCCCTGGAGAAGGAAATGGCAACCCACTCCAGTATTCTTGCTTGGAGAATCCCATGGAGGAAGGAGCCTGGTAGGCTACTGTCCATGGGGTTGCAAAGAGTCGGACACGACTGAGCTACTTCATATTCATACTTCATATGTGGCAGGTGGGAGATTGCTCCCTCTCTCTCCCCATTCATCCTCCACTCTCTCCCCCTTCCCCCATTTTAGAGTTGTAGTTTGGTTTGATATTGTTAGTTTTCAGTTTTTGTGGAACCATGTTCTAGATTCAGAAAGCAGGTTCTCCATCTAAAGGGCACTTGCTAAATGAATGTTGAATGAATGAGCAAATGAAATAAAGAATAAATGATGAGGTGATTGACTCTTGATGGCAAAAGGTAGTGATTGACACACAGCCAGTATTTTTTTTTCCCAAATGCTGGAGATGAGGATGAAATTCCTGCCATCTCTCAGGTCAGGACTCACCCTGTAATGGTCCTGCTTATGAAGAGGGCAGGAAGAGAGGGGTGTGAATGGATACTGGCCTTTATGAAGCATCAGTTATGGGCTAGGCAGTATTGGAACACTCCGTATATGTGACCTTGTTCGACCCTTGTGAATAGTTCTATGAGATTGTATCACCTCTGTTCTACAAATGAAATGGAGGCTCAGGGTAGTCAAGCGTATTGTTTAAATTACACAATGTGCTGGTTCCAAAGCTGATCTTCTAGTTTGCACTCTTGCATGCAGCTTATTTGTGGGGCTCCCAGGTGGCTCAGCTGGTAAAGAATCAGCCTGCAATGCAGAGACACAGGAGATGGATTCCTGGGTTGGGAAGATCCCCTGGAGAAGGGAATGGCAACTGACTCCAGTATTCTTGCCTGGAGAATCCCATCGACAGAGGAGCCTGGCAGGCTACAGTCCATAGAGTCATGAAGAGTCGGACATGACTGAAGTGACTGAGCACAGTACTGCGCATACTGCTTCTTATGCACATAGATTAAATGCACACACAAAAAACCGCACATTCCCAAGTGTCTCCCAATATTTAGAGGATGAGGGTTTAACCTTCTGATTAAAAAATATATACTCATTGACATTCACATGAATTGAAAAAGTCCTGGGGACTGGAGGGGGAAGACAGCTTTGTGTGCTTCCCACACTGACTGACTGGTTGCCTTCTTGAGTCCAGGAGATTTTAACTTCAAGTATGTATTAACAACAGACCCAGTTACTATTAAGACAGCTATTGTCCAGAGTGTATTGATCTCTTTGAGGTCAGCGTGTTGTGACCAGAGCAGGAGTAACTAGAAATGACTGTTGGCCTGTCCCTGCAACATGGTATCCCCTGTGGGGGGAAGGGAAAATACCACAGTGGGCGATGCTCCTGGATCCACTAGCTGATGGCTGTATCTGGTTTCACATGAGCCGGGGCTCAGGGAGTAGGGCGAGGGAGCGGGAGCAGTTACTAGTGCATCTGCCTTCTCTCCAGTGGTGTAATCACCCCCCTGTTTCCCATACTGGCACCTCTGAGTTGGAAAAAAAAGAGGCCAGGACCTGTCTCTACGTTTCAGTTCTCTCATATCCTGCTGGAGAGAGCGGGAAGGGGAGGGAAGAGAAGAGGGCGGGAGGGAGGGAGGGAGGGAGAAAGAGAGAGCAGTAGAGAGTGTCCAGCTGGGCTAACACCCCCCATAAGCCACAGCAAATCACATCCTCTCTTCAGCCTCTAATCATAAATCCCCAAGCCACCAGATACGTCCCTAATGGTGTGCCATGATGGTTCAAAACTGAGAACCCCTGGTTTGCAAGTTTTAAATGTTTTATTATGTTTTAGACCCAGCAACATAACTAAAGGAAAGTCAAATTCAGCAGACCAGTCATAACCCTAACCCAGTGATGATGTCTACCTTTACACAGGACTGGGCCTGTTTGACCAGTATTATTTCTGGTTTTCTCCACTGTCACTTTAAAAAAAAATTTCCTGTGTTGATGTTCAGTATCTCTGCAGTAGGTTGAATCCATCAGACTTGGCATTGAACCATCCCTCTGGCATTGAACCCCAGAGATCATGTGTTTACCACAGTTCAAGGAACTCACCTCCGTCTTACCTTTAATGGGTTGTCTGGGTTTGTTCAAAATAGCAGCAGTAGAAGTAGTAACAGTAGTAGTATTAACAATAGTAATAATAAGTGCACTAATAATATTACATGAGTATTGTATAAGTACTATATTTAATCCTCTGTGAGATAGATGAACTGTCATTTTCTATATATTACAACAGAAGAAACTGATGCCCAGAGAGGTTAAGTAACTGGCCAAGGGCACACAGCTAGTGAGTGGTGAAGCCAGAATACAAATCCAGGCTGTCTGGCTCCAACAGAGTGAACACAAAGACAATTCCACACTGCTAAAAATTGATTCTCCACTAGTATTAATCATAAGTAATTATAGTAGAACAAGCTAGTATATTGTAGAGAAAGAGTCTCAGCAAAGAATAACGTTCACACCTTTCAGGCACTTCCAGTATCCAACCTTCTTGCTCTTGGTTGCTTTTATAGTCTTATTCACCTTCATCTGGAAACTTCCTCTCTCCAGTGCAAGAGGCACCAGCCACATGAGACTTACAGGCGCTTGAAAGGAGACTTCCAAAAGGAGATGTGCCATAAGGGAAAACAAACACCAGGTCTGGGAGGGGTAGGGGGAACCAATGGGGACCAGTTACAGGTAAGTGAGCTGGGGGTCAGGGATAGAAGGTAGGGGCTTGTAACCTGGGCTTGACTCAGGGGGAAGCTGATGGTATGGTCTCAGAAGGAACAAGACAGAGCTGGACAATGAAAACTCTGAGCATATTGCTCTCAGAGTCCCCTAGAAATGTTCTTATCTTCTGTTTGCCTAAATGTGGAAGCTGCTACATTGGCACAGCTTTAAAGCTATTCATTATGCAATTATATGGCACCTACCTTGTGCAAGGCACCTTGTTTTCAAAGAAATACAGAATTCTAAAACAAATACAATGTTACAGGATGGCAAGTAAAACTGTGTCCCACTTCAGTTCAGTTCAGTCGCTCAGTCGTGTCCGACTCTCTGCAACCCCATGAACTGCAGCACGCCAGGCCGCCCTGTCCATCACCAACTCCCGGAGTTCACCCAAACCCATTTCTATTGCGGAGTCCGCCCAAACCCATGTCTATTGAGTCACTGATGCCATCCAGCCATCTCATCCTCTGTTGTCCCCTTCTCCTCCTGCCCTCAATCTTTTCCAGCATCAGGGTCTTTTCAAATTAGTTGGCTCTTTGCATCAGGTGGCCAAAGTATTGGAATTTCAGCTTCAACATCAGTCCTTCCAGTGAACACCCAGGACTTATCTCCTTTAGGATGGACTGGTTGGATCTCCTTGCAGTCCAAGGGACTCTCAAGAATCTTCTCCAACACCACAGTTCAAAAGCATCAATTCTTCAGCACTCAGTTTTCTTTATAGTCCAACTCTCACATCCATACATGACTACTGGAAAAACCATAGCCTTGACTAGATGGGACCTTTGTTGAAAAAGTAATGTCTCTGCTTTTTAATATGCTGTCTAGGTTTGTTATAATTTTCTTTCCAAGGAGTAAGCGTCTTTTAATTTCATGGCTGCAATCACCATCTGCAGTGATTTTGGAGCCCCCCAAAATAAAGTCAGCCACTGTTTCCACTGTTTCTCCATCTGTTTCCTATGAAGTGATGGGACTGGATGCCATGGTCTTCGTTTTCTGAATGTTGAGCTTTAAACCAACTTTTTCACTCTCCTCTTTCACTTTCATCAAGAGGCTCTTTAGTTCTTCTTCACTTTCTGCCATAAGGGTGGTGTCATCTGCATATCTGAGGTTATTGATATTTCTCCCAGCAATCTTGATTCCAGCTTGTGCTTCTTCCAGCCCAGCGTTTCTCATGATGTACTCTGCATAGAAGTTAAATAAGCAGGGTGACGATATACAGGCTTGACGTACTCCTTTTCCTATTTGGAACCAGTCTGTTGTTCCACGTCCAGTTCTAACTGTTGCTTCCTGACCTGCATATAGGTTTCTCAAGAGGCGGGTCAGGTGCTCTGGTATTCCCATCTCTTTCAGAATTTTCCATAGTTTATTGTGATCCACACAGTCAAAGGCTTTGGTAGAGTTTTCAATTTAAAGAAACATATTAAGTTCATGAGACTGTGAAAGGCAGGTGGGTATAGCAGCAATCATAAAGGTTTTCGTATCCTACCTTACAGATGGGCACCTAAGGCTCCAGAGGCCCCACACCTTCGCACAGCAGGTTTATCTAAGAGTGGCATGCAGGGTGGTGTGGAAGGTGCGGAAATAGTGGCAGAGCGGCCAGTTAGCCAGCTGTTCAGGTGTGAAGTGAAGATTCGATAGGAGCCTTGAGAGGTGGTGAAGGAGGAGAGGAAACAGGAGAGCCGCTAGTTAGACCATTGTACAGTCAGGTGTTTCATGAGTGTGTGTATTTCTCTGTGCATTTGGGTTGATGTGCGATGCTCATTTAGGGTTCAGACTCCCAGTGTGTCTGATTGTCCTGGTGGTGAACACGGGCAGATGCCGAGAGATAACTCATAATTCAGTGCTGATGTTTACTGAGCCGTGGAGTGGCCCACATCCTGTGCTACGTCTCTGTTTCTCTCAATAACCCCGTGAAATATCTGCCGTTGTTCCCACTCTTTTACAGATGAGGGAACTGAGTCTCAGAGAGCTTAAGTAATTTGCCCAGAATCGTACAGCTGGGATTCCAGTCTGAGTCTGGCTGACCGCAAGGCCTTCAGCCACTGCATGTGCTGCCTCGTCATTGATTGATGATTTTTTTATAGCATCTTCTGCTGTTTCTCACTTTTCCCAGTCATTTAACCTAGAGTGTGAGTTTCTGTAACTTAGCTCAGAATTTGATTCATTTCTCTTAAGCATCAGAAACAACAGAAATTCACCAGCCCCTAAGCCCCAGTTTTAACCCTTGTGCAGCATAGTCTATCTTATTCTGCGGTTTATCTCATCATTAGAGTGGCTCTATTGGCCCTTTAAGAAGCTAATTAATCACTAAATATAGACCACGAGTTGTTCTTTTCAACCCCCTGCGTGTCTCTTCCCCCCATTGTGTGATGCCATCTGGTGCTATGATCTCATGCTTTTTGTGTTCCTTTCCAGAGAACCAGATTCATTGCTCTCTAAGCCCGGAAAGCCAGTTAATTTCAAAGTTTGCATGCATGGCTTTGAAAAAATTTGCATCGAATGCCTCCTTGTGGATTTTCACAGTATCACTCTTCAATATATCTCATGGAACTTCTATCTTGACCACCCTCTATGTATATACGTATTCTTGTCTTTTTATCAAAAGAACTTTAATTTGTCTTTAGCAAATCATCAAGCAACTACAGGTTTTTTCCTGTGTGATTTTCGTAAAGTTTCATTTTGTCAGTTTACGTATGTGCTATAGGAAATCAGACCTTAATAATATACTTTCCTTTTCAAATCAATTTGACTTTCTGCTGTGATGGTGGAACAAATGTTTAAAGGATATAAAAGAGCTAATGGCAGGCCTCTGACCCTACTGCTGATCTGTCCTTTCTCCATCTTTACCCCAACTTCTGCCTGAAATCTTGAATAATCTTTCAAGGGAGTGTATGTAACTCCCGGGCTGTAGAGCATTTTCTTGCAAACTCAAGAAAGTTGCTCTGGGTTCCCCACCATACTCCTAATCTTTGGGATTTTAGATGCTCCATTTAGACCGTGTTACTCTCTCCACTTCCTTTTTCTTCTCATTTCAGAGTTCTTGGCAGTTTAAATTTAGCCTGGAAGCCTCTTGGGGAAAGAAAGGTAATTTGGTTGCGTGTGCAGTGCTTACCTCATCCCTGGCACGTGTCGGGAGCAGAACACTGGGCTGGCTGCCCGCCTCCTTTTTGCTACTGCCTCTGCCCCCTGGGATCATACCCATTTCCAGCAGGGATGGAGGAGGAGATGGGCTCTGAGAGTATTAGTAATGATGTTTAGCAAGGGACCAAACATTTTCTTAGCACAGGAGTTGGTAGAAGGCCAGCTCTCTGAGTCTGAGAGAATTTCTTCCCAGTCCAACCCCATATCTAGCCTTAAGCAGCTTCTGTGAGATGCAGGAAGGCTGAAGCCACTGAGTCAACCATGAGCCAATCCAGTCTCTGAATAATGTGTGTTGAAAGGTATGGAAAATGTACAGACAAAAGCCTCAATTTCGGTATCAGGTTTGTTTCCAAAAGAGCATATGCTTGTACTAAACTGAAAAATTTGTTTTTTACTTCAAACTGACAGTTCATTTAATAACTACAGTTCTTGAATTTATGATTACCAGCGGGGAAGGGTGAGAGGAAAGGATAGATTGGGAGTTTGGGATTGACATGTATACACTCCTGTGTTTAAAATAAATGCCTTTCCATGAAAACACGCTGACTACAGGTCTCACTACCCACAGAATTAAGAAACATTTCTAAAAGAGTAAGGATTCCTAACTTTTCTGAGTGAGCATTATACAAAGTTTGGGTGACATCGTATATGTTGAAGTTTGGTTATTGCTTTGTACTTTGTATTATTGCTTTGGTCTAGTTACTTTGTGAGCATCAGATTTTTCTTCCTATCTAATGGAATTAACAATACCTATTTTATATCTAGTTCTTATGAGAATTGGTATCAAATGATTTTTGGCAAATGCTTTTTTTTTTTTTTAATCTATAAGGTGGTTTTTGCACTTCATTCTATCGATAAGGCATATTGTCTCAATTCATCTTCTTATGTTGAACCAACCTTACCATCCTGGCATAAATTGCATTTGGTCATGATATTCTATCCTTTTTATATGTTGGTGAATTCAGTTTGCTAGTACTTTATTGTTGGAGAAGGAAATGGCAACCCACTCCAGTGTTCTTGCCTGGAGAATCCCAGAGATGGCGGAGCCTGGTGGGCTGCTATCTGTGGGGTCGCACAGAGTCGGACACGACTGAAGTGACTTAGCAGCAGCAGCAGCAGTACTTTATTGAGGACTTTTGACTACATAGTCATAAGAAATGTTTTATAATATTCTTTTCTTGTGATGCCTTTGTTTTTTGTATCAGGGCAAAACTGGCCTCATCTAATGATTTGGGAATTGTTCCCTCCTCTTTTTTTTTTTAAGAGTTTATGAAACATGGTTAATTCTTCTTTAAATATTTGGTAAAGTTCACCAGTGAAGCTCTTTGGTTCTGGACTTTCCTTTGTGGAATTTTTTTTTTTTTTTAACTAAGTTGATAACTAACTCAGGCTCTTTAGTTGATATTGATCTGTTTACATATTCTGTTTCTTCTTGAGTCAGTTTTGGTCATTTGCATCTCTCTAGGAAGTTCTCATATAATCTGTAGTATCTAATTTGTTGACATGTAATTTTTTCACAGTATTCTCTTGTTACCATTTTTTGTTTTTGTAAAGTGATGTCTTCTGGTTCATTCCTGAATGTAGTAACTCAAGTCTTCTCTCCTTTTGCCTTGAATGGTCTAGATAAGGATTTGTCAATTTTATTAATCTTTTCAAAGAATCAATTTTTTAAAAAAACTTTCCTCATTTTTCTAGTCTCTACTAAATTTACTTCTACCCTAATTATGTAATCTTTCCTGCTTTGGGATTAGTTTGTTCTTCTCTTTTTAGTTCTTCAGATAGAAAGTCAGGCTGCTGAGTTGAGACTTTCTCTTTTAATGTAGGCATTTACAGGTGTAAATTCCCTCTAAGCACAGCTTTAGCTGCATCTCATGCTGCTGCTGCTGCTAAGTCGCTTCAGTCATGTCCGACTTTGTGCGACCCCATAGATGGCAGCCCACCAGGCTCTGCTGCCCCTGGGGTTCTCCAGGAAAGAACACTGGGGTGGGTTGCCATTGCCTTCTCCAAGCTGCATCTCATAGATTCCCACATATTGTGATTTTGTTTTCATTAATCTCAAAGTGTTTTTAAACTTTATTTGTTATTTCTTTTTGACTCATTCATTGTTTAGAAGTGTTACTTAATTTCCACAAATTTCTGAATTTCCAAAATTTCCTTCAGTTATTGATTTCCAATTTCACTATATTGCAGTCAGAGAACATACTTTGTATGACTTTTAAATGCATTGAGATTTATTTTATCGCATAAAATATGGTGTATGCTGGGGAGTGTATGCTTGAAAATTACATGTATTCTGCTGCTTGGTGGAGTGTTCTGTAGATGCCTGTAGTTGGTTTATAGTGTTGTTCAAACCTTCTGTTTATTTCTTGACTCTCCGCTGTTCTACCATTATTGAAAGTGGGGTGCTAAAGTCTCCAACTATTATTGTTGAATTGTCTATTTCTTCCTTTAATTATGTCAGTTTTTTTGAGTATTTTGGGGCTTTGTTGGTAAGCAGATAAAATGTGTTTAAAGTTGTTATATCTTCTTAGTGAGTTGACCCTTTTATCATTATAAAATGTCTTTCTTTGTCTCTAGTAACAGTTTTTGTCTTAAAGTCTAATTTTTTTGATATTAGTATAGAGTCTGAGTGAACTCCGGGAGTTGGTGATGAACAGGGAGGCCTGGCATGCTGCGATTCATGGGGTCGCAAAGAGTTGGACACAACTGAGTGACTGAACTGAACTGATAGCTATTCCATCTCTCTTTCAGTGACTATTTTCATGGTGTATCTTTTTCCATCTTTTACTTCCAATCTACTTGTGTCTTTGAATCTAAAGTGTGTTTCTAGTCAGTATTACCAGAGAAGGCAATAGCACCCCACTCCAGTACTCTTGCCTGGAAAAATCCCACGGACGGAGGAGCCTGGAAGGCTGCAGTCCATGGGGTCGCGAAGAGTCGGACATGACTGAGCGACTTCACTTTCACTTTTCACTTTCATGCACTGGAGAAGGAAATGGCAACCCACTCCAGTATTCTTGCCTGGAGAATCCCAGGGACGGGGGCAGCCTGGTGGGCTGCCGTCTATGGGGTCGCACAGAATTGGACACGACTGAAGCGATTAGCAGCAGCAGCAGCAGCAGCAGCAGTGGGTATCACATTGTTGGAGCATGTTATTTTACCTATAATGCAATCTCTGCTTTTGTTGGAACGTTTGGTCTATTTATATTTAATGTAATTCCAATTATGTTTCCCTGTTTTGTAACATTACAGATGTTTTTGTTGTTTGCTTGTTTCTCCATGTGGATTCAGTTACTGTTATTTCATTCAGCCTGAAGGACTTCCTTTACTATTTCTTATAGAGCAGGTCTGCTAGTGACACATTCTCTGTTTTTGTTTAACTGGAAATGTCTTCATTTTCTGTTCATTCCTGAAGGATAACTTTGCTGCATTTAAAATTCTTGGTTGACAATCTTTCTTTCACTGCTTTGAATATGTCATTCCACTCCCTCAGACCTCCATGGTTTCTGATGAGAAATCAGTTTCTAATCTTTTGAGGAGTCCTTACATATGATACATTGCTTTTTTCTTGTAGTTTTCAAGAGTCTCCATCTTTGGCTTTCAACAGTTTGATGATGGTGTATCTGAATATAAGTTTGTCCTTTTTTTACTTCATCAAACTTCTTAGATGTATAGATTCATTTTTTCATCAAATTTGGAAAAATTTTGACAATTATTTCTTCAAATATTCTTTTTGTCTCTTTTTTCTCTACTCATTTCTGGGACTCCCATTATATTCCTCAGACTGGATAATTCAATTGATCTGTCTTTAAGTTGAGTGATTATTTTTCCTGCCTGCTCAAAACTTTGTTGAGCCCCTCTAATAAATTTTTAAATTTCAGTTATTATACTTTTCAACTTTTGAATTTCTATTTATTTTTCTTTTCATACCTTTCATCGCTTTACTGATATTCTCTATTTGCTGAGACATCATTCTCACACTTGCCTTTAGTTCCTTGGACATGGTTTCCTTTAATTCTTTTAACATATTTAGAACATTTGATTTAAAGTCTTGGTTAGGGGCTTCCCTGGTGATCCAGTGGTTAAGACTCCACATTTCCACTGCAGGGGTCAGGGGTTCAATCCATGGTTGGGGAGCTAAGATCTCACCTGTTTGGCGGTGTGTTAAAAACAGAAAACAAAAACCGAAAAACAAAGCCTTGAACTGTGACGTCTTGGTTAGGTAAATCCAGTGTCTGGGCCTCTTCAGTGATAGTTTCTATTGACTGACCTTTTTTTTCCTATGTGTGTGTGATATGTTCCTTTTCTGTGTTTGCTTTGTACTTTTTAATTGAAACTGGGCATTTAAAATTATATAGCAATTCTGGAAATTAAATTCTTCCTCCTGCTCTGAGTTTGTTATTGTTTTTTGTGTCAATGTTTTTTTTTTTTTTTTCAGTGACTCTACTGAACTAATTCTGTGAAGTCTGTATCCTTTGTCATACGTAGGCCCTACTAGCTTAGTGGGAAGCTAATGACTATACAGAAATGTCTTTAACTGCCTAGAACCAATAAGTTCCCAGTCTTTGCTGATGGGCAGTGTGTGTGTGTTGGGGCATGTCGTTTAACTCTGCTTTAGCCCTTCAGTTCCTGCTTACATAACATATATAAACACTGAACTTATATGGCTTATAGACCTCACAACCAAAGAGAAAAATAAAAGGGAGCTTTGAGCTTTTTATTTCCTTGGAGAAGGAAATGGCACCCCACTCCAGTACTCTTGCCTGGAGAATCCCATGGAGGGAGGAGCCTGTTAGGCTACTAGTCCATGGGGTCGCAAAGAGTCGGTCACGACTGAGCAACTTCACTTTCACTTTTGAGCCTTTTGGAGAATTGGTGGTTTCATAAAGGAAAGAAAAATAAGCTTCCAAAAAGCAGAGGTCATCTTGGGTAGTATTTTTCAGCTGGCTGTATCAGAATTACTCGGGATGTTTGTTGAAAGTCAGGTTTGTGGCTCCATCCCAAATCTTTTGATTCAGAATCTCTTTGGTGAGGTCCAGGGTCTGCATGTTGAACTCTCTCCCCAGGTGATTCTTACGCACACTAATGACTGAGAAACTTAGCTGGTCCTGTAGGTGCCTTCATATCAGGGGCTGACTGGCTCATGATATTAACTATGCTCAAATAGTAATCTCCCTTTTCAATGTCTGATCTTTAAAAAAATTTCACTTTATTATTACATTTACTCGAAGTCTACCAATTAGAGATTTATGTGCATCTATGAGAATATTTTTTAACAGCTGCCTGAGTTAAAGGATTAACATTTACTCACAGCTCTTTAAAAATTAATCTAATCAGTTTGCATTTATCCAAACAACTGATCACGGTGATTTACAAGGAAAGAACAACGTTTTGTTTTATTTTACTTTGAAAGGAAGATAGATACTTTTGTTGGATCCAGCAAATTTTAGGGGAAAAAATAGGCCTGTGTTAATCTATGCAATAACAGCATGGATTGGAAGGGGCTATAGAAGAAGTTGCTAGATAAAGTAGTGGGTATTTGCCCCTTTCAAAATATATGCAAACAACCAGAAAAGGGAGGAAACACATTTCTTTCTCCTTTTAATATTACCCTTTCTCTTAGGACCTCAAATTCAGATTAATAAAATTTGTATTAAGGAGTTACTTCAGCTACTCTTGGGCTAGTTAGGCTCTTGTGGGTTGTCTGGAGACCTAATTATCACTTAAACCATCATGTGGAAGGCTCTTTATGGAAAAATGTCTTCTGATTTACAAATAACACACTTCCTGATGTACTTTTTGATGCAGCCCATTTGAGAGTTTGAGGTTGGATCAAATTTGGATGCATGAAATTTATCTGTGTTAACATTCCAAGATGATTTCTCCCAATCCTGTGTATACTTCTAGGCCATTTCTCCTGGAGGAGTTTTGTGTTTAATTAACACAAATTCAGTGTTGAAAAAACAATTAAGGGAGTTTAGATTCTTATCAAATTCAATACATTCAAAGGTAGAAACATGATTTAAAAAATTATTTCATGTTTCGGGTTTTTACTGCTTTGACTTGTCTCTATTAATGAGAGTAATCAATAGATTCTTCTTCCTTGTCCCTTCAAGCCAGTTTAGGATGCATTATCCTGCCTTCAGTTTCCAGAATTCTATTACAAATGCACAAACTAGTAGCTCACATTTCTTATTTCCTTCAAGGTATTGCACAGCGATGTACAGCCATCAAGTACCACTTTTCTCAGCCAATCCGCTTACGAAACATCCCTTTCAATTTGACCAAGACAATCCAGCAAGATGAATGGCACCTGCTTCGTGAGTATTTCCGGGAAGGGGTCAGAGGGGAAGCGGTGTCTTTCCAAACAAAAAGCATTCCCACCAGCCTTTTCAGATCTGGACTGAAAGATGCTGTGCTGATCCTGCGTGGGCCTCTGGGCCCCATCTGACTTGGGCAGAGACTTAGAGGGTCATCTCACCATGCCAAGGTCACAGCTTGTTTGCAGGTCAGACGTGTGAGAGTCAGGTGTGGGGCTCTGGGAGACAGTGCAGCAAGCTTGTGTGTCCTGGTGGCATCTGTATACAAGCCACATCCTGGGTGTTTCCTTTACTGAGTCATGGGGTACAAGGCCCTGATCTGGCAATTGTCTCAATGAGCCCAGGAGATTATACCTTCAGTTCAGTTCAGTTCAGTTCAGTCGCTCAGTTGTGTCCGACTCTTTGCGACCCCATGAATTGCAGCACACCAGGCCTCCCTGTCCATACCAACTCCCGAAGTTCACTCAGATTCACGTTCATCGAGTCAGAGATGCCATCCAGCCATCTCATCCTCTGTCGTCCCCTTCTCCTTCTGCCCCAATCCCTCCCAGCATCAGAGTCTTTTCCAATGAGTCAACTCTTCACATGAGGTGGCCAGATTATACCTTAGGTGCTCTTATTTTTGTTTTGTTTTGTATTTTGTTTTGTTTATCCAATATTCATTTTAGTTACTGTTTCTGTCTCAGACCTTGGTGTTTCTGCTCAAATATCTTTATTGAGTGTATGTTATAATTTTCTCAGAAGGTGTCTGTTACCTCCACATCTTGATGGCAGGAACTCTTTTGTTACTGTCAGGAAAATGTGAAAGTCTAGAAAGGATCGTGCAGTGTGACACCAAAGAAAACTGATATTTACCTGAAAACTATTGATTCACATTGCCTAGGGACAGCTAATACAGGAAAGCAAAAAAATACTAGGCCTAATTCTTTTTAGTGTTTACCCCAGTCAGAGGTTGACATTGTCATTTCTAATGCAATCAGTGCAAGGACCTCAGTGATCTTGTTTGGTGACCAAAGTCACTACAAAGGCAGAGTTTAATTTTGCAAAGCAAAAGGCCCTCTGCAGAGCAAAGGGCTCTATTTTGAATCTCAAACACATAAATGGAAGCTCTTAAGATACTGCCCACAGCAGTGGTATAATATTATAAATATTGTGATTGGCACATTTAGAACTTGGAAAGTCCTTGGCTTAAATGTTGTTTATTTCTTAATAAACCTGAAAATTCCTGAAAATTATTTTTGGCTGGCCGATCTTAATGGTCATTTCTCAACAGACCTTAGTCAGAGCCTTATCTAAGTGTTCTTATAATTACTTTTGAGCATGTTTGGGGTTCTTTGCCTTCATCATCTATCCAGAAAGCCACATGGTCATTGGTTTTAGGTGAGAAAAAATCACTACAGGGGCCTGAAAAAAACCTTCTCTCTTTACTCGCCCAGTAAGACCATGTTGAGCTTTGTCCTCCTAATCCTCTTTGAGGTTCTCATGGAAAGATGCTTTCAGCAGTCTCAGGTGTGACTCTTTCCAAGACAGTCACCCTTGGTGATCTGTACCATGTTTACCAGATAAGCTTAACA
Source organism: Oryx dammah (assembly GCF_014754425.2). NCBI lineage: Eukaryota > Metazoa > Chordata > Mammalia > Artiodactyla > Bovidae > Oryx > Oryx dammah. Next base: position 21,715,633 of record NW_024070209.1, read on the forward strand.
TGTCTGGTACTAATGTGAATCCCATGTGGATTATATCTGAACCTTGTGTGTATACATTTTAATGGCCATAGCAAATAAAACTTGAATCACAGGGAATTTAGGAGGTTGTAAGATTACGGTGGCTGAGCTATGATGACATCGAATGTCTCAAAATGACCTACACTGTAATATTAAACAGCCCCTTTAAATGAACTGAGTCTGTGACCCCTAGCTCTGTGATGTATACACCTTCCCTTCTAGGCTGCAATGCCCTGATTCAGTATAGATGCTCTGAGCTGGAAATAAGAAATTCTTTTGACAGAAAGGGATGAACCATGTGTGACAAGGCCAAGACTGGAAGCTACAGTAATTCACCCTGTATACACCACCATGAGTTGCCTGGGAGCCGCAGGGACACACAGTGAGGTGGTGTCTGCCTGGGCACCTTCGCAGGGCAGCCCACATTCATGCAGCAGGGCGTGCCTATTGTCTGGGCTCTGTATGTGCATAGGTGCGCATGATCCACCTTGCCCAGGATTGTTGCCTGGTCTCAGGGTCAGCATTATGTTTGGGATCTATTGCTTTAAGAGGGATCAGAGAAATTTAGCCACAATTTTAAAAAGTATCTTCATTCAAATTTTAAAAAGAAGAGAGGAAAATAGAAAAAGAAAATAACAGGAGGGTGGGCAATCAGAGTATTCAAAGTGTTCATTGCTCAGCCATGTCTGACTCTTTGCAACCATGTGGACTATATCCCATCAAGCTCCACCGTCCATGGAATTCTCTAGGCAAGAACAGTGGAATGGGTTACTGTTCCCTTCCCCAGAGCATCTTCCTCACCCAGGGTTTGAACCTGGCTCTCTGTGTTGCAGGTAGATTCTTTACCATCTGAGGCACCAGGGAAGCCCAGTGGACCAAGTACATGAAGTCAGTCCGTCTCTTGGTTATGGCCCAGAAGATGGGGAGGGGATGGGTTCCTGGCCAGTGATCACAACCATTGGTGGTTTTGTGATAGGCCAAACTTGACAGTTGCATATACAGTGGGCTTGGCCATGAAAATAGCCCTTCCTTAACCTGACTACTTGGATGCATGGGTTGTGGGACCTGTGTTTAAGGGGAGAGGGTCTTTATGAGCAGATGTCTTATATGTACATCTTGGGTCCTGTTTTAGGTACAACTGCTTTCACTTTCTCAAATTCTTTTTGAAAATAGGCAGGAGGAAATATAACTAAAAAATAAAATAATTGGCATCCTTGGTGCACAGGTAAAACCATGTTTCACTGTAGCTTACCTTTTAGACTTTTTCCCCAAAGTCAAATTAATTACAGTCACTGCAGTTGGTGGTGACCTAGGTTTCTGTTGCTCTTTGAAGGATAATAAAGTTCTTTTGCAAAACTTCTTCAGTTTGTTCAGTACAACCTTGTTTGCAAACAAACTCTTAGTTTGTTAAGTAACTCATTATCTATAGCCCTTGTTTGCCCTGGTGTCCTCTGGTCTGTGTTCTACTTGGTATGGACTTTTCCATGGGTTTAGAGAAGGCAGATGCTGATACCTCAATTCGTTATACCCCATCTGTCTTCTTACTAAATACCTGTGAAGTTTATTTCCTAAATCACCTTGGCCCTGTAGACGCTATGCCTATCCATGCAACTTATTAATTTTCACAGTGTCTACAGAGCTCTTGATTCTCTAATTTTCAATAACTCTCCTTATTATTTTGAATGTTTGTATTTGAGATTAGATTTAAGAAGAATCACTGCTGGCTTCCTGGGCATGGCTGTGGCTGTCCTGCTTTGTGGCTGCATTGTGGCCACAGTCAGCTTCTTCTGGGAGGAAAGCCTGACCCAGCACGTGGCTGGACTCCTTTTCCTCATGACAGGTACGTGGAGCACCTTTGACACCTTTCCCAGAAAAAGTGAAGGCTGTTCTGCAGCATGTAGCTTCACTTTGTTATCTCTCTGTTAATTTTATTTTCACTTGTGAGAAAAGCAACCAAAAGGTTCTTTGGCTTTGGTGGGCAATACAGAATTTAAGAAAATAGCAATGTTAAAAACACAGTCCTGATTTCCCTACTGTGGTGCATTACAAGATTAGATGGAGATGTCTTGGGTTTAATCTCCGTATGAGGCAGATCTGATTTTTCTGTCCCATTCTTTCATATTGCCCCCCTAGCTCTGATGTGGACTCTTGGCAAAAGTGGACCATTGGTTCTCAGGAACCCTCCAGCAGAGGATGATAGCTCAGCACAGTCTGCCTCTGGGCAGAAGGTCAGCTCAGTCCATCCTTAGTGATGGAGTCACTGGTGTCATTTTTACGCACAAAAACAGATTCATTCATTTTATTCTACAGATATTTTTTGAGGACTTACTGTGGGCCAGGCACTGCTTTACATACTAAAGACACACAGAGATTAAGGCAGATAAAATCCTTCTCCATTTCTGTTGTGGGGAGACATAAATGATCATTTATGACAGCCATAAAGCTGTGAGAGAGAGAAATGAGTTGGCCTAGGGGACCCTATTCTAAATGGGGAGTGTGCTGCAGGCAGAGCAAGGCACAGTGCCAAGCCCCAAGGAGGGCTGGGGTGATGCTTGTGTTTTGAGCTACAGAGAGACCAGTGTGGCCGGAGAGCAAGCAGGGGAGGGACAGCATCCTGTGAGGCAGAGAAGCAGGCAGTGGCTTGGATTTTAATCCAAGGGTGAAGGAAGTCACCAGAAGGTTTTAAACCGAGCAGTGACTTCATTTTAAAGCAGGAGGTTGCGTGGGGAGTTTGTGGAGACACAGCTGGTCTTACCGATTAGCAGGTGAAGGACATTTTTGTCTAAGAAGGAGTCAAAAGAGCTGAATTGAAGGCTGAAATTGACTGAATATGGCTTTGGGGAAAAAAATCTTTCCTCCTGCTTCTTCTCAGGACATGAGTGTGATAGTGATTAGTGAATGCCAAGTTAGCAGTCTCACCCGAGTACGCTTAGCATCAGGGCACTATTACTCTAGATGTGCAGGCACTTTGAATAAGCTTATTTTTGCTTCTCTGGAGTCCTGTTACTCAAGTGGGCATGACTGGGTTTTCTGACACTTCTCACTGTCACGGCCACTTAGTCAAGCCGGTGTTACCTAGAGGCAGCAGCACCCCTCGGTGGTTGGCGCTGTCTTCTCTGTCTTCATGACTGACAGGTAGAGGGTCAACCAGTCAACCCGCCTCACCCAGTTCTGCCACAGAGGCCCTTCCTTCTAAGTTCTGTGGGTGCGTTTTCTACCTGGTGATATGGGGCTGTAACTGGTAGTGATCTGGAATCTGGATGATCACTGTGAACAGAGCATTTAGAAGTCACCTGGGTCCTGAAAAATTCTTAGCAGCACATCAACTTTTCCCAATTTGGGGGATTACATAGAGACTGAAGGACTGTAGCCCTGGGAGGCTAAAAATCTCCCTTTTCTTCCCTTCCTTTATTAGCTGAGCCCTCATTTTTCTAATTCTCGTCCTCATAGACATCAAAGTACAGATTCACTACCCCCAGCCCTGAAAAGGCCCCACGTTGTATCCTTAGGAAAATAAAAGGAGCTGAGGGTCAGACAAAATCCTCAGTAGTACTAGTTTTTAAAGGACACTTTTAATGTGGGTAATGCATGAATAATTTAGGATGCTCTTAGATATAAAACAATTGTTGGCATAAAAATAAATCATAGGGCCATAAAAGCCAGCCTCAGTGAGCATTTCTTGGGAGGCGGAGGGGCTTGTTTAGTTTTAAATGAGAGGAGGCGGGAGTTCAGTCTTGGGTCTACTCGGAGCCGAGTTAGGAACAGTTTCTTTTTTTATTTTTTTTTTAATTTTTACTTTATTTTGCTTTACAATACTGTATTGGTTTTGCCATACATTGACGTGAATCTGCCACGGGTGTACCTGAGTTCCCAATCCTGAACCCCCCCTCCCACCTCCCACCCCATATCATCTCTCTGGATCTTCCCCGTGCACCAGCCCCAAGCATCCTGTATCCTGTATCGAACATAGACTGGTGATTCATTTCTTACATGATAGTATACATGTTTCAATGCCATTCTCCCAAATCATCCCACCCTCTCCCTCTCCCTCAGAGTCCAAAAGTCTGTTCTATACATCTGTGTCTCTTTTGCTGTCTCGCATACAGGGTTATCATTACCATCTTTCTAAATTCCATATGTATGTGTTAGTATACTGTGTTGGTGTTTTTCTTTCTGGCTTACTTCACTCTGTATAATAGGCTCCAGTTTCTTGAGCTAGCCCCACCTGCCTCCGCTCAACCCTCAACTGAATGTGTAACTTCGGGCCAGACTGACTCAGGGCTCAGCAGGATTTATCATTCAAAGTTCCTGTGCAATTGTTAAACAAAAAAGAGCAAGCAGAACAATAGCCACAATAGCAAAACCCCACTGCAACGCCCCTCCCCCAAATCCCAAACTTGTCAACTTGAAATTTGATGACCAGTCCCGGAGGATAGACAGACACCCACATAACACTGTTTGGCTTTTTTTGTTTTTGATTTTGATTGCCCAAATGACATTTTTTTTTGGATTAAAGGGAAAATCCACTTATAGATGTCACCATCTGAAAAATTAGGTTGTTAAAATATTTTCCTTATCCTAAACCAAGTCTTGCCCACATCTTTGTCTCATGAAAACAAAAGAAAACAAAGGGGAGAGAAGTGGCTGTGGCTTTAAAAGGGCAGATAATTCAGGGCATCCTCATGATGGAAATGCCCTGTATCTGGACCATGAAAGTGGTCACATAATCTGCACACATGGTGACATTCATGGAACTAAGTGTGCACACACACAAGTGAGTGTGTATAAAAATGGTGAAATCTGAATAAGGGGGATGGATTGTGTCATTGTTAGTTTTCTGGAGACATATAAGACATTACTGTTTGGGGAAACTGAGTGATGGGTATGTAGAATCTTGCCTACCTACATGTTATTTTTTAATTGGGTTATAATTACAATGATGTATTAGTCTCTGCTGTACAACATGAATCAGTTGTAAGTGTACATATATCTCCTCTTTCTTGAGGCTCCCTCCCACTCATCCTCCATCCTTACTCACCATGTTACTTCTTTCAGCTGCATTTGAGTCTACAGTTATTTCAGAAGAAAAAGTTTAAAGAAAAAAAGAAGAAAAATGTTTGCAACCTTCATCATTTGGGAAGTATTTTGTTTTCTAGGCTTCCATTTAACATTACACCAAATCCATCCCCCATGTCCCTATATTGTTCTGTGTTCTGTTTTTAATCTATTTTAATAGCTGCATTTTCTTCCATGGAGGGGATTTGCTGTGCTGTAGTCCTGTACTGTGGGATTTAGGGAGGTTTGTTTCATTTTTGCTACTACAAATAATACCTTTCCATTTCCTTGTAAACACTGAGATACCTGTGTTAATCCACTGCATGAGATAAATTAGCTATAGGACCTTTCCATGTAGCAGCAGGAGATGAGAGCAAATAAGGGTTAAAAGAGTTGATTTTAATTAAGCAGAAATGTCTTTGGCAGTCCTAGTCAGCGTCACTCCCACCGATTTTTGATGCTAATCTTAGCCTCTTCTAAGGCGCTGGCATCTTCACTCTACCTGAATTTATTAGTCAAACCTTCAATGAAGATTATCAGTGATGTGACAGTTGAGATGTTAAAATGGAAACTTGGGAACAGGCTCTCCTTCTGTCTTATTGCATACAGACAGCTCTTGATTACCCACATGTGGAACAGCAGGGCTGTAACTGTCACTGCTCATCCTAATTCCCTGGGGGCTCTCAAGCAGTCCTCCAGCAGGGCCAGGGGCACAGGGCCCCCAAATAGAGCCTTCTGACTTCATGTCCTCTGAGGTTATACACCCTGTCACTGAGGCGTATCCAGAGGACTAAGGAAATAAGACTAATGATCCGGGGTGAGGGGCTGCCCTTGACCAGACATCACTGCCTTCAGGCACTGCTAGTGAGTATGTGCATCAGCTTCAAATGATGCTTTCATTAGATCACCATTGTGATAGAAAGATGATTATCATTTGTCAGACCTATAAGTATTTTCAGAAGTTAATTTATTCAGTGCAAATATTTTGGGGCCTCCATTCCCCTTCATAGGCTATGCCAGAAGTGACCACTGCTAACAATACAGGACTTTTGGGACAGCAGAGAAAGAAGAAACAGTCCAGGCCACCCCAGCCAAGTTCCGGGATGGATAACACCCACATTAGGCAATCCATTGTTTTGCTTCAATACATTCAATTTTTTTTTTTTTAAAGGCCTCCTCTGTAGGTGTATTGACTTATCTAGGGTATCCATTGATTATTACCGAAAACAATAGGTTCTTAATGCTGTATCTGAAACTCTTGGGGCCAGGTGCACTTTGGAATTCAGGATTTAAAAAATAGATTTTTTTAGATTTTTAGAAAGGTAATATTATTCTGTATTATCTAACACCCTAAGCAGGGTCTAAAATCAAATACATTAACATTTCTGCAGCTAAACATATGAATATTCACAGTAGGCAGGATCAATAAGGACTGTCAATAGCCTTGTGTCACATCAGACCAAGATTTGCTGGTCAATGACACTGATGCAATCTCTCAGAAGATTGGCTGCTTTCTGGGTTTAGTAGTTACAGCCTGTGGATCATGTATTTGATTTTTTCAAGAAGTGTCATCTGTCTCTGTTAGTCCTGCCCAGTCATTTAGTTAAAGCAATTTAGCAATGGCTCTTTGAGTAATCTATGTGAAAAGTAGCGAGGCTTTTTGTGTGTGTGTGTGTGTGTGTGTGGAATTGCAGAGACCAGAATGATGGGCAGGCCATCTTTTGAAGGAGTGGGGAAAAAAAAAAAAATCAATGTTTATGCCTTTGGGTGTTGCAGCTATGTTGTTTATCAAACAGGCTAACCAGAATGAAGCAACTTCTGCTCTCTTCTGCCTTTCAAGCACATCAAAGGAGGATGGTCAGAAGAGTGGGCCCAGTTACCCTATATACCAGCTGGCCACAGGCACTGGGAAGAGTTTAGGGAAGGAAATTAGGTTGATGATCTGAGATGCAGCGTAAATTCACTTCTTTCCTGATCTGAAAATATCCCTTCCAGTCTTGTAATTCTGTGATATCACTGTATCTTCTAATTAAGAATTTTGGCAGAAAATCTTTTAATATTTTATAAGAAAAGTAACTGCCTACAGGGCTCTTCAGAACCAGTAATTATTCACCCTTTTGAGGATGCTACCAGCAATAGCCAGGATAGAGGCTTGGGACTTATAAACTCCTTTCCCTTGGCACCACTAGCTGGGCTGAAAAGTATCAGTGGTGGTTGCCCCAGGGAGCTCCTGGTTGGTCAGGAAAGAGGAGAAAATGAAGGAAAAGTCTAAGAGAAGAGGGAAGAGAGGTGACCTCTCTCCTCGTGGATTTTTAAGAAGGATCATTTGATTTAGAACTTTGAAATTCAAGGTTGGTACCTTATCTTTCCGTGCCCTCATCCCATATCTTGCATTAACTAAGTTGCTACTGACAAAAAGGCAACATTATCTGAAATAACTTGATATCTAGATAAATCTTGCATGCTAAGTCACTTCAGTCGTGTCCGACTCTTTGTGACCCCATGGACTGTGACCTGCTATGCTCCTCTGTCCATGGGATTTTTCCAGGCAAGAATACTGGAGTTGGTTGCCATTTCCTTTTCCAAGGTAAATCTTACAGAAGGCAATTTGGGATGAATTGGTTCTTAGGTGTGTAGAACTCACTGCATTGCAGAACTCAGTTTTGTTCAGCAGGTTTTGCTGACTCCCATGTCCTCTGTGCTATTGGGCCCCATGTGGAACTTACAGGAAGTCTGGGGTGGGGAGGGGTCTCTACTCCTTTTCCTTGAGATGCGTGCTTGGAAGTGAATGGAAAGAACATTTGGGGTTCATGATCACGTTAGTGTCAAGAAAATGATGGCTGTGACAATCAAGAACTCATTCAACTCAGCTACCTCTATGATAATCAGAACTGGGTCTGGAATGTAGGAGGGGCTTACAAATAATTCTTTTTTATTTTTTGGCTATGCCTCACAGCTTGTGGGAATTTAGTTCCCTGACCAGGGACCTGTGTCCTTGGCAGTGCGAGGGCAGAGTCCTAACCACTGGACTTCCATGGAATTCCACTTATAAATAACTCTTTAGCAACTGAGTGAAAGTGAAAGAAAGTGAAAGTTGCTCAATCCTGTCCGACTCTTTGAGGCACCATGGACTATACAGTCCATGTGATTCTCGGGGCCAGAATCCTGGAGTGGGGAGCCTTTCCCTTCTCCAGGGGATCTTCCCAACCCAGGGATTAAACTGGGTAAATAACTCTTAAAATAGTAAAGTTTTGCTTAGGCCTATAAAAGGGATAGAAATGTACTTCATACATTGAACACATGCACACAATGTTGTTGGCTGGATTGTGTGGCCCCCCTCCCATTCATATGTTGAAGTTCTAACTCCTAGAACCTCAGAGTGTGACTGTATTTAGAGGCAGGGTCTTTAAAGAGGTAATTAAATCCAAATGAGGTCATTAGGGTGGGCCCTAATCCAAGGTGATTGGTGTCCTTATAAAGAAGAAGAGTTTGGACTCAAATAGTTATCTGGGGAAGGATGTGTGAAGGCACAAGGAGAAGACCACCAGCTTTAAGCCAAGGAGAGAGGCCTTGCAAGAAACACCCTTCTAGGACCTTGATCTCAGACTTCTAGCCTCCAGAACTGTGATAAAGTAAATTTCTGTTGTATTAGCCATTCCAGTCTGCTGCTACTTTCTTAAGGCAGCCCAGGCAACTAACACACATGAAGACTCTAAGACATGTGTAGGGAAATAGAATTCAACAGGGTCAAAACTGACCGAGACTACTAATCTAGCTACACCGAAGATGTTTTCGTCCTTTAAACACTTTTCCTTAGCGTCTTTGAAGTTAGAAGGGTTTTTCTTTCCTCTTCTTAAGATATCTTGAGTGGAGTAGGCCTCTTTTCCAAAAGCTGGTTGCAAGCTTTGGAAACACTGCTTTGTCTCCTGTCCCTACATTTCTTTGTAATAATCAGAAACAGTGCTGCCCAGCTCATGAGTAAGAGCTGTGGCAGCTATGTATGTGCAAACTTCCTTAGAGCTGTGAGGGCCCAGAAAGGGGAAATTCCTAGATATGCTCTTTGGCTCATCTTTACTTTTCTCTCACTCAGAACCACTTCAAGAGCATCTTGGAGGGAGAAAACAATGTCCCCAGAAGAGCAGCCTCTGGGGACAGTTGTGGGGAGAGGGAGGAGCAGATATCAGGCATATTTATAGGCTCATGGAGTCTCCTTTACTGCATCCCAGTGGAGAGAGTAAAGGCAGAAGGAAATAAAGCAGGTTTTCATCAAGGTTTGGTGATGCCCTATTCCAGAAAGAACTTAAATGGCACAGAGATGTGTATATTTCAAGATAAGATAAATAAAAATGAGAAATACAAATAAGACAAAGAAGCAGTCAAGTTTGCAAGGCAAGATGGATCCAAGGGTGAGGTCAGTAGCCAAAAAGCATGCCATGAATTTGCCAGTTTTTGCTCCTGGGTGTGGGGTGTGGGTACAAATATACCTTTTAGGGAAGTTTCAGCTCTCTGGCAACTTGGTGGTGGTGGGGGGAAACAAAAACCTTTTATTAGTGATATCATTCACAGTGTCCATGAGGTAAGCACAAACTAAGTGCCCTGGGCATGACACTCAGGGCAGAGAGAGATTAAATCCTCAGGTTACAATCTTTTTCTATTCAGTATGAGCTGGTGTTACGCTGAAATTCATTTCACTCAGTAGATGACCAGCCCAAGTTTCGATGCATTAAGAAGGGTACTTAAAGCTGGTGCATTGGGACAACCCAGAGGGATGGGATGGGGAGGGAGGCGGGAGGGGGGTTCAGGACGGGGGGTGGGGGACACACGTACACCTGTGGCTAATTCATGTCAATGTTTGGCAAAAACCATCACAATATTGTACTATATGCATTTTCTAATTGTTGTACAATCATTGTTTATATAATGAGGAGAAACCAAGGGAAAAAAACTTCATTTCACTCAAAGCAGTTTTGGGTGTTGGCAGGGGAGAGATGCCAATAAAATCTAAGTTTAGTATAAAATCAAAAGGAGTGTGTGCAGAAAGAAAAATTCATGACTCATTCAACTTTAATTTAGCTGTATAATATTGAGTACTAGATTCACTAGGAAATTTTGGGAAATGGCCTGGCTCTATGCTATATTATGGAATAATAGAATCCCTGAAAATTGCCACAGCGAGGTACTTCAGGAACCAAGCCCGCATTTTTTTTCCTAGATGAAACTCAGAGAGGTTAGGTAATTTCAAGGTCACACAGTGGTTAGTAGTAGAGCTGGGGACCAGAATGCATATTACCTTCATCCCAGCCCAATGCATTTGGACATCAAAGGATGCTTAAGAGTCTTAGTTTGAACTCATACTTTCTGAGGTCATTAAAAATATGTTACTTGTAAAAAGCTTCACTCTCAAGCACTCAGCTATGTGCAGACAGATAAATGCAGATTAGAGTTGGTTCTCCTGTGAGCAGGTTACTGTTCTATTTTTAATATTTTATCCGTTGATACTCTAGAGATCAAATTCTTCTGCCTATTGTTCTATTACCAGCACTCATTAGACAGGCCTTGTTACATATAAAACATTGTCTTTGTTTTGCTGCCAGTGAAAACATTCATGTAGATGCAAGAACATTTGCTCTTTACATGGTTTGAAAATAGTATTCTGGTTTTAACTGGACCAATCCTTTATGAAAGACTTATTTCCATCATGATCTTTCTTTAGAGAACTCAAAAAGCAATGTGTTTACCATAATAAATTGGAGCAAGAAGTCAGAAAACAAGATTTTATAAAACATAATCGCTTTAGAGTCTAAAAATAGAATTATGCCAAGAATAGGAGATATCAAATCACCTCAGATCAAGTGTCCTTTTCATTTAAAACATTTCTAAGCGCACATTTGGAAAAGGATTCAGGCAATGTGTCCTTATGCAATTTTAAGTGCAGGCAAATTCTAGCACTTAAAAATGTCATTAAGGGGAAAAAAGGAGGCATTAAGGTGATCTTTATTTCCTCCCAGTTGGTGCCTGTTCTGAGTTTGTTTTCTTCTGGTGTTTCTGATCCCCAAAGCTCTATTAAAAAGGGATGTAGGGGTCTGTTACTTTTCACCCTCTCTTTACAATTCCAAACCTGTCTCTGAATCCTATGGAGATGCTGCAGAGATCCCTAAGGTTACCAAAGCAATTTTCCAGCAAATGGATATAACCTCCTTTGTACACAGGGATAAACCAAAATACTAAAAACAGATGTGCAGGACTCAGAACAGAACGAAACATTCTGATACTTGACTTCATTTTTGTATTTATTACCCACCTTCAGCTCAGCAACTGCCTTATTGCAATCCCATACCTACCAAAAAGGAGCATCCTTGGCGGTCCACTGTGGTGAAATAGAAGTGTCTACATCCTTGAGTACTAAGAATCCTGTCTTTCGGGCTTTTGCAGCATTTTTATCAGAATGCTGATTTTAGTGTTCTGAAAGGACAATTGTATATAACATATTGACATGAACAAGTTAAATTGGTCATTTTCTTTCAGTTCAGTTCAGTCACGTCCGACTCTTGGCGACCCCATGAATCACAGCACGCCAGGCCTCCCTGTCCATCACCAACTCCTGGAGTTTACTCAAACTCATGTCCATCGAATTGGTGATGCCATCCAGTCATCTCATCCTCTGTCGTCCCCTTCTCCTCCTGCCCCCAATCCCTCCCAGCATCAGAGTCTTTTCCAATGAGTCAACTCTTCATGTGAGGTGGCCAAAGTATTGGAGTTTCAGCTTTAGCATCATTCCTTCCAATGAACACCCAGGACTGGTCTCCTTTAGGATGGACTAGTTGGATCTCCTTGCAATCCAAGGGACTCTCATTTTCCTTAGGCCACCCAAATGACCTGCATTCTGAGTGGTTGAATTATAGATCTCCTATATATGATGTCAGCTATTTTACATCAACTCCAGCTTCTTGGATTTAATTTATGTTATTTAAAATTTTTTTATCCATTCATTAAAAATAAAAAAGATTTTTGAGGCCCTAGAACATGCCAAGCTCTGTGCCTTAAAAGAAACTTGTAAAGATTAATTTAAGATATTATTCAGACAACCGGATACATTTCAAGGATAATGTTAATTGGAAAAGAAAGACTTGGTATGATTTCAGCTCTCTAAAAAATAAATCAACTCAGGTAGACAACAAAGGGAAATGAGACTTGAGACTTCCCTGATGGTCCAGTGGTTAAAAATCTGCTTGCCAATGCAGGGGACATAGGTTCAACCCCTGGTCCAGGAAGATCCCACATTCCTTGGAGCCACTAAAGAGCACCACATCTACCGATCTGGCACCCTAGGGCCCGAGCACCGCAACTAGGGAGTAGCCCTTGCTCACTGCAATTAGAGAAAGCTCGCACACAGCACAGAAAATCCAGTGCAGCCAAAAATAAATAAAAATAATAAAAAGGAAATGAAAATTATTTGTATTAGGGTTGAGTGATTATAGAAGACTTTTTCCTTAAAAATAATCAAAATTTCTAAGTTTTTAGGAAGAAAAAATTCATATATACATACCATTTAATTTAGATAATTCTGAATAATTCAAGTTACCAGAATTTCCCATATCTGTCTTTTTCACTCCTGTGTCTCCAGAACCTAGCATACAGTCTGGCACAAAAAGGTTTTGCCAATGTTTGTTGAATGAAGTAATTCAAGTGAAAGAATTGTGGATCTTTTATTAATTTGGACTCATCATCTCATCTGTTGATCTGATGTTCACAAAGGCCTGTCTGGCATTTGTCTGTAGCCGGCAAAACTGTAACGGATCACTCTGCTCTCTTTGTATTATTTATAGGAATATTTTGCACCATTTCCCTCTGCACTTACGCTGCCAGCATCTCCTATGATTTGAACCGGCTCCCGAAGCTAATTTATAGCCTGCCTGATGATGTGGAACACGGCTACAGCTGGTCTATCTTTTGTGCCTGGTGCAGTTTAGGCTTTATTGTGGCAGCTGGAGGTCTCTGCATTGCTTACCCATTTATCAGCCGGACCAAGATTGCACATCTAAAGTCTGGCAGGGACTCCACGGTATGACTGTCCACACTCAAGTTCACTGCTTGGTGGCCCCGTCCACAGTGCGGATGACTCTTGAAGGGGACGGAGCGAAGTTTGAGTCAGGATCCCAAGCACAAATACCGTCTTTTACATTCCAGTCTGTTGCCTGCCAGCCCCTTGTGGATGACTGATACCTAATCATGCAAAACCTCCATACTTTTCTGAGGACAAGACTACTGTGGATCCAAGTGCTTTAATGACTATTTATGCTTTGACTATGAGGAGTAGGGAACAGTGCCATGGAACATTTCTCGGTTTAGAAAGAGAGGAAACTGCAATGGAAAAATTTGTACGATTGCCACTTATTTCAGAAAGTTTGTATATAACAATTACCCGAGAGTCATTTCTATTTGCAAAAGGATTCATAACAAAGCGAGAATAATTTTCTTGTTGTTGTACCATGCTTGTTAAATTTTCATGCTGCACCTTCAGAACTTGTCCTAATGGTCTCTTGTTGTGTCAGCTCCAAATATTTGGGCATTATTCGTTGATGTTTTTTGTTACAAGACGATTCTTCTGTTGCCTTATTTATTTTTAATTGAAGTCTCTTCTCCATCTTTGTACTGGAATCGAAATCATAAGAGAACCAGACCAACCGTGGAAGAGTTACCCTGTAATACTATGCAGTATTGTTTGAAGTCCTATGTGTTGTTCAACCTGTCTCTTCATGGTAACCGCATCTCTGCATTAAATGACTGCCTCCTTGTTAATCTGGGTGTGTTTTTCTGTCTTGCAGCCGTGGCAGTAGGTCTACCCTAGCCATTTGGACAGGTGAGAACTCTTGTTTTTAACAGACTTGTTTCATTTCAGTGAGGTTGGTCATTTTTATTCATCTTTTGTGGCAGCCAGACACATGCTATTGACAAAAGACATCATGGTTCAAGCTTCTTTTAAAGCCTTACCGAAGTATTTTGAGTTTTCCTCTCTCCCTCTTCCTCTCTGTTTGTGGTCTGCCTGGTGTTTAGCCAGTGATAAGGATTTACAGCTTCTGGCCTTATCCTTGGACCGCCTAAGCCAATGGGTTTCAACCTTGGCTGCACATCAGAATCACCTGCTTAATCATCTTCACTTGTACCTGAACTGGGCCCTGTCTCAGGCCAATGATCATAGAATATCTGCAGCTGGGCCTCAGCTTGACTATTTTGGGGAAAGAAACACCTCAGGTATGACATGCAGCTGTGATAGAGAGTCACTATGCTGGGTCAGAGCTGTGGTATCTCCTTAAGAGCTAACATTGATTTAGCACGTACTGTGTGCCAGTAACTGGACTATGTTTTTTCCAGGTATAAATATCATTCAAATCTTCTCAAAAGTTCTATCAGGTAGGGTTAGGCAGCACCCTCCAAGCCTTGTGGATGACCAGCCTCAAGACGGAAGACAGAACCCAGAGACAGCAACAGAGAGACATCAACAGTTTATTGGACATGAAATCGTACATATCTGAAGCAAAAAGGTCCTAGACCAATACCCCTCAGTAGATGGCAGGCAGGCTATGGCAGTGGTCTTTGCTGCCTGGGGGAGAAGGAGGCTACCATTTCTAAGGGAATTGAGTCAGGTTGGCTCATTAGTTACCAGGGAAATGAAGCTGAGACACGTTCCCTCACAGCCCCCACCCCTCAGGTTAGCAACTATTATGAGGGCGTATGTTTCCCTTTAATAAACTAGCAGGTGGAGCCGTTCTGGCCTAAGGGGCAGGGGCAAGCATATTCCCTTGAGTAGGGTGTAAGTAAAGCAGGGATGGATCAAGCAGAGGATGTGCTGAGAGCGAGAGAAGAACTATTTTGGGTGGCCTGATCATCCAGGTAGGTGCTTTTATTCCATTTTACTGACAATGAAGCTAAAGGGTAGACTCAGAGCATTTGCTTCTTCTTTTTTTTTTTTTAATGTGTGGGTATTAGGACAAAATTAAAACTCTTCCATGGCATTTCCTTATCTTTTAAATGGAAGAGTGTGTATGTTCACTTCCTAAGCTGTGTCCGACTCCTTATGACACCATGGACTCTATATAGTCCGCCAGGCTCCTCTGTCCATGGGGTTTTCCCCACAAGAGTGCTGGAGTAGGTTGCCATTTCCTCCCCCTGGGGATTGTCCCAAACTAGGGATTGAGCCAGCATCTCCTGTGTCTTCTGCACTGGCAGGCGGATTCTTTACCACTGTGCCAGCTGGGAAGCCCTAGATGGAAGGGTGGGTTTACTAGCTAACTTTTTTGCTTTTCCTTTTAACTTTGGCATTATCTGGTATTCTACACACAACATGTGAGAAAGATGGTCTATAAAAGAGAAAAGATGTTATACCAGAAGTACAGCAGTGTTTCAGATTTTAATTTTGTAAAAGATTTTTCTCTCGTCATGATAAAACCTGATTTGGTGATTGTAAAAGGACAGTGGTAATCTACCTACCCCTGCCCAAAAATCAAACTTGATTTCCAAGCGATGGTGTCCACATATTGTCACGTAAGCCTTTCAGATGAGGTTAGATGATCCGGGTGATCGCATAAGCTCTTGCTGAGGCCTGTGGCTATATTCCCCCGACAATCTCTCAGGCCTATTTAATAAACCCATCCCTCTGGATGAGATCAGAGATGTATAGAAAGGGGCAATTATTTTCATTTATTACTTATGTGGGAAAATTTCAAAGCCAGAGAGCCGTTTCTTTGAAGTTTTCTTTAAAGAGCCCCATAGAAGATGTCAGGACTCTTGAGCATTTATATTCCAACCACCAGAGCAGCGTCTGAGTAAGTGACTTTTGAAGTTTCTGAGAAGCTTCCCAGGGGCTTGAGGTGTGAGTGGAAGAGAGCCTCAGAGTGACAGAAGGTTGAAGGGTTCACATACTAGAAAGATTTGCCCAGAAGCCAGGGGAGTACACTTAGGATTCAAACTTGTGTTGGCAAGAACAGAGCTTCCCTGCCTTTCAGCCAAAGTGAGCTCAGAGCAAGGTTTCTTGCTTTCTATTTACTGTCTTAGAGTGTGAGTGAATGTTGCTAAAGACGGGCATTTGGCTTCCAGTCCTTAGGCTTCTCATAGAGCTGTTTTCTTAATTGTCTTGCAAATGAGGAGTGATTGAAATGGCCACACAGTACTGCATGTGCAGAAGAATTCATTAATGTTGTTCTCATGTTCTCTCTCTCCCACTTGGAGCTGCATGCCTGTAGCTAGGCTACGAGTGTGTGTGTGTGTGTGTATGTGTGTCTGTGTGTGTGTGTATATATTTTTTTGCCTCGAGTATTTTTGCAGAGCAGAAAGCAGAGGTAGCTGATCTCCTTGAAGAGAGGATGCAGAAGTCCAGAAGGGAGGCCAGGCTAGAGGACTGACTTTGTGGGCGAGAAGTGCTCAAGGGCATCCCGGAGACTGGGTCTGTGCATTTCTTGGAAGGATTTCACCAATGATTCGGTGAAAGAATCCACCTGCAGTGCAGAAGACCAGGTTTGATCCCGGGGTTGGGAAGATCCCCTGGAGGAGGAAATGGCAACCCGCTCCAGTATTCTTGCCTGAAAATTCCCATGGATGGAGGAGCCTGGCGGAATATAGTCCAGAGGGTCACAAAGAGTCGGACACAACTGGGTGACCAAGCACAAGCACGTGACTTTCTTGAGGTTATCAGGACGTTGGGAAGGATGGCTGTGTGGGCATTCAGAAATACTGGGCCCTTAGTACAATGGCTCTCATGCCCCAACCATGGTTTCAGAGCAACAGAATCAATGGGCGGGGAGGGACCTCTCCTTGGAATAATGGATGTCTCAGTGGTGGCCTGTCTGACCCTTGGGAGGTCTGGGGATGTTGGTACAGTTTGTGTGTGTCCCCAGTAGTGACTGAGAGCAAATACCCCCTAAACCTGCAAGGAAGGGGTTTGAATAAAAAGTAAATAAATTTACAGAACACTCGAGATTGTAGACTAAGATTCAAGTCCATCTGCCATATATAGATAACATTTACCAAAAAAGAGAGCTCTACCCAAGGCCTTTATGAGATAATCATAGGCCCCATGGACCCCTCCTTTTATCAGTATTATTTTTGGTTTATTTGCAATGTTAGAACATTGCTGCCCACTCAAAGGAAACCCTATCCCCTCCTTCTTTGAAGCACCATGGACCCTTAATAAGCAAGAGTCCTGCTGCTGCTGCTGCTAAGTCACTTCAGTCGTGTCCTACTCTGTGTGACCCCATAGACGGCAGCCCACCAGGCTCCCCCATCCCTGGGATTCTCCAGGCAAGAACACTGGAGTGGGTTGCCATTTCCTTCGCCAATGCACAAAAGTGAAAAGTCAAAGTGAAGTTGTGTCTGACCCTCAGCGACCCCATGGACTACAGCCTTCCAGGCTCCTCTGTCCAGGGGATTTTCCAGGCAAGAGTACTGGAGTGGGGTGCCATTGCCCCCTCCGAAGCAAGAGTCCTGGTATACTTCAAATATTTGTTGAATTCTAAGTGGTTTTCTAGGCACTTGGGGAACACCAACGAAGCAAAACAGACCAAAATTATTGCCCCTGTGAAGCTTTTTCTAGTGAAATGCAATAAAGTACAAATAAAAAATTTGTTACCCTTTCAAGCCCCATGTGCATGCTAAGTCACTTCAGTCATACACAACTCTTTTCAACACTATATAACTTGCCACGTTCCTCTGTCCGTGGAATTCTCCAGATGAGAATACTGGAGTGAGTTGCCATTTTCTCCTCTAGGGGATCCTCCCGACCCAGGAATCAAGTCGTCTCTTGGATCTCCTTCATTGGCTGGTGGATTCTTTACCACTAGCACCACCTAGGAAGTCCCTTCAGGCCCCACAGGATTCCATAAATCCAGGATTAAAATAATTTAATCCAGTTATTAAGTATGTTTCTTTTGAGTTATGTTTTCATTGGCTATGTACTTCATATCATTCTTATTTGAATCTATCCTCAGTAACATGAAAAGTACACTATTAATTTTTTTTTTGGTGGGGGGGATGAGTTTGCCTCTTGAAGACTTCCCAGTTGACTAATCACCTGCTCACCCCTACCTGGATGATAGACTCTTGCAAGGTATAAACTGTGTCTTGTTTGAGTTTTGTCTCCAGTGTTTAGCTCTGGAACCCAACAGGTGCCTATGAGCCTTTGTGGAATAAATGTATGAGTTCAGTCATAAACTCTCTTCTTCCCTGGACAGAACTGACTGTTAGCACCAATTTTAGGGAACCCATAAAAAATAAACAGTAGTATTATAGGCTAAATGGAATGAGAATATAGCTTGGCAAGCAAGGAAGTCTCATTAGAATAATTAAAAGGACTATTAACCTAAACTATCCCAGATATAACTTGAAATGTGTTATGAACTAAGTACCATGGGACATTTATTTGATGGTTCAAACAGTATTACATTGGTAACCTCAATATGGTTCTACACCTCATTTTAAAGTTTTTCCATTTATGTGCTGATATATTTCAAATCTCTAATTGGAATTCTGAAAGGAATGCTTCAAAAATTATTTCCTTTGAATGTAAATAGCTATACGGACCAAGAACCCTTGTAAACGGCATTATTTGAATTTCCCTGGGGCCCTGTCGTTTGACCGGAAATTCTCTTTGCTGTAGGACAACCACAAATGCCTGAAAATGCTCAGGTCACCCCACTGCATACTGGGAAGATGGCTATCCAATATATTTCCTCTTTGTATACAACCTTTATTTTGCCATCCTTCAAAAGAAAGATTTCTAATTGTTCTAAAACCTAATAGAATATGTCTTCTTATAGCATCGGTAAGAGGAAAACAAATTGGTGGGCTATACAATAAGATACTTTTCTGTCTTTTTTCCTATGTTTTCCTCTGTCAGCATGTACTGTACTGTAGAATACTGTCTGCTATGTGCAAGGCCTTGGGCTACACATGGACTTTTGTCAGGGTTTCTGCAGACAAGAAATGACGGAAGACCACTGACTGGAAGAGCGAGAGCAAGGGGCAGTGGTGTAGGAGAGACTTCCAAGATGGGCAGGGCCTTCCTGGTCACCATAAGGAGACAAGGTTTCATTCTGGCCTTGAAAAGCAATGAAAGTCTTTAATGAAGGACAACAATGGGATCTGATTTCTGTTTTAACAATGTCAGTGTTGTTGCTGGATGAAGAATATATTGGAAGGAGGCAAGACTTGAAGTGGAGAAGCCCATTGAGGAGGGGGGTTGTTGCTGGAGTCTTGGAGATGTAATGATGGGTACGAATAGGATGAGGAAGATAGAAGTGGGGAGATATACTTTATAGATGGAATTTTGACAAGGCATGCTAGTAAGGTAGATGGAGAGGGGGAAAAGAGGGGACATTATCAAGGATGACAACTAAGTAATTTTTGGTTGTTCAGTTGCTAAGTCGTGTCTGACTCTCTGTGACCCCATGAACTGCAGCACACCAGGCTTCCCCATCCTTCACTATCTCCCAGAGTTTGCTCAAACTATGTCCGTTGAGTCAGTGATACCATCCAACCATCTCATCCTCTGTTATCCCCTTCTCCTCTTGCCCTCAATCTTTCCCATCATCAAGGTCTTTTCCAATGAGTCAGCTCTTCCCCTCAGGTGGCCAAAGTATTGGAGCTTCAGCTTCAGCCCTTCCAATATATATTCAGGGTTGATTTCCTTTAGGATTGACTGGTTTGATCTCCTTACTGTCCAAGGGACTCTGAAGAGTCTTCTCCAGCACCACAGTTCAAAAGCATCAATTCTTTGGCACTCAGCCTTCTTTATGGTCCAACTCACACATCCATACATGACTACTGGAAAAACCATAGCTCAGACTATTCTGGACCTATGTCAGAAAAGTGATGTCTCTGCTTTTTAACACACTGTCTAGGATTGGCATAGCCTTTCTTCCAAGAAGCAAGCATCTTTTAATTTTGTGGCTGCAGTCACTATCCACAGCAATTTTGGAGCCCAAGAAAATAGGTTATTTACTAAGGAAATTATGGTTCTTATATCAAAAAGGCATATAGTAATTTGAAAAAAAAGAAAACAATACAAAGTTTTATGGCAAACACAGTGTCACCTAGGATGGCACCTGGGTTAAGATAAATCCTGAGTGGAGCCCAGGATTGAAAAGCTGTAGTTGAGAATGTGTTCTAGTGACTGCAATGTGCCTTCTCTCTAATTGATCCAATGGCTAGTCTCGTCCTCTTTGGTTTATAGTTGTTTTCCAGAAGTTGCTTATACCAGTGTTGGCAAATAGGATTTAGTCTGAGTGTGAACTTGATCAGTTACTGGTGATTGGGAAGATTTCAGTCCAGCCAGAGAGGAAAGGATGTAGTGATTGTAAGTGAATGGGGAAGGCAGATGTCACGCCCTGGCCATCCCTAGCTTAAATTCTACCTGACAGACTATTGGCCTGCTTTCATTAAGTCTCCATCATGTCTGAGGGCTGGCATTACTGACATTCACCAAATGCACAGACCACTACCCCATCATCTGCTTGTTCTGGATGGCCAGGTCTCAGATGATGCCCCCACCTTAAGAGCGTGGGTTGTGAGTGTAGAGAACTGTATTCTCAAGCTATTTAGGAAATATTCTAAATCTACACAGGCCCATGGAGGTAAATCCCCTAAATACTGTGTAGATGTGGAATGACATCCTCTGGGAATTCTGGAAAGTGCATGGAAACTTTGCTGGAGTGGGGGTTCATGAAGGCTCCACTAGATCCTGGCAAGAAGGGCCTGGGACCCCACTGATGGTTCCCCCAGAACACAACAGATCCTTCAAAAATCACAGAGAGATGTCAGGCTCTGGATGTTTAGTTCTTCAATTATAAAACACCATTCATTTTTATCCTCCTGGCTTTGCCTGTCAATCAAGTTGACTGTGATGAGGCCTCAATACTTGCTTTGGGAATTGGGCCATGCTGGAACCTGACTTCACTGGCTGCAGCGTCAGTGGGCTTCACGCTCATTCCCCACACATGAAACACATCACAGCTCTCCACACCGGTGGAAGCTCTTAAGCGCTGGGCTGCAAAAGGGACCCAGGCAGCTGCACAAATTGTTGAGGTTTTCTCATCTCTCCCTAAGCCCTGGTTTCCATTTGTTAGTTCTGGACTCTCTTGGGTGCTCAAAAAACCCACTTCCCATTTTCAAAGCACTTGAATTTAAGAGGCTGGTGCTGGAGTTTTATTCCTGTCAATTTCCAGGTCTCCTTCATTCTTGTAAATGTTAGATATGAATGAGAAGTGGAAAAGAAAGCTCTGATTTTTAAGTCCTCTCCAGTTCTGTGTCTTAACATTGATGAGATGCTGAAGGGGTGGACTGAGTTTTCTTAGGGACTGTTCCAGGCCATGTTTCTTAAAAACGTTCAGTTCAGTTGCTCAGTCATGTCCGACTCTTTGTGACCCCATGGACTGCAGCATGCCAGGCTTCCCTGTCCATCACCAACTCCCGGAGCTTGCTCAAACTCATGTCCATTGAGTTGGTGATGCCATCCAACCATCTCATCATCTGTTGTCCCCTTCTCCTCCTGCCTTCAGTCTTTCCCAGCATCAGAGTCTTTTCCAATGAGTCAGTTCTTCATATCAGGTGGTCACAGTATTGGAGTTCCAGCTTTAGCATCAGTCCTTCCAATGAATATTAAGGACTGATTTCCTTTAGAATGGACTGGTTGGATCTCCTTGCAGTCCAAGGGACTCTCAAGAGTCTTCTCCAACACAACAGTTCAAAAGCAGCAATTCTTTGTGCTCAGCTTTCTTTATAGTCCAGCTCTCACATCCATACATGACCACGGGAAAAACAAGAGCTTTGACTAGACAGACATTTGTTGGCAAAGTAATGTCTCTGCTTTTTAATATGCTGTCTAGGTTGGTCATAACTTTCCTTCCAAGGAGCAAGCATCTTTTAATTTCATGGCTGCAGTCACCATCTGCAGTGATTTTGGAGCCCCCAAAAGTAAAGTCTGACACTGTTTCCACTGTTTCCCCATCTATTTGCCATGAAGTGATGGGATCAGATACTATGATCTTAGTTTCCTGAATGTTGAGTTTTAAGCAACTTTTTCACTCTCCTCTTTTACTTTCATTACTTTTCTAAGTTCTTCTTCACTTTCTGCCATAAGGGTGGGGTCACCTGCATATCTGAGGTTATTGATATTTCTCCCGGCAATCTTGATTCCAGCTTGTGCTTCCTCCAGCCTAGCATTTCTCATGATGTACTCTGACATATAAGTTAAATAAGCGGGGTGACAATATGCAGCCTTGACGTACTCCTTTCCTGATTTGGAACCAGTCTGTTGTTCCATGTCCAGTTCTAACTGTCGCTTCCTGACCTGTGTACAGATTTCTCAGGAAGCAGGTCAGGTGGTCTGGTATTCCCATCTCTTGAAGAATTTTCCAGTTTGTCATGATTCACACAGTCAAAGGCTTTGGTGTAGTCAATGAAGCAGAAGTAGATGTTTTTCTGGAACTCTCTTGCTTTTTTGATGATCCAACGGATGTTGGCAGTTTGATCTCTGATTCCTCTGCCTTTTCTAAATCCAGTTTGAATATCTGGAAGTTCACGGTTCATGTACTGTTAAAGCCTGGCTTGGAGAATTCTGAGCATTACTTTACTAGCATGTGAGATAAGTGCAATTGTGCAGTAGTTTGAGCATTCTTTGGCATTGCCTTTCTTTGGGACTGGAATGAAAACTGACCTTTTCCATTCCTGTGGCCACTGCTGAGTTTTCAAAATTTGCTGGCATATTGAGTGCAGCACTTTCACAGCATCATCTTTTAGGATTTGAAACTTGAATCCCATCACCTCCACTAGCTTTGTTTGTAGTGATGCTTCCTAAGGCCCACTTGACTTTGCATTCCAGGATATCTGGCTCTAGGTGAGTGATCACACCATTGTGGTTATCTGGGTCATGATCTTTTTTTGTACAGTTCTTCTGAGTATTCTTGCCACCTCTTCTTAATATCTTCTGCTTCTGTTAGGTCCCCACCATTTCTGCCCTTTATTGTGCCCATCTTTGCATGAAATGTTCCCTTGGCATCTCTAATTTTCTTGAAGAGATCTCTAGCCTTTCCCATTCTGTTGTTTCCCTCTATTTCTTTGCATTGATCACTGAGGAAGGTTTTCTTATCTCTCCTTGGTATTCTTTGGAACTCTGCATTCCAATGGATATATCTTTCCTTTTCTCCTTTGCCTTTCGCTTCTCTTCTTTTCACAGCTATTTGTAAGGCCTCCTCAGACAACTATTTTTCCTTTTTGCATTTCTTTTTCTTGGGGATGTTCCTGATCCCTGCCTCCTGTACAATGTCACAAACCTCAATCCATAGTTCTTCAGCCACTCTATCAGATCTAATCCCTTGAATCTATTTGTCACTTCCACTGTATAATCATAAGGGATTTGATTTAGGTCATACCTGAATGGTCTAGTGGTTTTCCCTACTTTCTTCAATTTCAGTCTGAATTTGGCAATAAGGAGTTCATGATCTGAGCCACAGTTAGCTCCTGGTCTTGTTTTTGCTGACTGTATGGAGCTTCTCCATCTTTGGCTGCAAAGAATATGCTGCTGCTAAGTCGCTTCAGTCGTGTCTGACTCTCGGCGACCCTATGGACAGCAGACCACCAGGCTCTGTCCACGGGATTCTCTAGGCAAGAATACTGGAGTGGGTTGCCATTTCCTTCTCCAGCAAAGAATATAATCAATCAGATTTTGGTGTTGACCATCTGTTGATGTCCATGTGTAGAGTCTTCTCTTGTGTTGTTGTTGGAAGAGGGTGTTTGCTATGACCAGTGTGTTCTCTTGGCAAAACTCTGCCTTTGTTCTCAGGCAAAGACTTTGACCAGCTTTGTTTTGAACTCCAAGGCCAAATTTGCCTGTTACTTCAGGTATCTCTTGACTTTTGGCTCTTGACTCTTTGACTCTTGATTCCAGTTATCTCCTACTTTTGCATTCCAGTCCCCTATAATGAAAAGGACATCTCTTTTGGGTGTTAGTTATAGAAGGTCTTGTAGGTCTTCATAGAACCATTCAGTTTCAGCTTCAGCATTACTGGTTATGGCATAGACTTGGATTACTGGGATACAGAATGGTTTGCCTTGGAAACGAATGGAGATCATTCTGTCGTTTTTGAGACTGCATTCAAGTACTGCATTTCAGACTCTTTTGTTGACTATGATGGCTAATCCATTTCTTCTAAGGGATTCTTGCCCACAGTAGTAGATATAATGGTCATCTGAGTTAAATTCACTGATTTCAGTCCATTTTAGGTTCTATAGCTCCTTTCTAAATGGAGAAACTAAGGCTCCTTGTGGTTAAATCACCTCTAAGGTATCAAACGTCAGAGCCAAGGTTTAGATTCTGGCCTGCTGACTCCAAAATCATTACTTTTTCCACTTTTCCACATGACATCCACACCACCTACTGGAGCCCCAGGACAAACACTGCCAGTACACTTTTAACTATATTTGATTTTATTTTTAAAGTTGTATACATCTAGATACGTTCATACTCCCCCACATTTTTTTTATGGTTTCCCCTTGGAAGTTATTGCTCTGCAGTTTTTAATCAAGCTACTGCATTTCTAAACCAGAGCACACACTGACCTTTGTAATTCTCTAAAGAATGCCAGACCTATTTTTACAAGCACAGAACCTCTCCTTACATGAGTGACCTTCAGCAGCCTAAAGGTATGACAGCAATTTTAATTACCTTCTTGGCACTTCCCCCACTGAACATTTTGAGAAATTCCCATGTCACCAGGGTGGCTCAAAGATTAATATTTAATTGGGTGGGTCTGCCTTCTTTTGTCCTGAGAAAGCATTCCTGATGGCTTTTTAAAAATTATTAAATGAGAACAATTACTCAGAAAGGAGGCTATATGCTTAGAGATAGTATCAGATCTCAGAGACTCAGGGATTTTAGTCCTTGTTTTGTGACTGTCTTGATGTACAGTATCGAAAACCAATCACCTCTCCTGAACCTCTAGACACATCCATGAGCTTATGTGATTTCCAGGGATGTTGGCAATCACCACACTTTTGAGAAGCCCATGAAATACTTTGAATACTTCTGTAAACTTTTATTTATCCAAGTTGAATGCAAATTGACTTTGAAAATAGAGCATGGCAATTACACAAACAGTAAAGTAAAGCCATCTGATGTTGAGTCAAAAAAGGATATCCTACAGGTTCTTATTTCTGTTTTTTTAATGAATCAAGGAGAGTACTTCATTTTATGTTTTCTCTTGGAGAGTTTGATCACTGAGTGGTGTGTTCAAAACCAAACCAAACCTCAGTGCAGCCTTGGAAGGTATATGGAGGCCCTCATCATCATTGCTGTTGACAAGAGAGGACACTGAGACTGAGTACTAACCTAAGATCTCTTAGCCAGTCTCTGGTGAGGCGTCTAACCCTGAACAGAAGAGCTAAACAGCTTTTGAGGTTGAACAAAGTAAGTATCTGTATTCCTGCAAACATGTCAATGGGGCGTCTGTGTCTGCTTTATATGCCTCTGCCGTGGCTACAGTCAATCACTATTGTGCCAACACATTTCTCAGATAAAGTGGACTGGGGGATGGAAACGAAACCAAGTGTGAAAGGTGATCTGGGGGAGATAACACAAGTGATTAACACAGTATTGATTCAAAGGATGAGCTAGTTCTTAAAGAATTTTCCAAATCAAGTAACAGTTTAAAGAGTGTTTGTAGGAGTGAGGAATGGTTTTCAAGGGAACTGAGGTGAAGGAGAGGGAGTAAAGAGGGAGAGAGATGGATTAAGGGGCTAAGAGTTTTGTGGAGCTGGACAGGGCTAGATGCATGGATGCCCGCTTTTCACAACCTTGTCCAAAAAAAATACCAGTGACTGCGGGGAGCCAGAGGAGTGAAGAATGCAATGGGTTAAAGTGAAATTTAGTACAACTTCATTATTTTTAAAAGCAGCCAGCCTGTGGGGCTGTGATACGCCTACATAATCAAGAAGGGTGTCATAGAAAATGTCAAGCTTTTACCTAGTAACGATTGAGCAGCTGGTTCTGGGCTGCGTGATTCCATACATTAGAATGTCACAAAGGAAAAGAAAGCGGGTGGGGGGAATTTCTCTTCAGGGACTAACAGTTGAACATTTTTTCTTTTTTGGAGTGCATGCGTTTGTTCAGAGTGAGGGGGAACTTGGTCTAGCATCCAGGCCTTTCTGGCTCTGTTCATCTGGTTGGAAGATGACCGTGGAATGGAATCTTCATGTGGTCTTTTAATTACCGAATCTATATTGAGTGCCTAGTATGTGTCAGAGACTGACTTCAGTACAGGAGAGAAACTGAGCAAGTCAGTAAGGCCACTGCCTTCAAGGACCTGCTGCTGTAATGGTGGGGAGACAGCCGACAGACAAGCATGTCATACATATAAAGAGAAACGGAAAAAGAGCTCTGAGACTAGGTGTGAAGGGTGAGGTGGTGGCTGGCTTAGGTAAGGAGGCCATGGATGGCCTTGCTTATCAGAGGGCATTTCAACTGAGAGCCTGAGCAGTGCAGGCATAAGGGGAGATGCCCAGGGAGAGGGCCAGCAAGTCCAAAGGGCTGAGATGGGACAGAACTTTGCACATTCCTGGGTTGGCAAGGGGTCAGAATGAGAGAGGATGTGTCAGAGATGAAGTTAGATGGGTACCAGGGGCCAGATCAAGACTTTAGGTTTTATTCTGAGGAAAATGGGAAAATCACTGGAGGGCTTTGAGCAAGACAGTCATGCATATTATCTGACTTCAATTCAGTTCAGTCGCTCAGTTGTGTCCAACTATTTGCAACCCCATGGACTGCAGCACACCAGGCTTCCCTGTCCATCACCAACTCCTGCAGCTTGTTCAAACTCATGTCCATTGAGTTGGTGATGCCATCCAACCATCTCATCATCTATTGTCCCCTTCTCCTCCTGCCCCCAATCCCTCTCAGCATCAGGGTCTTTTCCAAGGAGTCATTTCTTTGCATCAGGTGGCCAAAGTATTGGAATTTCAGCTTTAGCATCAGTCCTTTCAATGAATATTCAGGACTGATTTCCTTTAGACCACCATAGTTTGGTCTCAGGTCAAAAAATAGGGAGGGAACATAGCCCTGCCCATCAACAGAAAATTGGACAAAGGATTTACTGAGCATGGCCGCACCCATCAGAATAAGACTCAATTTCCCCCACAGTCAGTCTCTCCCAACAGAAAGCTTCCATAAGCCTCTTATCCTTATCTGTCAGAGGGAAGACAGAATGAAAACCACAATCACAGAAAACTAATCAAATTGATCATATGGACCATAGCCTTTTCTAACTCAACGAAACTATGAGCCATGCCATGTAGGGCCACCCAAGATGGACAGGTCATGGTGGAGAGTTTTGGCAAACCATGGTCCACTGGAGAAGGGGATAGCAAACCACTTCAGTGTTCCTGCCTTGAGAACCCCATGAATAGTATGAAAAGGCAAAAAGATAGGACACTGAAAGATGAACTATCTGACTTACATAAAAACAAAACCAAAAAACCTCTAGCCCAGTGAATCGTGTTAATACCCAGAGTCCAGGACTAGGCATCTGGGGGCCCCTGGCAGAATACATGGTTAATATGCCCACTCTTCCGAGGTGAATTCAATCTAAATAGTGTAGACATATCAAGGGGAGGAGTCACAGAAGGGCAGCTAGGAGGAGAGCCACTCAGTGGTAAGAAGAAATGTGAAGAGGAGGATGGGCAGGGAGAGGGCCTGCTGTAATTGTTCTCATTTATTACACATTTGAGAAGGCCATTACTTGACGGAACTTGATGAAAACTGACAGTATTAAATGACTGTGGCATTCGGATGGCAAAATGATACTTCGAATTCTTGCATCTCTTGAGCATCATAAATTCACAGAATTTATATGAATGAGAGGGCAGTGCCCGGGGGACAGGAGTGGGCTTCAGTAACCCAAGTGTGCAGAACAGGGTTCCCAGCTGCAATTGACAGACTCGACTCTAGGTAATTTAGCAGAAGAGACATCATTAAAAGATGATGTAACTAAAAGATGAAGCTAGCCATACTTAGGCATGTGTTCAGTTTTTTTAAACTCCCCATAAATCCATTATTTTTTGCTCTCAGTCCTGGACTCTGTCCATCTTTCTCTGTCAAGCTCTTTCAGAGAGTGATTTTGTCCCTCTATGTCTGGAGGTTGGGGATAGCCCTGTCATACGTGGAGACCTTTGGCTGCTGTCTTCCTGCTCCCTGCCCACCTTTTCACTTTACCAGTGAGCATCCCAGAGCCTGACACACAGCAGGTACTCAGAGACACTTGGCAGTCCAATGAATGAAGGAGCAAATGAATGACTGAAAGAATAGAGAATTGAAAATGCTATAAACACTATGTAAAAATATGTAGTGTTTGTATAACGTGCATGAAAATACTCAAGATTTCTTTATTACCAGGATTTTTCTGTGAAGACCTCTCATCTCACTAATTTTTGCCCTAAAGCTTTCTTGCATGGCTCCTTGAACTCTCATATTTACCCAATATCCAAGTGAGTGGTTCCTCTTGAAAAATCAATATATTTAGAATCCCTGAGGAGGCTTAGTTTTCTAGGTTATGTAGAAAGTAGGCCTCTCCCCAGACAGCTGTCTGTCTCCCACATGGCTTTCTGGGTGTCTCTTTAATTAACTGTCCTCAGATCCACAAACATCTATTTGTTCCCTTCCAACAGGAGCCAGTTTAATTTCATTCAAGGAATATTAACTGTTCTTGGGGGCCACGCCCTGTGCCAAGGGTGGGGGAAAATATGATAGAATACTCCCACTAGAAGATATCCTCAAATTTTGGAAACTTATTTTAAAAAGCTTTATCATTTTGTGCATTGGATTATTAAAGCTGTTTTAACAGACACTGAAACCATGATTTAATTCTGCCAAGTATGCAAAGATAGTTAGAACCACTGCCTTTGAGGATGTCCACCAACTGTCATTCAAGTCCATGAGCAAACACATTTTCTACCTGCCATTTGCTGCATCTTGGTTACACACACAAAGATATCCAACTTTGCACGTTTCTTTTTTCTCTTCTAAATATTCAAGTAAGGTTTAGGCACAGAATGAAAAAGACTGTATTATTGTTCAATGTCTTTAAGAGGCCAAAACATTAAAAGTAATTTTGGTGAAGTGGGGGTGTGGAAATTATATAAAATTAATACCTGTGGCAAAAGGACAAATGCATACCTGGCAAAAGGATAAATGCAGAACAGGTGAGCACACCTCACCGCGAAGGAGAGGGCAGCACCTGGAGGACGGGAGTGGGCTTCAGTAACGCAGGTGTGTGGGACAGGGTTCCCAGCTGCAACCGACAGGATCTACCCTAGGCAGTTTAGCAGAGAGACGTCATTAAGAATACGTATATTAAGGTGTTCAGGAGGGCAGGAAATTAGTTTGTGTGGCTACCCAGCCAGAAGCATCATCCAGCTGCCGTGATGGGACTGCTGTCAGTGAGCCCTTGCAGCCTCTGCTGGGCGCCCACACCGCAGCTTGTACCGTTGCTTTTGGGCCCGGGATGCTGCCCTCTGTGCCTTTCTGACGCCTGAGGCCAGATCCTTCTGCTGACACCCTTCCAGAGACTGGGGTGTGGTAACAGGCTTGCCTTCGACTTTTACCCCCGGTCCCTTTTTTCTGACTTCGGGAGAAAGAGCACCATCTATTGGTCTCTGGTTCATAGTGCATATAGCATTCTGCAAGGAGGGCTCTCGGCCTCTCAAGGACTTCTCTGTGCTGGCACAGTCATTGAGTGTCGAGTAGCTCTTCCACCCTGCCATCAGGACTTCTGTTTCAGGTGATGGGGCAGATGGTACAAGACTAGAAATTCAATGAACATTGGTCTCACAGATCTCATAGTGGGTCTCACACACAGCACTGTAAATGAACTCTGATAAGAAGTATTGTTGCAGGGAAACAAGGTCCATGAAAGGCATGGCTGGTCTGGAGAGCTGGAGTCCAGAGTGAGCAGTTAGTCTAGTGAGGACAGATTCTTGCCCTTCCTACCAGGGAAGTGTCTCCACTCTAATTCCCCTCCTCCATGTGGTACTATATCGAAGTCTTAGGACTGGTCACTGCTGCTGAAAATTCATCAGCAGAGGCAGCAGGCAATCAGCCTTGGTGAGAAGTCCTTTTGGGCCAGTGCCCGATCTCTGTGTCTGAAACCACGCCCACTTTGTCCATGAGGCTGTTGAGTGAAAAACAGGGAAGGCACAGGCCAGGCAATCTTCTGCTCACACACTTGAGCCTCATGCACAGTGGGAGTTCTTAACCATTCCAGTGATTGAGACCCAGTGATTCTCCCATATAGGGGCCCATCCTGAGATGTCCAGCCACATTCCTCTTCCCACACTTCATGTTGCTCACCATCCTTTCAGACTGGTAGTCACTGCCCATGACATGATGGGTATCTTCCTCCCAGGCCATCTCTCCTTTTAGGTAAAGTGGACATTGCAGACCACTTCAAGCGGTACTCCCTGGGAATGTTTCCTTTCCCCATCATCCCTTGACCCCAAGTGGGGCTGAAATGCTCTGGGAGTTAAATGCCAGCAGCTAACAGCTAAACTGGCAGAGTCATCTGCAAACCAGATTTGGCTTTTTTTCCTCCTTGGTGATCTGCTCATTGGGAATTCCCTGTGGGACCATGATTATGAGGGAGGGGAGTGGCAGGCAGGAGGCGCCTCGCTGGATGAGGACTGTCAGTCACACACACTCAGTGCTGGTATATGTCACTCCCATCTGATGAAGGCATGCTGTCAGACTGAGCCCTCTCACTCTTGGTTTGCTGGATTGAATCTCGGGATGGATAGCTTAGGTCACATGGTCACCTAAAATCCTATGGTCAAGCCCTTAGCAGCAAGAGTTATTTCAAAAGAATAACTACTTGCATAAGAAAGCTTGGCTTTACTCCAAAAGCCGAGGCTGCAGCTGCACTTTCCCTTTTAGGACCTGCGGCAGAGTCCACACAGCATCCAGGCTGATCCCAGACTGTCTGGGCATCATTCACTCTCCTGGGTCCTAAGGGCAAAACGCAGAGCTGCTTCCAGTGTGCCTAGACCAGCTAGAGAGCTGTCTCCTACCCAGGCCTCCAGGAGAAGTAAATGAGCCAGAGCAGCAGACCCAAAGCTGGTTGCATTCAGATGCCAAGTGATGGGATCTGTGCCCTCGAGCATCTGTGCCTCATTCTTCTTGGTGGCAGCAAAATCTGCAGTTCCTACAGACGTACAGTGTTGCTTTGTTTGGTCATTTTGATAGGAAGGGGGAACCTAGGGAGTACGTAACCTTAGTCCTTCAATAATAGACACCCCAAGCTCCTGGTTTGGAACTCATTGCTTGGATTCTTTCACTGCACAGGGAAGCTGTTCCAACCACAGACTGAGAAACTGGGAAAATAACCACATACTTTTTCACTGAGAAAATGGAAGTGGTCGGAAGACTTCCACAGCATCACATCCGCCCACCTTCCAGCATCTGCTCCCACTTACAGTCTGTTCTCCTACGCTGTGTGTTTCTGTGACAGGCATTAAATATTATTGCTAAGTAGGGGGATGATGTCACTGTAATATGGAAATTGGGTTGGATCACAAGTGATTTTTTTTCCCCCAGCACATTAATATTTTGTTCCACCAGATAAAAGCTGCCGAATGGGAAGGACGCCAGTGGGGTGAGCTGAATGGACAAGCTGCAGAATAAGGTACTTGACGTAACACCACTCCTTCCTGGTCTTTCCTGGTCTTGGTGGTTTGGCCACAGGTTCTGTCCTGGAGGGGTCTTTCCTGATGGCTCAGTGGGTAAAGAATCTGCCTGCAATGCAGGAGACACAGGGGATGTGCGTTTGATCCCTGGGTTAGGAACATCCCCTGGAGAAGAAATGGCCACCCGTTGGTGTTTCTCAGCAGCTTCTATCCTTCCGTCTCCTAAATTCTAGCAGGCTGTCTTTGCCCTTTTCTTGGGAAGGTGGAGTCCTTTATTTTATGACTTATTTATATGAAATATAAGGCTTTAAAGAAAACCCAACTATGTCAGTTTTTGCTAGCGTGCAGTTTGCAAAGTTGGATAGGTTTGGGATAGTCTGCCCCAACCCTATTTTTCCATAAATTGTTATTTTTAGTGCATGGATTTTGGACTGAAAAAGTGTTCAGGAACACATTTATCATGTTATAGCAGAAATGCCTGTATGTTTCTTCCCACTTGTAACCATGGAGAAATTATTCACGCTCTTATCGAAAGCTTATTCCATGTATGGACTCGTACCACCTCCTTATTCAAGGACGTTCTAGCATTTGGCCCCTTTTTCCTGGCTCATCAGTTTTTTACCTTTCTTGGAACAGTCTCATCAACATAAAAATGCTGCTACTTCTCTCATCTTAAAAAAAAAGAAATCATTCAACACCATGTCCTCGACCAACTATTACCACCAGTTTTTGCTCTTTTCAGCAAAACTAGTTGAAGGCATTGCTTATACATACTACCTCTGGTTCTTTTCCTGTTTTCTCTGAAGCCCAATCCAGTGTGGTTTTCCTCCTACTCTACAACAGCAAAACTCCCGTTATCAAGGTCCCGTATGACGTCTTCATTGTTAAATCCAATGGTCAATTTCCAGTCCTTCCCTTACTAGGCTGGTTAGCAGTGTTTAGTAGTTGGTCCCTCCCTCCACCATATTCTTTATTTGCCTTCCAGGCACCTGCTCTTGTTTTCCTCCTGCCTCACCGCTTGTTCCTTCTCCGTCTCCCTTGCAGATCCCTCTTCTGTTGGAAGGAACCCAGGGCTCAGCCCTGCTCCTCTTCCTTTCTTTCCTCTACTCCATCCTATGGTGATCCGATTCAGTTTCATGGCTCCATCCTATGGTGATCCGATTCAGTTTCATGGCAACTTTATGCTGTAAATTCCCAAATTTCCATCCCCAGAACAGACCTTCAGCTTAAACTGCAGATTATTTATTCAATTGCCTACTCAGCTCCTCCACTTGAATGTTTAATATATATCTCAAAGCGAGCAAGTCTGAGCCTGAACTTCTGCTCTCTCACACCAAGCCTGCTCCTCCTGTGTTGTTGTTCCCTGGACAGTTGACTGGAAAACTCCACTGTGCCAGGTGCTTGGCCAAAAATCTTGTGGTCATTCCTGCGTCTTCTCCATCAGCAGATCCTGCTGGTTCTGCTTACAAAATACATCCAGAATCTAGCTGCTTCTTACTACTTGTGCTGCCACCATCCTGGGGCAAGCTACCATCTTCTCTTGCCTGGATTATTGCAAAAATTCCCAACTGGCCTACTTCCACCCTTGCCTCCCTACAATCAATGTGCAATACAGTAGTCACAGTGATCCTATACAATGTATGTTAGATTGTGACTTGTTAAAAACTCTATACTGCTTTTGAGTCAAAGTCTTCCTGTAGTCTTCAAGGTCCTATGTGACTAAACCCACCGACCAACCCCTCCCACCCTTACCTGCCCCTCACTTTCTCTTTAAGATTTCTCCCCATTACTCACTCTCCTCCAGCCACATGTGCTTTTCTGCTGTTCCTCAAACACATCAGGCACTCTCTTGCCACAGGGCCTTTGCAACGGCTGTTCCATATGCCTGGAACACTATTCCATGTCCTTTAAATATTTGCTCAAATCTCACATTTTCAGTGAAGCTGGAGCTGTTGTAAGCAGAATGCAAAACATTTGCCCCCATCCTCCTATGTTCCCGTCACTACTCTGCTTTATTTTTCCCCTGCAAGTTCCCTCCACTTATCTAGATTATCTTTGCTAGGTTATCTTTTGACCTAGCAAATAAATGACTTATTATGTCTATCATTTCTTATCTGTCTCCCCCACTAGATTTAAATCCTATGAGGGCAGGGATTTGCTTGGTTTGCTGATAGCTCCAAGGGCTGAGAAAGTGCCTTGGCAGATGGTAAGTTTGCAATGAATATTTACTGTATGAATACACAACAGATTACTGTCCCACTGGGCCCACTAAGAGGTGCTCTGGATAAAAGTCCCATGTATCACCTGTACCCCACTCACCCCACACTGACAGTGGACCTTGATAACTGAGCTAAGGTTACACATCTCACCCTAGCCAGAAAACAAGCTTTTGCCTCTGTTTTGGAGAGGTGGGATTCACAAGGTGAGAATTTTCCCCCAAACGGAAACATTGTTCAAATGGTACCAAAGCAGCCATGAAGCTTTATTAGGCTATGGAAAGAAATCATATTTTTCATCAACTGTTTCCTTAAGAAGTGAACACAAAGAATGCATTTATATAGGAATGAAGTGACAATGCTTTCAGAAAAAAACCAAAACTTTACTTTCTCTCATGTTGGAGGATATTGGTTTAATTCATATTAGTCTTCCCACTGATGCTTTACATAATATGGGACATAAAAAATGTACTGTGGATAAAAGTTCTTTTCATTTAAATGGAGAAGAAAATTATAGATTCAAAAAAATCAAGTTAAATATCAAAAGAAGTTAATATCAAAAAATAAAAGTTTCTATGTTTCAAAAAACCTGACAATGAAGATAGTATCAAATTTGTGATGATTGAGATACACGTTATGGTGAGCCTCTGAAAACCCTGGCTTTGAAGTTGAAGCTTCTGCTTAGAAACAGTGTGGGCAGAGCAGATCTCTTCATATTTTGACAGAAGGGCAAGTTTAAGAGTCCTTTTGTTCAAATATCTGTTAATTATCCTCTGTCAGAAACACTCTTCAGAGTGTTAGACAGAAGTTCTTATGGAAGAACAGGTGTCCAGCAGCCACAACCCTGTTTAGGGGAATCTGTTGACTTGGAACTCTCTGGCACTGTTAAGACCCCTGAGACAACTGCCTTCTACTCTGTTCAGCTGACACATGAGGACTCAGTAGCAGCAGGCCGCTATCGCCCAGGGGAGTACGACTTCTTATACTTGGAGATGAGTGCGTCTGTTTTTCCAAGGCTCACTCTGTAGCAGTCCACTGGCACCAAAGAGCCAAGCGGTGACATTCTGTCCAAGCACTCCTGGTTGCTGGCTGCGAATGAGGATGATACTGGCTCTGACCCAGCAGCTTTTCCTGCAGGAGTCAAGCACTCTTCGCCTCCAGGTTCCTCTGTGTGGCCGCCCTGGGAATTCAAAGGGCCGCTACTCGCTTCACCACCCTTAAGGTGCCTGTGGTGATCTTCGCTGAGTAACAGCACGATGGTCCCGCCAACACGAAGCACTCTGGGACCAAAAAAAAAAAAAGCTAATTATTATGAGTATTTCTTTCTTTGTAGACAACAAACAATCCCACTTTGTTTAAAATATTTGGTGTTCTTAATTTGAAATTTAATTTTAGCCATTTAAATGTGAGGATTTTGATAATTAGGTAGTATCTTCCATAATGCATATTCATTATAGTAATTATGAAATCACTAGTACAAATCTGCTTTAATTATCTATTTTTACTCTATTTAAAAGGCAAGCCTCAAAGTAATTTGTAGTCACAGTTTAATAAGTGATTGTACAAAGGAAAAGGCAGATGAAAGGATCCTGAGGAATCTGAGTACATGAAAGGCAGCAGGCTGAACAACAGCAGAACTAAGTCCCCAGGAAGGAGTGAGGACGAAAACAAAGGGCGATAGGGAAGGCCCGGCAATGTCAGCCGGTGGAGGAGGATTCACTTTCTCAATCGCTTGACCAAAGTCTATACAGCATTCTATGGAAACAGTGATGAATGAGGACATACAGTCCCGAGCTGCTAAAGAGATGACTGAACAGTGGGGGAGAGTGGCAAGGAAAGAGCTCAAGAGCCTGTGTGGCAAAAGCCACCATCAAGGCAAGGGTGAGGGCCTCTGGAAACACCTTAGGTGGGACCCAAACCTGGGCACTCAGAGTAGGAAGACTCTCAGAGGGTGAGAAAGCTACAGTGGGTGTGAAGGACAAGCAGCAGTGAGCTAGGCCCAGGGACTGGGGGACTGGACCAAGGGGGTGCCCGAGGCAGGGAAGGGAGCAGAGACAGGAAGCTGTGGAGAGGAGGACGTACTGAAAGTAGTCCAGCTGGGGGGAACCAGAGCGGGCGGGACGAAGGGATGGAAGAGCTCTGTCTGGAACATGCTGAGCAGGGGGCCAGCTGGGCGCAGGGCCTGGAGCTTGTCAACCCACCTGCCAATGCTGGAGACATGAGAGGCAGGTTCGATGCCTGGATGGGAAAGATTCCCTGCAGGAGGAAGTGGCACCCCACTCCAGTATACTTGCCTGAGAAATCTCATGGACAGAGGAGCCGGGGGTCTACAATCCATGGGGTCGCAAAGAGTCCAACACAACTGAAGGAACTTAACAAACACAAAGCAATAATGGGGGATGAGATCACCTAGGGTGGAAGAACAGAGAGGGGAGAGAAAAGGGGTCAAGGAACAGGGACTTAACATCCAAGGAAGGATGGAGAAGGAAGAGCCCATGAAACAGCCAAGAAGGCCTGAACTACGGTGACAGCATGGAAGCCAGAAGAGCAGAGTTTCAAGACGGGAATGAATGGTCTCAGCAGTGTCAAATGCTACAGGACTAACAAGTGATAAGGATGTTAGTGACCCTGGGGCAGCACTCCTACTTGGGGCCAGGAGCCAGTACTGGTCTGCAGAGGCAAGGCAGGGGGTTGGAACGTGAGTGTAGACTTTTCTCTGAAGAAACTTGGTTGCAGAGGTTAAGAAACCAGGTGCCAGCTGGAGGACCAAGACTTAAAGGGAGCCCTGCCCCCACCACACCCAGCAACGAGGTCAGGAGCTGAAGTAGCTTTCCCTCATCTCAACCGTCGGCCAATCTAAATGAGTCTGTCTGCAAAGGACATCCCAGATTCTAAGCTTCACTTCATTCTATGCTCTCCTCTGCCCACGCTACCGCAGCCTGACAGGTCTTATTTCCAAATCTGTCATCATCCCCCTACCTCCCCTTCTGAGTTTCCACACCAGACACAACTGTACATCCCTGCGAATCTCTCGCCTCCCACTTGCCTGCTTCCCTTTGCTCACTGTGTGCTCCACAGACTGGCCTCTCTTCTTCTTGCCCCAGGACGTCCAGCTCTGCTGTTCTGGGGTACTGACACCCACTCTTGTGTGCTTCTCATCATTCAGGTCTCAGAGTTCAGACACCTCCTTGGAGAGGCCTTTCCCTGAGCATCTATCTAAGGAAACCACTGCTGCTCTCTCCGTCACTCTCTGGCAAAAATGTCGTCTTTAGTGTTCACTGTATCTCTCATGATCTGAAATTATTCTGTTGATTTATTCATGATCTGTATTCCCATGCTGGAATGCCAGCCCCACGTGGGCAAAAACTCTGTCCTGTTCACAGCCAGATCCCCACTGCCTAGTACAGTGTGGGGGTATGAAAGGCCACAAAAATGTCTGGGGAAGGGATAACTGGATCTGGAGAGAATGAGGAGGTGGACAGGTTGAAGGTAAGAAAGAAATAGGCAGAGAACAGTTCCTGAGGAGGCAGGAACCAAGGGGATAAACTCTTGCTACTGGGAGAGGAGGTGGCGAGGTGACAGGTGTGGCTGGACACCAGGGGACAGAAACAAAAAAAACAGGTATCTCTGAACACATAGGAAAAAACACAATTAAGATAATAAATGAGGTACAAGTTTTCACCTACCATATTAACAAAAATAAAAAGACTACCACACTCAAGATGGCAAGATTAGGAAAAAAATGAGTATTCCTAAAGACAAAAATTCATATAACTTTTTTGACAGTAGTTTAGCAATAATATGTCAAAGACATGAAATGTACATAACCTTTGACCCAGCAATCTCACAGCTAGGAAATTATTCTAAGATATAAGAGCAGAAGCTCTAGCAGTAGTAGAGTAATAGTGACAATTAACGGCAAAGATGGCTAATATGTATCGGTACCAAGGGCTTCCTCGGGGGCACGAGTGGTAAAGAACCTGCTTGCCAGTGCAGGAGATGTAAGAAATGCGAGTTAGATCCCCGGGCCAGGAAGATCTCCTGGAGGAGGGCGTGGCAACTGACTCCAGCATTCTTGCCTGGAGAATCCCATGGACAGAGGAGCCTGGCAGGCTACAGTCCATAGGGTTGCACAGAGTCAGACATGACTGAAGCAACTTAGCACGCACGCGTGTATTATGTGATGAACGTTATTTTAAAAGCTTTGTGTATCATTTAATCCTTAGAATTCAAGTATATTCTGTTGCCATATCCATTTTGCAGATGAAGAAACAGAGGCACTGTGGTTTTAAATAACTTGCTCATTACAGTCAGTTTGATAAACTGTGCAAAGATGGCTCAGAATGTTATTCTTTATTAAAATGAAACGGTGGAAGTTACCTAAATACCCATCCCTAAGTTCTGTAGGCTACATAATGGTATATACATATAATGCAACCACTGTGGCAACCACTGAAAATTATCATGTACATTATAACAACTCATCAGAATGATTTATGACATATTTCTGAGTGGAAAAAACAAAGCAAATTATACAGCACAGTAAATTAAGGATGATCCTATTAATATAAAGTTGAAAACATCTATTTGTATATGTGTACATGGAATGATGTCTAACAGGAAATTCACCAATTAATTTATTGTAACTTTTTTCACATAATGGAAGAAAATAAAGGAAAAATCACCTGGGATCCTGCTACTCAGAGGTGACCATTTTTGATAAAATGTCCTTCTAAGCATCTTTCCACATTCATATAC
Source organism: Oryx dammah (assembly GCF_014754425.2). Classification (NCBI taxonomy): domain Eukaryota; kingdom Metazoa; phylum Chordata; class Mammalia; order Artiodactyla; family Bovidae; genus Oryx; species Oryx dammah. Next base: position 21,754,392 of record NW_024070209.1, read on the forward strand.
ACATAAATTTCTTACTAAGAAAGCTATTCAGAAATTATAAAGCAATATGTCTCAAACTGTATCCCTCTAAAACACTAATATAGTATGAGAGATTATTTCTTGTATATATAAAAAAGAAACCAGCTAGAATTATGTGGTCAATAAGTTGGGGAAGCTCTGTATCAAACAACATAAAAGAGATTTCTCTTTTATATGTGAACCTGCAAGACACAAACACCCAACTTATTTGAACTTGGATGGCATCAGGCCTTAACCTTCTACTACTCATCTCTATTCTGAACAGTCTGGTATATTCATTGTTTTTTGAACATGCTTTTTGCTTCATTATTACCCAAGAAATACTTGCTGAATATCTGCATGTATAAAACATGGTGTGGTCTCCTTTTTCATTCTTTGCAAATTTCTAAATTTCACTGAGATCATGCTTCTTCCATGAATCCACCTCAAATCTTCTGGGCATTTAGTGACTTCTTCCTTCAAGCCGAATAAGTTAAAGTTCTAATTTTGCTCATCTGGTTGAGAAGAAAGCTCAAATATTATACTTCTCTGTATTTCTCCTTTGCATACATGAGATTGTTATTGCTGAAGTAAATTAAGGAGGAAATAATTGAGCTGAGAGTGCAGTGCTCACACCACCAGAGCAATCATACGTTGGACAATTTAAAATTCTGATTGCACGTTCTTTCTTGAAGAATCCAGTGCTCTGTTACACTCAGGACCCAGTATTTCCATTGCCTATTATAAACATGTTTATTTTGTATTTTTTCTTATTTTTAATATAATTCCCCTCCATTCCCTTCCACTTTATATCTAGAGCCTAAACTACTGGTAAGTCATTGGGAAAAAAGTTATGCGTACTTTAGATATATTTATGTATATCCCCACCTATTTCTCAAAAGCACGAGAACTGTTTTACACTGAAAAATCAGGTCTGGGCTAACAGTTACTGAGAGCTTTCAAGGCACCTAGCACTCTCCTTGCCTCCCTGGTGGCTCAGCTGGTAAAGAATCCGCCTGCGTTGTGGGAGACCTGGGTTTGATCCCTGGCTTGAGAAGATCCCCTGGAGAAGGGAACAGCTCTAGTATTCTGGCCTAGAAAATTAGCACTGTCCTAAAGCGCTTTAAGTCTACTGACTCCTCAGGCCAATGCTATCAAGTAGGTACTATTATTTAAAGATGAGGCACAGGGCGATTGAGCAATGTGCCTATGACAGAAATGACAGAAGAACTAGTGAGTATTCTGACTCCAGAGACTATGCTCTTCACCACTGTGTTACAATATATGGCCTGTATAAAAGCTCAGACCAGAAAAAGTCAAAGGTCAAACCATAAAGGCTGAGGGCATGTGGCAAGGAAGCTTGGTCACAGGAGCCAGGAATGTTCCTTATGTCCATAAGCATAATTATTTTTTTCTAAATTTTGTTTGTTTAAAAAATTTTCTGCTTTTTTAATTTTTACAGTGTTGTGTTGATTTCTACCGTATGATTTGAATCAGCTGTGATTATAAATACATCCTTTCCCTCCAGTGCTTCCCCCTCTATTCCATCACAGAGCACCAGACTGTGCTCCCTGTGTTACACAGCAACTTCTCACCAGCTATCCATTTCACACGATAGTGTATAGATATTGATACTGCTTTTTCCATTTATCCTACTCTCGCCCTCCCCGACCGAGTCCGTAAGCCCATTCTCTACATTTTCATCTCCATTCCTTCCTTGCAAATAGGTTCATCAGTACCATTTTTCTTTCTGGGAGGCACCTGAATTACACAGGAAATCTTGAATGTCTTCCTGATTCTCGCGTAAATATTTAAATTTCCCGAAACAATGTGAGGGTGGTCATATCTGTTAGTTTCATTTTCCGTTACTTAGAATAAAAATCAAAACTGACCGAGAGAAAGTCAGGCTGGTCTAATTTTACTAGTGATGAAAGGACAGTCTGCTCCAAACACTGCCCTCCACTGACTTGTGAAGATGTTTAAAACACACAGCACTAGATCATCAGGTAGGCTAAGCTGCCACCTCTAGTGGAAAGTTCCAGGTTGGGTGGAAAGCTTCATATTAAGTGTAACATGCTCTTACAGTAGTATCTCACCACGGGCTAGCTTAATAGTACAACTGGTAAGTTACCTTGCTAGGCACAAAGGCTGTGGTTATTAATTCTCGGGGTACCACAGAATCACCTTGGGAGATATTAAATACTGGATGCCCAGGTTCTACCCTGGACTGATTAAATCAAAGTGTCAGTGAGTAGGAGTGGCGAATGGGTATCAGTGTTTTTCAGAAGCTCCTGAAATGTTGTTAATATGAAATCAGCATTGCAAAATCTTAAGGAGAATGCTCCATCACGCTGAAGGGGATACAGGAGCTCAGGAAATGTCTGAGTTACAGGTGCTGAGACCCCAGGTGACGTCATAACTCAGGTAACTGTGGAAAAGGGTTACACACAGGCTCCCGACCATGTACTATGTTGTCCTGCACCGTCAAACACTCAGTTGAGACAATTTAATACAAACTGACCCCTTATCCATGTCCCTTCATTCCTGTGTGTTCTAGGTTCTCTCCTTTATCAACTGAAATGATCAGGAAAATTCATATTCAGGTCTCACTGTTTGAACCTCTCAAAGAAACACTTTCACTTCACTGCATTATATTCCCTGAGGTTGACCTTAAAAACATTACATGACTAGCACTTCTGCATTTTCATTTCAAACCGACAATGCAGGCATCCATTCTATATGACTGAATGTTTCGTATGTAAATTCTGTCCTGTTGCTCAGTAGCTCTGTGATCTTGAGGAGGATACTATTTCTGGGTCCTGGTTTCTCTCCTGTAAAATGTGGGGGATTAACACATAGGAGGCAGGGTTGGGGGGAGAATTAGGAGTAAATATGTAAATTAACTAGCTCAGTGACTGAAATATATGTCACTATTTTAGATTTTCAAATTTTTGGCTATAATGAAAAATTAATATCTTTTCCTGAATAAAACTTATAGTATGATGATATAGAATAACTATATCAAGTTTATAACTATATAAACTTCTGATTTGAAATCTTAGAAAATTAAGCTATAAAAACACGAGGAAATTACTAAAATGTAATCAAATCTTAACTGAAGAGCTACATTACATTTTGGTTAAATGCCCCATGGCTCAAAGATTTTGGAAAGACACTTAACAACTTACCTTTCCATCTCCTGCAGAGTCCTTTTGATGTCTTTTCCTAACTTAAACTTTTTTCCAAATGGAATATCAGAAATAATAATATCGACACTTTCTGAAGGCAATGGCAACTCTGAAATACAAAAATGAGAAAATTCTATTACAGTAAGTTCAAACATTTATAACTTAAATATGAGAAAACTGAAGTACATAGGATTATTTTTGCATACTGAATAAAATTTAAGGCTTTAATATTGTTTCTAAGGAGTGACAAGATCCTGAATGCTTTCAGAATCACCTAAAAATAGATGTTACAATTGTTGTATTTTGTTTTTTGAAAAGTGGTTTTTCAAGTGTAATAAAATATGACATAAGTTAAGCAGAATTTTTCTTTAAAAATATTACATGAGAAGAAAATTGCTAGATCCAAGAAGAAATATATTAGGATGCCTAGAAAAACCTTTTACAAAATTATATTCCACAACTTTCATTTTTCTTTTCATGATCATATATAAAAATCCATTTGTAGATCTATTTGCTTTTAAGAAAAGTGACCCATAGGTTTCATTGTATTTTTAATGGCAACCCCAAAGGTTAAGAACATCCACTTAAGTCCTAAGACTAGAGAAAAAGTTAAACAATTAAGAAAATGACATCACTAAAACAAAATATAGTGTTTGATTATCAAATCTGTCTTTCTCAACTTTACATTTTACTCTCAGAAATTAATTCAGTCAGTTCAGTTGCTCAGTCGTGTTCGACTCTTTGTGACTCCATGAATCGCAGCACGCCAGGCCTCCCTGTCCATCACCAACTCCTGGAGTTCACTCAAACTCATGTCGAGTCAGTGATGCCATCCAGCCATCTCATCCTCTGTCGTCCCCTTCTCCTCCTGCCCCCAATCCCTCCCAGCATCATTCTTTTCCAATGAGTCAACTCTTCGCATGAGGTGGCCAAAGTACTGGAGTTTCAGGCTTTAGCATCATTCCTTCCAAAGAACACCCAGGGCTGATCTCCTTTAGAATGGACTGGTTGGATCTCCTTGCAATTACCACAAGGTAATACACCCAATCTTAACTTCCACATTTTCTGAATATACTTTTCACTTTGTACTCTTTATACTTCTACTACCACCATCTAAATTTAAATAATTATTTTAATTTCAGACAGCACCTAGTTCTATAACAACAGAATTTAAATAATCTTTAATATTCTGAATACAAATTTTTGTTGGCAGGAAATTTAAAAACAAAACAAAAATCCTGTTATCTGAGAAAGTCTAATGAATGAACATTTGCTAATAAAAGAAAGAGTGGGTTGTTAGAAAACAAGTAATGGGATAATATTTTGTTAGAACTAGGCAGAAAATCTTTTTTTTTTTTTTCCCAAGTCATTTTTTAATGTCATGGTGGCTCAGACGGTAAAGAATTTGCCTGCATGCAGGAGATCCGGGTTCAGTACCTGGGTCCACAAGATCCCCTGGAGAAGAGAATGGCAACCCACCCCAGTATTCTTGCCTGGAGAAACCCCATGGACAGAGGAGCCTGGTGGGCTACAGTCTATGGGGTCGCAAAGATTCGGAAACGACTAGTGACTATCACTTTCACTTTCTTTTTTCATTTAGTTTTAGGGTATTGATATAGAGTGGGGCTTCCCAGGTGGCTCAGTGGTAAAGAGTCCGCTTGCTGACACAAGAGATGTGGGTTCTATCCCTGGGTTGAAAAGATTCCCTGGAGGAGGAAATGACAACCCAATCCAGTATTCTTGCCTCGGAAATCCCATGGACAGAGGAGCCTGGCGGGCTATAGTCCATGGGACTGCAAAGAATCAGACATGACTGAGCAAACTGAACACGCACACAGTGATACAGGACACATCCACTTGAATACTGTAACTACACTTGTAAAACTATGAAAGACAATGAGCAAACATAGTTATCAAATGTTTATACATGAGGAACCAGGCAGTAATCTACCCTTGAGATTGAGCCCAAGTCTTTTGCTTACATAAACACACAACAAACATGAGTTGCCCATCTTCCGGCTTGGATTTTTTTCCCTTTGTCAGTCTATTTTCATTTGCAAGTTTTCTACTCTGTATTGTAATTTACCAAACTGCTTTAAATCATTTTAGATGATGAAGGAATAAACATCACTGAGAGAGAAGAGAGTAATCTTTTACATAGAACCAGTGTCATCTTCCAATAATACAACAGAAAATAATCTGAGCTTTTGTGCAGGCTCTGGTGTCAGCTTGCATTTGGCTCTGCCACTTACCAGCTGTGCAACTTTGGGAAATTATTGCTTTACTTTTCTCATCTGTAAAATGGGATAAGAGTACCTATTTCAGAAGTTAACATGTGAGGAACCTACAGACATTGTCTGGCACACAATGAGCAGTCAGTAATTGTCAGCTGTTGTCAGTATTTACAGGACAACGTCCTCTCTAGTATGTATAAGGAGATGACAGCCAGGTGGAGCCAGTGGGTCAGAATCCTTCCAGGAAGCTCTGCAGAACTTAGCTCCTCAAAGACCTAGTGGGGCTACTACTTCCAGATGGGTCTCTTTCCAACTTGCCTTTCCCTTAGCAGGGGTTCCCAACATGCGGTCCCTAGAGAAGCACCATCAGTATCACCTGAAACTATAAATGCAAAATCTTGGGCCCTACAACCAACCTTGGTATTTAGTGTGGATCAGAATCAACTGAAGGGCCTGGTAGAATGCAAACTGCTAGCCCCACTTCCAGAGATGCTGATGCATAAACTCCTAAAATCACGAGCACCTGACCCATGAGAGTCAACACACAGTAAAATCTTTTAAATTATTAAATGTTTGAACTGCTTGTGAACAGAGTTTGTAACTAAGGAGACAGAATTCTGAAATAGAAACATAGCTTAAAACAAACAAGTAAAAAAAATCATCTTTTTTACATCTCTGCAGGATGATTCAAAAACATGAAAAAAGGTAAAAGACTGGTATGTCTTGAATAAAACTGTCCTATTTACTCCCTCCTTCTGGGGATAAGTTTGAGTAAGAACTGCTTAAAACCATGATATAGCCCTAAGATATTTTCTCCCCAAAAGTTTTAAGAGCCTTTAAAATAACTTTCATGTATATGTGTAGACAAGAGACTGGGTAAACTCAGAACTTTTACAAGGTTGAGCACATCCTTTTTGTATTTTCTTTCATTGTAGTTTGTTATTCTTTCCATCATCTAGGTTATAACAACGGCATTCTGTCTTGTAATTCTCAGTTGCTCAAACAGTTGTATTTTTGATTCAATCCTTGTGACCAGTCATTTCACCCTGGCTTTCTCTATTCCTCAGTTGGTTCATCTCTTAAATGTCTGGGTTTTATTAATTTTTAATACTTTTTCCCCCTCTGACATGCTTGTTAGTGAAACGTTGCCTGAACTTTTTATATTTGAAAATATCTTTGTACTAAAATGACATCTTGGTTGAACATGGTATTTCTGGGTCCCACTTTGCCTTAGTAACCTTGTAAGTAGCCACTATCTCATTGGCTATTGCTCTATAACTTTGTTTCCATCGTGAATAGATTTTGAAGTTTACTGCATTAGATTATGCCTTTTCTTTATATGATTGCTGCTGGTGAAATTTTTCTCTTCTACTATCTTTCACTTTATATTATTCTTTTTGATTTCATAAAAGAGAATACAAATACTTCAATGAAGCTGAAATTTCAATGTGTATTGCTAATTCAGAAGTCCATAATTAGTCTTGAATATGCAAAATGTAGTTTGGCATCTGGGAGATAATTTTAAAGTGCTGTTGCTAGTTTTGTTTTTAATGACTGCAATTTATCAAAAACTTTAAAAACTTAAAAGTTTTTTTGCACTCCATTTGTCGAATTCTTTGATTACAGATTTCCAATGAAGTCTGAAAAAAAATGCAACTACAATTAGGCAACTTGTTTATTTAAAAAAGTTTATAGCACAATTATAAGACACTCTGGCTAAGGTACATCAGCCATCAGAACATCTTCAAAAATTTAAACATTTTTAAGAAAACTGAAGTATAGTTGATTTACAATGTTGTGCCAATCTCTGCTATATAGCAAAGTAACTCAGTTATACACATACAGTTCTTTGTTTATATTCTTCTCCATTATGGTTTATCCCAGGAGGTTGAATACAGCTCCCTGTGGCATACAGTGGGACCTTGTTGTTTATCTATTCTAAATGTAATAGTTCACATCTACCAACTCCAAACTCCCAGTCCGTCCTACTCCCTCATCTCTTCCCCTTGGCAGTCACAAGTCTGATCGCCCTGCCTATGAGTCTGTTTTTGTTTGTGGATAGGAAGACTGTTTTCTGTTTTGTTCATTTGTGCCATATTTTAGGAGTCCACATATAAGTGATATTATATGGTATTTGTCTTTCTTACTTCACTTAGTATGATAATCTTTAGCTGCACCCATGTTGCTGCAAATGGCATTATTTCATCTTTTTTACAGCTGAGCAGTATTCCGTTACACACCCACACACACCACACATCTTTTCTACACACACACCACACATCTTTTCTACACACACACACACCCCCCACACACACACATCTTTTCTACACACACCCACACCCACACCCCTTTTCTACCTATTCATCCGCTGATGGACATTTAGGTTGTCTCCAAGTTTTGCCTATTGTGAATAGTGCTGCTATGAACCTTCGGGTACATATATCTCTTTGAATTATACTTTTGTCCGAGTATATATGCCCAGTAGTGGGACTGGTGGATCATACGATAATTCTATTTTTAGTTTTCTGAGGAACCTCCCTACTGTTTTCCATAGTTACTGCACCAACTTAACATTCCCACCAATGGTGTAGGGACGGTTCCCTTTTCTCCACACATTCTCTAACATTTGTTATTTGTAGACTTTTTAATGAAGGCCATTCTGACCAGTGTGAGGTGGTACCTAATTGTAGTTTTGATTTGTATTTCTTTAATATTTAGTGATGCTGAGCATCTTTTCATATGCCTATTGGCCATCTATCCTCTAGAGAAATGTTTATTAAGGTATTCTGTTCTTTTTTTTTTTCTTGGATTGGTTGGGTTTTTTTTTTTTTTTTTGTGGTTGGTGTTGAGTTGTATGAGCTGTTTGTATATTTTGGAGATAAAGCACTTGTTGGATGCATCATTTACAAATATTTTTCTCATTTTGTAGGTGGTCTTTTTGTGTTCTTTTCTCTGTGCAAAAGCTTATAAGTTTGGTTAAGTCCCTTTGTTTATTTTTATTTCTATTGCCTGGGAGATTGGGCCAAGAAAACATTGATACGATTTACGCTGGGGAATGCTTTGCCTATGCGCTCTCTTCTAGGATAGGAGTTTTATGGTATTATATCTCTCCTTTTTTTTTTTTTTTTGATTGGAGGATAACTGCTTTACAATGTTGTGTTGGTTTCTGCTGTACAACAATGAGAATCAGTCACAACTATACAGATATCTTGTCCCTCTTAAGCATCTCTCCCACCTCCAGTGTTATGTTTGTCTTTAAGCCATTTTGAGTTTATTTTTGTGCACAGTATGAGGATGTGTTTTAACTTCATTGATTTAAACGCAGCTGTCCAACTTTTCCAATACCACTTGCTAAAGAGACTGTCTTTTTCCCACTTTAAACTCAGATTAAACATTTTAAAACCCAACAAATGATGGGCAAACAAAAAAGCATGTACTGTCAGGCTGAATTGCTTTTTTTGCATTCAACCATCTTTACAGATGGCCTACAGTTCAGTTATTCTGTGTATATTAAAAAATTTTTTTAAGTCTACTATTTTGATAACTTGAATTACTATTTCAATTCAGAACATCACAGCTTGTTTGGAGGTAATTATGAATTATGTAGGTACCATGTCAAATTCTAAGTACATTTCTGTGTCATAGATTTCTTTATTTAATAAGAACATTAATCTCCACCAGGATTCTGTGGTCCACCAATGCATAAACAGACACAGATGCAGTGCTGAGTCTACTCTACAGTAGCGTTCACAATAATGAAAGAAGTTTCATCTCTGACAGAAAAAAAATTCCTAAATTTCCAAGAATTGGGAGGGGGTAGGAATACTAAACCATTACTGGAATTCACTTAGCTAATTTTCTTTTTGAAGGGTCTCGTAACACTGATACAAAACTGGTAACATTTAACTTTCTGCAGAGGTCTTCTGGTAATGGAGCCAATGTATGAATAGCTATAGCTTCATTTTGTTTATATACATAAGAAAATTTGGAATTGAAAACGAACAAAATTAATTTAGAAGAGTGCTCATTTGATCTAAATGAAAAGTCATGCTTCACAGAGTGATAGTTAAATGCATTTCTTTCTGTTGCATCTGATAAACACTTAATTTTGGCTTGCTCGCCTTAAAATAATGACTAAGTTTTGAAGTAAATGCTGCTGCTAAGTCGCTTCAGTCGTGTCCGACTCTGTGCGACCCCATAGACGGCAGCCCACTAGGCTCCTCCGTCCCTGGGATTCTCTGGAGTGGGTTGCCGTTTCCTTCTCCAATGCATGAAAGTGAAAAGTGAAAGTGAAGTCGCTCCTAGCGACCCCATGGACTACAGCCTACCAGGCTCCTCTGTCCATGGGATTTTCCAGGCAAGAATACTGGAGTGGGTCGCCATTGCCTTCTCCGCAAGTAAATGCTAGATGCCTCTATAAACAAGTTTATTTCATTTGGTTACTCCTATCACCACGGCCCTCACAGTGCATGATAAAAGTAAATAAACATTTTATTCTAGTTGTATATTCATCAACAGCTTCCTTGAGAAACAGAAACTCAGTATATAATTTTTCATTAAATATGCACTTTTAAAACCTTATTGCTGCTGAGTTTGTTACAGAACAGTGTTACCAAACAAAGGGATTCATAGCCTATGATATATATGATAAAACCACTGTAGCAAAAACACTCAAATTCTCTAAGGTGGGCTTCTCACTCCCTATTTCCCACACATATTTCACCCAACCTATCACTTCTCACATTTCCCCTGACTTCCCAGATGCCAGGGCAGCCGGGCAGCTTCATGAATTGTGCAGAATATTGTGTGAACCACAACATACCCGGTAGAACGCCAACTTTTCTGTTTCCCTTACCAGCCCAACTACCCAAAAAAATGATGAGAACTAGCTGTCTTCAAGTTACCTCTTCCCGTTCTCTCCAGATCCCGTTCAGGCAGGCAAGCCTTTGTTCCTGCTGCTCCACGGAACCAGTTAGGCCTGAGTTTTGCTCCATGGAACCGGTCGAGCCTGAGTTTTGCTTCACCAATCAGCAGCGTCTGACACAGCTGCTCATTCTCGCTCAGATTCTCTCTTACTTTCTCATCCCTGGTTGTTCCTTTTACTAGATTCTCACCCTCCAGAACTCTAAGCATCCCATCTTCAGAGAAAGCCTCTCTTTTCTCTATTTGTGCTCATTTCCTAGGTGCTCTCATGGATGGAAATGTTATCTAGACTAGTGATGCGTACTGTCTCCCCTAAACTCCAGATTTGGATGTTGACTATCTACCTTGAGATCTTAATGGTTCTTAATCATCATGTGGAACTGAGCAGGACCCCAGCTCTTAACTTGTTCCCCCTGCAGTTTTCTGCAACTCAATAAACGGCAATGGCACCCTCTAGCTGTTCAAGCCAGAAAGCTTAGTCATCCTTGTTCTTTTTCTCACGTGTAATCCACTAACAAATCCTGTTGGCTCTACCTTCAATATGTATATACATATACATATGTGTGTGTGTGTGTATATATATGTATGACCTCTTTTCAGCACCTCCACTAATACTACTTTGTCCCAAGCCACCACCATTTACCTGGATTATTGCAATAGTCTTGCAACTAGTCTCTCTGTTTCCATCCTTGCTCTCCTATTGTCTGTTCTTAACAGACAATAAAAAGACTAATCTTTTAAAAAGCTAGGATTTGTTTGGCTACTAGGTGTAATAGAAAACTTAAAAAAAAAACAAAAAACTTTTCTTTATTAACAATTGAGCATTTAATGCTTGTTTTTAAAGTGAAATCTTATGGAAAATACCCAAAACACAAGAACTGATGAAAGTGGAGCTGGTACAGCAGCGATGTTCTGATGGACAAATTAGTACTTCCTTTCTCACGCAACCAAGGCACTTTTGAGACTGTAAAGGGTTGGAAAAACCACTGCTCTGGAACAATTTATAGAGCTATTCCATTTTTCTTGACGATCTCAAAAAAAAACCCCCAGCTTTCTTAAAGAAATGTATATGAAAACTTGATTTCAATCTAATCATCCCTCAGCTTCCTCTAGAAACCTGTGCTGCACACAGAGTCCACTTAAAAACCTTGACAGAAAGATTGAAAAGATAGTCACTGAAAGCAAACGATTATGAACCTTCAACCAACAATATAATTTCTTCTCTGAGGCTACTTTATTATGCATTTTTAGAAAAGTTATCCTAATATTTTGTCAACAATGGATTTCTACTACTTTTCTACTATAATAGAACATTTTTTTTTAACAATATACTGTTTCTCTAGATTACAGGGACTTATCTATCACCTATTCTCACTGTGGCAAGAGAATATGATTTTCTTAGCTGAGAATTAAATGTGGTCACTTTTAAGGGAGAAAGGCACACTGAGGGAAAGATAGGAGGAATGTGAGGCTTCTCTCAGTCTAAATACCATGGGTGTTAGTAAAATATTATTTTGGACTCCATACACTTGATTCCTTATAATGTTCCTTGCTGCTGACTCCCCAACAGTAAACATGGAGTAATGGCTTTCCTCTGCCTCACAGGGTCATGAATCCTGGTTTGCCCTAGAATTTCTGTTTTAGCATTAAAAGTAGTATTGGTGTAGCAAACTGGGAAGGCTTGTTACCTCATTCCCCATAACATAGGAATACTATCCAACTGAGGCAAGGAGACGGTAAGATAATTCAAAACATTTCATATAGTTTATTACAAAGAATTCACAGATTCTCAACAAATTATTGTTATTATTCTGTTTATTTTATGCCTATACTAAATGACCCCTGGTTATCATATGAGAAATGGTTCAGATGCAACAAACACATCTTAAAATTTCTTAAGATGCTTTTACTTTGTACCATGCTTTTACTTACATGCTTAGGGAAACTACAAAAATATAGTTCCTGACAATGAATCTTTTGAAAAATAAAAAAGTTACAATTATAATATTGGAAGTAAACTGAGTATTGGCTCCACAGATATATCACAAGGTATAAATAATTCAGCCTTTATATTAACATATGAAAAGTGAGTGGTGTTCTATATTATGATTCTAAGTGTGTTTACACATGTTTATTTCCCCCAAATGTTTGCATTTTTAATATCTTACCTATAACAGAGACTTTAAGTAACTCAATCTTATCCTTGAGGCCTGCAGCTCTCAGATTGTCATATGCACCTGATAACTGTGAGTCACTGACATCAGCACCCACATAATACACATCCTATGAGGGGAGAAATTCAAATTATAAATAAAACCATATTTTATGTAGTTAAGAAAATCTACTTGCATTTTTTCAAATGATGAAAATGAAAGCAATAGATTTGTTAATTCAGATTAAAAGAAATTTAGGATATTTCTTTAAAATAACATTCAAGGACCAAAACTTGAGAGAAGTTTTTGGTAAAATGTTAAAACATTAATTTTTAACATTTTACAATTAATATTTTACAATACAAATGTCTAAGGAATTGAGGGATTTATATAATGTAGGTCATGACTAGTTATTGGAATTCTGTCATAATTTCCTAAATTTATCACAATATTTAAAGAAATAACAGTAGTTTAATCAACCTTTCATAGTCTACTTTGACTACAATTAAATAGTAACTCATATAATTAAAAATTATAATCCCTAAATAGACAATCTACCTATAAATAATTGTTAAGTGTATACAAAACACACACTGATTAAAGGAAAACATTGCTTGGTTTACCAAACTTTAGAACTTACTGGCCATTCCTTAGCAGCTTCCAAAAGTATTGTTCCAAGTCCACACATTGGATCTAAAACAACTGCACCAGCCTATAGATAGAAATGTTGATTTGCTCCTGTTAAATCTACTGGAACAGGTATTATACAAGAAGCCTAAAACTTGAGGAATCAATTATTTCAGAGTAAAGATTCCTTTCTAAACTTTATTAGGAATTTCAGGTAGTTAAAGCCCTAGGGCAGGTGTCTGCTCGGCACGTTTAAAGATTAGGCAGGAGACCAGTGTGGCCAAATCACAGTGAGTGGGAGCAGGAAGTGGTGATGACATCAGAGAGGGGGCCAGGCAGCTCCACCAAGATGGGCTGTGTAGAATTACAACCACCACGTCCTACAGGTTCAAGACACTGTGCAGCTCATGGTACAAGCCTACGGTATGACACCTGGGGCTTCTGCTTCTTCCCAGAAAGTGAAACAGTGAAGGGGTCACCAGCAGGGGCAAAGAAAGCACAACAAATCAGGCCCTGGCTTTTAAAGTGCCATCTGGAGGTGACACACGTCATTTCCACCAACACTGAGTTGGCGAAAGCATGTCAGTCACATGACACACACAATGTGAAGAGGTCAGGAAAGGGGCTGTCCTCTCTGTACCTGAGAGGAGAGCAGGAAATCTGGAGGGAAAAAAACTAATGACTCTCCCCTCTGGGGGACAGAGGGTATCACACCATGTCTGATCTTGTAGTTGTTATAAGGATTCTGATTCTGTTCTGAAGGATGGGAAACTACTGCAGCATTCTGAGCAGAGGAGAAACATGATGTAACATTTCAAAGGGATCAGTCTGGCTGCCCGTTGAGAAAGGACCACGGAAAAATAGGGGAGTTACGAGGCGGCTAGTAGGGAATCCAGGCAGAGATAATGGTGGCCCGAATAAAGAATGACGTTGGTGGAGGTGGGGAGAGGTAGTTGGATTCTGGGTATATTTAAAAGGAAGAACCAACAGGATGGACGGCAATGTGGAATATTACAAAATGACAATGGTCTGACGTGACTGAAGTTTTTAAGAAAAGGTAAAAAAAAAAAAAGTAAGTCTGTCATCTGGATGCTGGTGATCTCCTAAGTAACCCATGTTTGGTGGATGAAGGCCCAGCAGTGTACACTGACAGCAGAGTGCCCTAGACTGGTCCTGAAACAAAGGGGAAACATCCAACAAGCGGGCGTGATGATAGCGCCCACGTGCTAGTAGGCTAAGCAAGGTGAGTGGTTTCAGGGGAGTGCTAGTGAGAAGAGCCTGAGGGAAGGGGGACCCGAGAGAGCACGGCAAGGAAGAAGTAGACACCAAACATGGACGACTGGTCTTAAGTGTTGCTCTGAAGGGAAGCAGAGGAGGGAGTGAGGGCTGATGGATCACGTGGGTTCAGGAGAGGGTCAATTCATTTTTAAGTTGCAAGATATTCTAGCACATGCACATGCTGATGGGAATGACCCAGCAGAGAAAAAAGTTCTTAAGGAGGCAAGAGGGAATGGAATCTAGCACACAAGTAATGGAGCGAAACAAGGACAGTTCATTTATTATAATGATTATAATAATTATAAGCCATTATAATTCCAATATGTTGGTAGACCTGGTGAGAACATGTTAAACTTCTCTTTTGATTCCACTATTTACATCACTTAAGAAGCAGGAGAATTACAAGTATGCTCAAGGGAATGACTGTAATGATAGAGCCTAAAATCCAAGTGGGGAGGGAGGGCTGAGTACAGGTGGTGAGTAGGGCCACCTACTGGGCTTCCTTGGTAGCCCAGCTGGTAAAGACTCTGCCTGCAACACAGGAGACCCCGGTTCAATTCCTGGGTTGGGAAGACCCCTGGAGGAGGACATGGCAACCCTTTCCAGTATTCTTGCCTGGAGAATCCCATGGACAGAGGCAGCTGGTGGGCCACAGCCCATGTGGCTGCAAAGAGTCGGACACGACTGGACTAAGCACAGCACAGCACAGGGCCACCGGTGACTAGAGGTCTCATGGAGTTAAAAAACGATGGCAGGGCACAAGAGGAAGTGAGTGGGCAGGAGAAGGAGGGTAAGAGCAGCACTGTTGCGATTTGGGGAAGGCACACTTTTCTGGGTCTGATAAATTCTAGGTTGTGACTGTAGCAGGTCACGAGAGGCAGGGAGAGCAAGACACTAAGGGATCGGATAGCGCAGCCACTGAGCTGATAGACTTCTGACACGAATGACGGTGCATGCTAGTACAGCACCGACAACAAGAGATCTGTAGATGACCAGGATGACTGGATGGCACGTGCTTCGAAGGCAGGGAGAGATCCTGGGCAGAAAGGGCAGCAAGGTCAAGCAGGACACCTACCCCAGCTCCAGGCCCAGCGGTCCCTCGGTCTGTCTACAGAGGAGGCAGAGGGCTCAGAAGACAGCGGGGTTCAGCCAGAGCCAGGGGCTACCTGGTGAAAAGAAACAAAACGTCCTTCAGAAGCTTCTCCCTGACACTAAATTCTACCAGAGTGTCATACGGATCCCCCATGAAGGGGCAGGAAAGTAACAAAAAAAATAATGATTTAAATGACAATTTTAAGATTAATAGCGGTATGAGAACTAATTTTTATTAATGACTTAAAATGTACCAAACTCCATGCTCTTTCTCCCCACAGTCCCTCTTCGATGAGGTGATCTGCCCTTAAATATTTTTCAGTGTCCTTATTTTACTGCAGGACTTTTCTAGTCATGACACCTGAGGACATAGACAGTAGCAGAGAAGTATTTCTATATCCTTAAAGTAATAACCAAGATTTACATAGAACTTGATTTTCCTTGCTTTTATGATCTGTATGAAGGAGAATGGTTTACATTGAAAAATACCTAACAACCCCAGGTTTAAATTTCAGTTTCCATGGCATTGGCCTACTCAAGGTTGAGCTGCTTGTGCAGAGTTTTAGGTACCAAGCTCCAAAGAGGGGCTGCCTGGATCAAGGCTGGATACTGGGATCATTTATACGGTGGGTCATACTGTGTTCTCCCAAAAAGAACCGTGCTGTGCACATCTAAGGGGAGGAAGTCCCTCAAAAGCTAGAGCAAAAACAAGCAGAACAAACAGTACACATCTAGTGAAATGAAACTTCTGGAGGGAACAGATAAATATGTGAGAAGTTAAAGCCACTAGAGAGATCAAATATAGCATGTGATGTGTGCTAAGTTGCCTCAGACTCTGTGTGACCCCATGGACTGTAGCCCTCCAGGCTCCTCTGTCCATGGGATTCTCCAGGTAAGAATACTGAAGAGGGTTGCCATGCCTTTCTCCAAGGGATCCTCACAACTTAGGGAATGAATCCAGGTTTGTTCCGTCTCCTGCATTGGCAGACAGTTCTTTACCAAATATAGCATGCTGCTGCTGCTGCTAAGTCGCTTCAGTCATGTCCGACTCTGTGCGACCCCATAGATGGCAGCCCACCAGGCTCCTCTGTCCCTGGGATTCTCCAGGCAAGAACACTGGAGTGCCTTCTCCAATGCATGCATGCATGCTAAGTTGCTTCAGTTGTGTCTAACTGTGCGACCCCATGGACAGCAGCTCACCAGGCTCCTCTGTCCCTGGGATTCTCCAGGCAAGAACACTGGAGTGCCTTCTCCAATGCATGCATGCATGCTAAGTCGCTTCAGTCGTGTCCGACTCTGTGCGACCCTATGGACAGCAGCCCACCAGGCTCCTCTGTCCATGGAATTCTCTAGGCATACACATACACAATTTTCCAAAGCGAAAAAAATCCATGATTTTAAAACTAAACATTTCAATAAAGTACAGCACATTCTGGTGACTCCGGTTATACCTTGGAAGATAATGTCCAAGGAAAACTCAAAATACATAGGCAAAATATAAAGAGATGGAAAACACATGAGAAAGGAAGCTTAATGTGTTTATCACAGGAACTCCAGACGCAAAAAAAAAGGAAGTTGTTTAAGGTAAAAGACACTAAAGCAAAATAGTTGAGGAAATAATAAGTAAATAATGGATGAAAGAGTACCTGAGCTGGAGGAAAAAAGTGATTTCTATAATTATTATATATCCTAAATAATAGTTATTATAATTATTATTACTGTTGAGGTCCAGGGCAGGATGCCCCAAAATATGCTTTAATGGCATATTGATTATTTTGAATTAAAAGTTACTTAAGAAACAGCCAGTAAAAATAAATGATACTAAAAAGAAAATACACTCTGGCCCACTTCTCTCCCCCTGAAAGCAGGAATTTAATCTCCCAAGTATCTTCCCTCTACCAGGAGGATTGAAAGCATCTTTATCACCAGAGTTAGGGAATTCAAGGCTGTATACATGAGAAAGCTGGATAAACAAACTTACTTCTTCAGTAGTCTGCTACCCCAAGCACAGACCCCTTTGTTTTGTTAAGTCTTCACAAATGTTTCTTTGTCTAAAAATAATATATAAATAGCCTGCTGCCATCACTTCAGGAGTCCAACTTCTATAAGACTTTCATGCATACAAATTAAAATTTTTTTTCTCCTGTTAATCTGTCTTGTGTC
Source organism: Oryx dammah (assembly GCF_014754425.2). NCBI lineage: Eukaryota > Metazoa > Chordata > Mammalia > Artiodactyla > Bovidae > Oryx > Oryx dammah. The sequence goes on from NW_024070209.1 coordinate 21,772,047, forward strand.
AATTTAATTATTAGATCACTCAAAAGAACTCAAGGGGGGATAGCGAGGTAATTTCTCCCTCCTTGACATTACCATAGCAGAAGTTAAAACTTAGGTACTTCCTATACGCTAGGTGTTGTTCTAATCCCTTGATAAATGCTGATTCACTTCGTTCTCACATAGTCCTATGAGATGACTATTTTCATCTTGGAAGTGAGAAACCGAGGCACAGAGATGTTAAGTATCTTACATAAAGTTTCCCAGCCTGTAAGTGGTAGAGTTGGAAAGTGGACTCAGGGAGTCGGACTTACCGAGTTCTGCACTGAATAGGAAAAGATACTTATACAAGTACATCTGGTAATATCCCTGAGATTAGAGGATTAAAAAGAAAACTCTTACAAGCTTGCAAACAAAAAGAACAAGATAGCTATCAAGGAAAAGAAAAATCATACTGGCAGGAATTGCTCCCCTAAAACACTGGAAGTGAAAGGATAATGGAACACCATCTATAGACCTCTGAGAAAAAAGGACCGCAACTCAAGGATCTCATACTAAGCCAAAAGGGGATACACAGATGACAAGAAGAAGTGTAAGGAGATACAGGAGTCCAGAGCGTATATTATTCAAATACCAAGTTTGAGGAAAGTACCAAGAAAAGACTATCCAAGCAACAAATAAAGCAGAGCTGAGACCTCGAAGAGAGAAAGATAAAGTGAAGAAGAAAGGTGAGCAGCAATGTACCTCACACTATACGTTTGTGTGTTTATACAGAAATGCATGTTACGCATACTGCATCTTAATGATTACAGACGGGTTGTGTAATATAAGTGCAATATAAGAACTTTTGAAAACAGGAGGGATATACTTGGAAATTTTGATGCATAATAATTTAGTTCAAGCTGGTAGTTGGGAGTAGAAGAGGGTAAACATGTTTCAGAGGTCTCACTGCTGGGAGGAGGAAGGTGGGACCGAAGAAGAGAAAAAGTACCCTGGAGGTCTCATCTCATGACCAGGAGGAGCGGACAGAGCAGGAAGTTCAGAGTGTCGGAGGTAAAAACAGTGTGGCAAAGCAAAGAGCTGATGTCTTTACCAGTAAGAGTCAAGTCTCCTGTGTTTAATTAAGAGAGCTAGGAGAGAGAGCCCTGAATGGAATGGCACACAGAGTAAAACCTAACCTCAGGGAAAACAATGAGATGACTCACTTGATCAAAGTAGCAAAAATAAAGGGGAAACTGCAAGAAGTTGCAAAGGAAATCTATCATAACTGGTCTATCCATCATAATACTGTACTGAATTCTCCCACTGAAAGGGCCTATCATTGTGGGAGAAAGATAGAGTTCTGTGTTTATAAAGAATGCACACTGAAAACAAAGTTGAAAACAAAGCAGAACTACCAAGGAAAATGCAAAGAAAAAAAAAGAGCGGAAATACTAATAAGACACGGTGAAATTTAAGTTTAAACCTACAAATTACATAATGAAAACTGTAGTAATAAAAAGGAACACTTTACAGTGAGGCAGTAACAGTCATAAATGTGTGTAAACCAAACTACAGACCAAACTACAGAATGAGGTGACAATGGATAAAAATGCAAAATCTTGAAAAATATAATCTATTAAATTTCAAAATACCTCTTTCAGTACTGAGCAGACAGTAAAATAGCAACTAAAAGATACAGAGGCCATCTCTTGACTAGAAAATAAAATTATTTTCTTATGTTCATGGAGCATTTACAAAAGCTGATCAAGATCTTGGTTAAATTTTAAGAAGTAGGAGTTGTACAGGCCACATGACTGTGACAAAAAATTAGAAATAATAAAATGTAGTTATCTTTTGACTCAGCATTTTCATAGCCAAAATACTCCCAGAAGTTTGACAAAAGCCTATCTCTGCAGTTCATAAGTGTGATGGCAAGAAAAGAAACAGAAAAACAGAATAAAAAAAGTTAAAAGAACCCAAGAGAAAAGAAAGCAACCATCAATAAGAGCATGTGTAAATTAATTATGGAAAGGACCTTTGTATTCAATTAAAAGGGACAGGAACAGGTTCCTTACTTTAATTTCTGCGAGGGAGGCCATTGCCCAGGCTATGGTAGATCTCATCCCTGCTGTCTTGATGTAAGCTCTGCAGGCTAAAGGAACCCTAAAGTAAAACAACACCCAATATTACTGTATGTTAATAGGATACAAACAAAAATAATTAACCCATTCATACCTGTACATTATGCACTGAAGTATTCCCTAAGTTAGAGAGTATATAACGTTTTTATTAATGCAAGATTACCTTCTCTAACTGGCACCTTGTCTAACCAGCCAGTGTGGTATTTCAGAAAGGAAAATTTTTTAGATAACCGAAATTTAAACCCTTATGTGTTTAACTTAAAAAATTTTACCATATGAGGGAAGTTTTTCTAATTTTATATGCTTCCCTGACTTCCCATGTAGAATAGACCTTTTCTCACTGATCCAGAGTCATCAAGGAGTAAACTGCACTGTGGTACAGATGCAGTGTAGGAAGCACAGCTGAATGGATGCTAACCCTTAAAGAATTTCAAAAGGTCCTTTTTCTAAGTTTGCCTTTTGCTCATTTGCACCTTTCTCTAAAGTTGGAATGAAGCTTGACACTGCATTGTCAAAAATAATTTATTGAATGAAATGCTGAAGCCGAGGACTCACTCCCCAGTGAGTTCACTGGTCTCCATTACATATCACTTCATACTTGATCTTCTACCCCATTACTGCTAATATCAGTGTTTCCAGATTTGATACAGATTTTCAAAATATTATTTCTATGTTTCTAGTGTACTGAACAACATTGCCTTGCCAATTTCAATGCACTTACCTATTTTGTGTATACAATTCATTGGTAAGACATGATGTATGATTTCAAAAATCAATGCTTGGTTGTTGTTTTGCAGTTAGGCCTGTTTCAAAGCCACTAAGAGCTCTTCTACTAACATTACACCAAGCCACAGTGTTTTCCAAACCCTATTTCCTTTCATCATTTTCTTTCTGCTCTTTAAGTTATCTTGTTTTCTCTGTATTTACTGCAAGCCTCTTAAGATCTTAGAATTAGATGAGGTATGTCTTTAAAATAAAACTGTAATTGTGTATTTACTATTATGATGAAGCCTGCATGATAAAACTATTAGAGGTTATTTTTGTTGAAAAGGTTTTTCAGGAAATAAAATTTCATACTGTAAATAGTACTATATCCAGAGATTTGGAATCCGGGATATAAACTTTGTGGGCAGAAGAGTTATAAAATAATTTGATCAACGAATCTTGCTTCAGCGGCTAATTGCAGCAATTATCTCACTACAAAACACATTAGGTAAAACCAAAACTGAGAAATTACTTTCACTCTAGACACATACACACACAAATAGAATTGGCATGGAAAACTGTCTTTGTCCATACACATTACAAAGTCTTTTTCTACGCATCGGGGATTTATATAGAACCTTTGAAAGTTTTGACTATTGTGTGCATACTTTTGCTAATAGAGGTTTTATTTTATGGGAGCCAACTCTATTAATATGTGACAGAAGGGAACCCATTCTTATTTTGCTTGGGCAAAACTAATCTGCTATTACTTCAACAAAAGGGCCTCATTATATCAGTATAATAAAATTATTCAGGGAAAAGAACTGTTCAGAAATAAACTCTTTGAAATAAAAATAATTCTCTACTTGCACAGAACCTGGCTAATGTGTTTACTTGGAGTTTTAGCTGGCTTTTACCCCAATACAAAAATAAATGTGGCTTTTGATCCTCTTGTCCTCATATGTGAATCTCTTCTTTATTCTCATACACACCATCTATCACCAAGTTGAAGACATTCTCATCTCCATCTCTAGCCTAGATCAGTCCCCGGAGTCCCAGGCCTTTATCTTCAAATGTGTGTTTGGACACCTTTTACCTAGAAGTACTGCAAAACTTACAGATATAAACTAAACATACTCTCCTTTCCCTGTATTTCGTATCTTATGAAATATCTTTCATATCATTTCTTCATTTTCTTAGGCCATGTCCTATCTACAATATATAGAGTATCCCCATCTACATCTGCAGGGGTTAGGGTCTGGCACTCCAAAAGGCACTGAAGTACGGAAGCCTGGACACCTTGTAGGTGTAGATGTAAACCAGTGGGTTAGGTTTGGTCTGGGAGAGTTGGGAGGGTACTGGAGTAGGTGGGGGCCAAGGGAAGCCAACAGGGCCTTGAAGCATGTGATGACCTCTTACGTGTTAAAGTGACTATTGGCGCATGATTTTTGTAATCTTGAGGCTAGTGGGGCCTATCCTATAACTAGCACACAGCGAGAACTCAATCATTCAGCATTTCTTGAACATCCAGAATGTCCTCAGCACTGTGCTAATCAACTGCAATGGTGCACCATTTGATAAAACTGTTACAATGACCTTAAGCATTCTTTTTTACATCCTGATCGGGGCTTATACATGCACAAATGTGACCTTAAGGTCAATGGGATCTTTCCATAGGATTTTTATGATTTTAAAAATATCCCATACCTAGAATCACCTAGAGAAAAGATATCTAAATCACTTTATCCTATGTAAACATGGCTATGCATATAAAATGTTTTGAAGATGCCAACAATATTTACATGCTCCCAAGAAACTGCAAATCATTATTTCCATCATCCAATCATCCATTCCTTCCCAAAGCATCTAAGAAAGTACTGCTGTACGATAGACATTCAATAAATATTTCTGAATAAGAAATATTCAGAAAAATTCAACTGCATTTATTATTGTATAGTACCCAACATAACTAGGGAGAAAACCTGAAGATTTTAAAAATTGGAATTACTCTCCCACAAAAAAAAAAAACTGCAGTAAAATGTGAAGTATGTTCAAGATGAATTTTAAGAACTGTGATGTATTTTCTATTTTAATGAAAAATCCAAGAGGCCAATGGACTAAAATTTAGTTTAAATGTGGGCCTGTGAAATAATTTAATTAAAAAATAGATATGATTTTCAATATGAAACATGTAATCAGTCGATTATTGTGATCAAATCTTTTCACAACTCTAACCAGTCCAATCAGGATCCAAAGTTCCATGCAAATACTTTACTGGTTCAAGCAAAGAACTCAAAGGCTTTGATTTAAGCTCCCTCTGATATATCAGTGTTTCATACTATGAATAAAAACACAAAGTTTTTAGTTTTACAAACTCTCCTAAGACACAAACCTGAAGCTTAGAAATAATACGTACCTGAACATAGGAATTCCCAGCACAGAGTAAATGTCACTTAGATGTATAAAGATCTGAAAGAACAAATATTGAAGTTATGGACCAGGTAATGCATTACCCAATGTGTGGCAATTTGAAAGCTTCCATTTTGAAGCTATACAACCTATATTTTAATAAGAAATTCCAAGACCTCTTCATATCTGAAAAAATGTTCCATAGTATTTTTTTATTGAGCAGAGGCAAAGTAAATTTTAAGTACATCTCATAGAAAAATTCTGAAGTCAATTTGGTAAACAACTTATATTGAGAATCACATTATGAAGAACTCAAGATCACTTTTCTTTATAGCGATTCTTTGAATTACCCTAACTAAATTAGATTTTTAAGCATTTTAGGTTAGAGCTGCTGCTGCTGCTAAGTCGCTTCAATTGTGTCCGACTCTGTGTGACCCCATAGATGGCAGCCCACCAGGCTCTCCTGTCCCTGGGATTCTCCAGGCAAGAACACTGGAGTGGGCTGCCATTTCCTTTTCCAATGCATGAAAGTGAAACATGAAAGTGAAGTCGCTTAGTCATGTCCGACCCTTAGCGACCCCATGGACTGCAGCCTACCAGGCTCCTCCGTCCATGGGGTTTTCCAGGCAAGAGTACTGGAGTGGGGTGCCATTGCCTTCTCCGTTTAGGTTAGAGACAATTACCTAAATCTACCCCTATTCTAGCCTCAAGTAAGACTTGATACCATGGTTAACAGAAAATCTGCTTAAGCAAAATATACTGTTGCAAGAGTGACCTTTCACTCTATTATTTATAGGGAGTGCTTTTCTTTTCTTTTTAAAATTTTTATTGGGGTATAGTTAATCCACAAGCTGTGCTACTTCCAGGTGTATAGCAAAGTGCATCAGTTATATGAAGAGTTTATTACTTTCTATCATCTTTCTCCTGTTATTTTCCTCCCAGCTTTATTGAGAAATAATTGACATACATCAAAGGCATACAGCATGAAGGTTTGATTCATGTACACTGTGAAATGATTATCACAATAGGTTCAACTAACATCCATCTTCTCATGTAGATAAAAAGAAAAGCAAAAAAGGGAAAAAAAAATTCCTCACCATAAGGACTCTCAGGATTTACTCTTCATAACCTTCCTATACCACACAGCAGTGTTAGCTATAGTCCTCATGTTAGGACATGATGAGGATTTAAATGTCTCAAGTTGAAATTAGTAGCCCACATAAATTTTAAAAGAATCTTACTTCTTTAGCCTGATGAGGTTTATGAAATATTCTAACTCTGCTCTTTGACCTCAACAACATTCGATTCCTAATACTTTTACCCCAAAGGTATTTTAATATAGTTTAATCAGAACTATTCCACTATTGATAAGCTTTTACTAAGAAAAGGATAATCTGGAATGAATTCCATTTAGTTTAATTCTTTGATCGCTGAAGCTAAACTTTCCAACTTTTTAATCTTATTCATGTTAGCAAAGCTATTGATTGGTATTGATTCTTTTCTATTTAACAGTTAAAGTTATGATATACTGACATTTTTATATATCAAATATTATCAGGTACAGCTTTTTGCACTATGAAGTTTTCTCTGTTAATTGTACAGAACAAAATTTGCAAAAATTTGATTCTTCTGTCAGTTTTGGTCACACAGATTTTACTATGTGTGATTCTGTTGTCGATTTTGTTTCATGTCAATTATTTCTACCAATAGCTATTATTTGCATTAAATGGATGATAAGAATTAAATTAGATATATTTGTTTATGAGCTGAACTATGAGAAAACTGTAGTTCTGAGACAGTGAGATGGAGTCAGGGAGAGATGAGAGGAGGAAACCAGACAGAAAATAAGAAAACTACAGACGGGGAGATGACGGAAGATACACTTACATAAAAACATTCTCAGCCTTATTTTGCCAAACAGCAATAAAGGATATATGCTAGGCATGCCTTTTTAAAAGCAAAAAATATCAAATAACAAAATAGAAAACAACACAAAGCCTTCTGATTTGACAAGCCATTACTCCTTTTAAAGCTATATAAAAATAATCTACCAATTAATGAATCAGAAAAATGACTACTGGTCAAACTTACGGTCTTCAAAAAACATTGAAGAACATTTGTTATAGATAGAATTCATTTTCCCATGTGTTTACTTTGTTCCAATTAAAAATGGTATAACCTCATTAAATTAATTTTGAAAATAGAGAAAAGGGAAAGAAAAATAATCCCACAAGCCTAACAAAGCCACTATTAACACAGGTCTGTTTTCCAATTTTATTTTTTACATTAACTAGAATTTCTTATTATAGATATTTGTTATGTATTATAGTGATTATAGAGAGCATCTCTAGTGTTTAGTTTAACTGCAACTAAACAATTCCATTCCAAAAGTTCAACTTGAATGAGACATTTTCACAGTGAAAACTATTAGCAAAAGAATCTGCAGTATTCTGTTGCTAAGGAGGAATCAGACTGCTGGACCCATGTAGACATGACTTAAAACTTTAAAGCAAAGTTAAAAAGCACAGTAAAAGTTGTTGACATTGCAGCTGTATTGTAATAACTTTGAATGGAGATGGCTAGTAGACTTGTGATGATTTTATAATGTATGCAAATGTTGAATCACTGTGTAATTCACATGAATCATAATATTTTACGTCAACTACACTTCAATTAAAAAAAAAAAGAATAGTTGACATTGTCTTTAAAGAATTAGGTTACGAGCATATAAAATAAAATGAACATTCATTACCTCCAAATTTGGATTCCTCAAATCTGCTTTCCATCCAAACTGTTTCATATAAGAGCAATTCCAATTATTCTTCCTATCTCCTGAAAAGGCAACAGGTTAAAAAAAGATAAGAATACTAAAAATGAAAATTTTAAGTTTAAATGTAAGCAAAAAACTAGCAGGGAAATCAATCATACTATCCAATGGTAATTTAAGGTTACAATATTAAAATACTACATGAAAGCATTTTCTATTCAAGGCAATAAGGGTGCATTGTACCTCTTCCATCCCAACAAATCTTATGGCATTGACGTTTACTTGTGTGTAATCTCTCTCCTTGTAATTTCAGACAGGTGAAATAACCAGATTGTGGCCTGATAAATATGGTCATTCTGGGTCCCAGGAAATAGATGCAAACTGAAAGATGAACTATTTTAGCTATGGCAATCCTGTATGTTTAAAAATTACCCGTTTAGTAGCATTAGGTTCAGACTGAAGAGTCTGTCTGATTTCAAGACTGGCCCAAGGACCTACAGCTATGCCCTCTATATCACTAAATTTTTCAGGGTCCTTTTGTGGTGTTTGCTCTCCTTTTAAGTACGCCTGTGTATCTCAGTCTGGGTCCTGGGACGATCCCACATGCAAGACCTGGTACAGAGCAACCACTCGATCAACACAGAACCGAACTGAAGAGAAAGCCGAAAAGCTTAGGGCCATGATATTAGAATTTCCAAAGGTAAACAGCATCTGTGAGTTTAAGGAAACTTTTAGGGAGAAAGTAAAAGGAACTCTTTATGTAGACTGGCACAGTATTCCTCTTAAGCATCTCAGGTAAAGTTAAGAAGGAAAATGCATTTTTAGAAGAAATTTAGTTATGTGAGATTGGGTCAAGCGATCTGTCTGGGCCTGGTTATGTATTCTGTGAAAGGTTTTCACCTCATTTTTGATCTAAAGAATTAATTCTTTTAGAAAATGGGAACCCACTCTGGGGGGCAAGTGTACCTGTGCAGTAAAGGTCTTTGCAATGGCTCCACTGCAGCGGCAGGAAACTCTAAAAGTTAAGTTGGTCTGGTTATGCGTAACAACGGCTTCCGTTACATCATTCTGAAGTTCTCGAAATTTTTCTTCTTCACTGATAAAATTTCCTTGCTCCAATATTTTTCCTTCTATTTGTTTTTCCAGCTGGCATTCCTTAGTCTCTTGTATCTCTTGGATTTGTTCTGTTTTCAATTTCTTAGCAGCGATATCATCATCTCCTACTTTTCTTTTGAGTGGGTTAGCATTTTTGTGAGGAAGTTTTTCCTTTTTTGCATCAAGTTCAAGAAGATTCTTCCAAATTGAAATGGCATACAACCAACTTTCAGGATCATCATTTATAAGTCTTTGCAGTTCATTAAATATTTTTCCTAAATAAGTAAAATCTCAGTTTATCCTTTACTGAAGCCAATTCACACCCTCAAATCCCATTACCTTTATTTCTTTAAAACAAATTTAATTAAATTGCTACATGAATACTGATTTCCCTTTTATCTGGAACTTATATAATTTAACTTAAGAATATTGTGCACAATAAAGTCCATTCACGTATTCCATATTTAACACCAAACCTGTTTTAAAATTCCTATTAAGTTACCATTTACTTTAGCAAGATCATTTGTCCTATGATAACATATGTATCTCTTCAATATATACAGAGATGTACAATGTCTGTTGATCTTTAATGCTGATCTTGCCTATAAAAAATTAAGTTTTAAAAGATAGAGTAAATTGCAAAACAGAGCTCAAAAACAGAGCAACTGAATCTTGAGACTATTTAAGACCACAAAATATTAGCAGAGATCATAAAATGAGCTTCCATAAAGTAACATTTCAGATACACAACTCATTCATAATTTAGGAACTGGTAATCATGCTTAGTAAAATGTAATCTTTTCTTGATAAACAAAAGCCATCAAGATGATCAAAGAGTAATTACTGTAGTACTTTAAAGATGAAAGTGTGTGGAATATTGGTATGAAATTATACTGACCTTACAATGTAATATCTGAGGATTTGTTTTAAAACAATTTTTCTGCCCTATTTTGATTTCTCGCCATTTGAATTGCTCTTGACACAGTTTATTATAGGCTGTGATGACATGATTTCTTGTGCAAAAGCAGCAATCAAAATAAGGTTTAAGGCAATGTTTTATCCAGCTGTAGCGGATCCTTTTTTGCTTTTGTCAATATCTTTACATTATTTCAGCAGCATATTTATAAAAGTAGGGAGTGGATAAGAAATCTCTTAAGCCCTCTTTAATGCTTTACCAATTTAAAGCTCCCCACAATAGGAAATTTTACTATGTAGTATTTTCCAATTATATCACTCATCAGGTAAAATTATAAGTTCTGACCAATTATTCATGTCAATGTATGGCAAAACCAATACAGTATTGTAAAGTAAAATAAAGTAAAAATAAAAATAAAAAAAAAAAAGATCAATGCATTTGGGGTTATTACTTGCTCCTAAATCTAAATAAATGCACCAACCATATATAGCCTTACAGAAGGTATCTGATCATAATTTTCAAGGAAGAAATGTGACTTAGGACACTAAAATCTCACAAGGAAGGCAGCACATTGGTCAAGCACTTGTAAAAGAGAAGAAACACAATTAGGTGATAATATTCAGGAAATACAGAAAAATAATTAATGATCCCAGGGGTATGAATGATTCTTAAACATGTGAAATGGCTACATATTAATTGCCAAGCAAAAAACTCTGGAGTGCACTATATCATGTAGATAAAAGCAACAGGTATATGCCTACCTTTACTTACAGAAGAAACAGGAAATGGAAGCTGCTTTTTAATCAGCAAAAATAACCTTTCTGCAGATTTCAATTGTTTCAGCATATTCAAGTCAGAACAGGTGGTGAAAAAAACTTTTCCTGAAATGTACTCAACCTAGAGATAGGAGAAAAAGATATTAATGTAGTTCAATGTCAGATTAAGAATCATTTCCCTTCCCTCCCCCTTAATGCATTAAAACATAGCATCTAGACTAACAACAGTAAAAATGCCTATTTATGAAGTACCTACTATTTATTAGACTATCCTAGGCACTCTGAATACTTTTTTCCCCCTCATCCTGTAACAACCCTCTAAGGTATATTTTATCATCTCCATTTTATAGATTAGGAAATTGAGGCTTAGAGTGGTTAAATAATTTGTATGAAGTCACATAGTCAGTGACCAAGACCATAATCTTTCTGTGTTACCTTTTGGAAAGTGTGTGTGCACTCTACTAAAAAAAAAAATTGAACACAAAATACTAATTATCAAATCTCACACAACTACTAAAAGTGGGCAAAGGAAAGGCAAAATGCATAGGACAAATTAGGTGTCTAGACCTAATCAGTAGGTATTTATTAAACATGTACCTCATGGTCTACAAGGAAGCATACAGTATAAATCCTAAAGATGAATAATAATGTAAAAGGCATATGCTGACATACAATTAAAATGTAAAATGTATAAGACAATAACTTGCATTAAGCCCAGGTGAAAAGTAAAATGTTAATAAATGTTTTGATAAGTTGCAGGTACAATAAGCATTACTAACGATGGAAGCCATCATTAGTAAAAGTCTTGGGAAAGAATCCTGTAAGATTTGGTAAGAGGGATTCTCACAAAAGAATGAAGGGGAAGAATGCAGAGGTGGGCATGACGATCTGGCTGAAGTAAACTGTAAGAGAGCATGGCCACCTTTGCTGTGTGATGCTGACTGATGGTGTCAGGCGGATGGATGGTGTAGCTCAGGCCCAGCTTGAAAAACAGTCACGATTTTACCCCAGATAGTAATGGTTTTCACCATTAGAGACTTCCGATGAAAACTATGACAGCACGAAATTAGCTGGAAGAAAGATTTCTGTGGACGGGGCATAAAGGACCAAGTGCTGAATGTGACGCTGGAGGGAGAAGTAGATTACTGAGGAAGAAATAATGAACCACTTGGCCGTGCGAACCGGACGATGCATAGAAGCAAGAGTGTGCATCAAACTGAAAGAGGCCTGAAAGACAGGATAGACATGTGGACAGTCTGAGAAGAAAGGAAAATGAAAAGAGCACTGATTCAGAGAGAGTCAAACGAGGTCCAGCACGTGACGCTCAATGCCAATGGAATCCTAAACCTTTTCGGTCAACCCAACCCCCTCAAGTTCAGGATGGATGTAGATGATCCTAGCATTCTCCTTTTAGCAGTGACCTCGGGCTAACTAACACGGTTTTAAGTCATCTTCTAGGACTGAGGCAACCATGGAATCAGGGGTGTTCCATGTGTATAGGCAGCTCCCACTCAGTGGGAACATGAACTCCAAGTGTATGGTATGTTTGATCTGACCTGTTCTAATTAAGCTTTTGGGGTGGTAATTTCTAAAGTTACACTCTAGCTTGATAAAAAAGAATCTCTGCTGGGGAAGCCCTAAGTTGATGACAATTAAAACCCCAATACTTCTATAGTTGTAAGATTAACAAGTTCTGGGATTCTGATGTATAGCATGGTGAGTTTGGCTAATAATTCTGTATTACCTAGCTGAAAGTTGCTAAAAGAGTAGATCTTAAATGTTCACATCAAAAAAGTAATGCTGATTACATGATGGGATGGAGGTATTAGCTAATGCTATGGTGGTCATCATTTTGCAACATATAAATGTATCAAATCACCTTAAATAATGCTATATATCAATTATATCTAAATAGAGCTGGAAAAACAAATAAATTTTAAAAACTCCAAAGACTTTAGGTACTAGCAATGCACCTAAGACAGACGGAGGAAGTAGGGAATGAAAAGAATGTTTAGGAATCAATATTTAAGGGGATAATGAAGTAACTAAAACAAGAACTTCTGGTTTTTACAATTTACTTCTTTCTCATTACAAAGGTGACATTTTCCCACTAAAGTCAAAATTGAATACCTCAAAATGCTTAGAACTTGGAAACAAAATTTTAAAAGGTAATTTTTTTTTAAGTTTAGATTTTGTTACTTGATCTAAAAATATAATTGCTATTAAGCCATCACATGAAATAGCCAGTTAAGATTTTGGGGGAACTGAAATAAATTTTACTGTAAATCTATGGTTCTAAGATTCAAGTCTTATAAACAAACTGATACAAACATCTAGACCAGTCTAGACATTAAATTAGTTATTTAATAGTACAAAGATCTTTTCTCATTTACTTGAGTATCAAGGGAGACAATTTATATAATGAACTTCTAAAAATATTTTATTGGAGGAGGGTGTGGAGAACAAAAAATTTTTTTGACTGAAAATCAAGTTAATTAAGGGGACCTAAAAGGTCCTTTAATCTACTAGGGTGCGCAATCATAATAATAATATGTGTTTAGCCACTTATGTTAAATACATTCTAAAAATCAACACCAACACTTGTTTATTCTGTTTACTAAAAAAATTAACATTAGGCCTACATTCCTTTTATAAGAAATGAGCATGTAATCAGAAGTAGTTTATGAAATGGTATAACAGCCACTGTGAGAATCAATCATATATATGAAAGTGCTTCAATAGTTCACCTTTTGTAAAGTGTTCTATCTCAAAGTAGTAGAAAAATGAGTTTTGGTGTTTATGATTTCAAACACTGCTGAAGCTACTGTTACTCATTTTCTTTCGTTTATTGTTTGTAACTGATCATATTCAATTATAATAATTAGGGAGGGCTGTGGCATTTTAGAATATTTCACACTAGTATTTGTTACTTGAAAATTATTTATATATCCAATCTGTTTTTTCCATTTGGAATTAAATCATTAAAAGTGTCTAAAACCAACTGGTTTTATGTCTAACACTTCAGAAGATGAAATAACAGCCTTTATTAAAAGAAAAAACAGCTGTTGTCAGCTAGAATATCTAAGCAGTTAGTATTTTTGCCTTTCTTTTAAAATTTAGGGAGTCAGATCTAATGCAAAGATGAAAAGCTTAAGCCAAGGCAAAAAGGTAAGGTACAGTAACAAGGAGATACCAAAGTTTCTCGATTCTACAGATGCCATTTAATTTTGGAATTAATTTTTAAGTGCTAGGTGAAGGACTGAGGTGGGGTGTGAGCTTTTGTGTTTCATTTTAGAAGAGAGAATTAAAAATATATATTTTACTTAATTTTTAAAAAAGTATCCAATCTACAGGGAATGCACAGAATCTTCAGAGAAGCTTATGCAATCATCCCATTAAATGAAATAACTGAAATAACTTAACTATCTGCTTAACCCTACTATGTGGGCTGTCTTGCTATGTGGGTTTATAAAGGCTGATTAATCAACTGACTGGGCCTCCTGGCTCGCTGGCATTGCAGACACCTGTACTAAAGTGAATTTTATCTTCAAAATTACTGTTTCTACTTTTATTTTTATAATAACAGTATTTAACACATTAAACAGAATTACAAAGTAAAGCTTAATTTTACCCAATACATTTCTTTAAGGTACGCTATACACTGCATACTAGAGTATATATTATATTTATATGCTATAAATTAAATATTTTAAAATACCCAGGAACCTATAAAGAGGCTTGCCCCAACACTGGAGGAAAATCAAACCTGAACGTGACCAAATGCCAGCTATAACTTATAGGACTCCAATTTTTAGGAAATACAGAAAATAGAGGAACATGTGAAACTACACCATGGAGGTGTAGAACAAGCAGAGAGGTCAATTTTCTAATAATGAAGCATATGCAGATTGGGTCAAGCCTTCTATTTTTCATGCCAAGAACTCTAAGTGAACATCTGAAAAAAACAAAAATCAGCATGGCATGGTGTCATGGCTTTGCAGTGTTCAAGGAACTGGAACCAGGTGCCAACCTGCCTGGGTTGAACATGATAACATGTCTGATTTCACAGATAGCTTGGGTGTGAATCCCAGCTCTGCCATTTTCTGGTTCCATGACATGATGATTTTATTGGACTTACTTGTGCTTCATTTTCCACTTCTGTTAAATGTGGAGCTCACCTCAAAAGATACGGTTGCTGTGAAAGTTAAGTGTCTGACATATTAAATGCTTAACCCATGTCGGCAGTTGCTATTATATTGTTGCTTTTTTAGACTAGCTACATTCAACACTCTATGACATTTGGTGACTAAAACCACAAACAGCAGTTAGTGTAATAAGACTGATGTCATTCTTCATGATCCTCTCTATCCTCCTCTCCCCAGTCATCATCACAGAAACTCCTTTTGTGAGCTTTCAACACTTCAGGAGTCCTGGGAGTGGAGTGGTCCATTTCTTTCAATACGCTTTCATTTTCCAAAAATACATCCTTCACACTGTCACATATAATCTCATCAAGACACTGGAGCCTTTTTCTATTACATCCTTTCCCTGTTTTCAAGAAACAGGCTCAGCATGTACTAGAATGTAAACTGATGTTTACAACTTTCTTCATTTCATCGAAATTAACAGTGTAATAATACCAGCAACTGCTAACTTCCTTCTCTGAGGCATCCTGGAGTATTTTTCTGCTGCTGCTAAGTCGCTTCAGTCGTGTCCGACTCTGTGCGACCCCATAGACGGCAGCCCACCAGGCTCCCCCGGCCCTGCGACTCTCCGGGCAAGAACACTCGAGTGGGTTGCCATTTCCTTCTCCAACGCATGAAAGTGAAAAGGGAAAGTCAAGTCGCTCAGTCGTGTCCGACTCTTAGCGACCCCATGGACTGCAGCCCACCAGGCTCCCCCGTCCCTGGGATTTTCCAGGCAAGAGGACTGGAGTGGGGTGCCATTGCCTTCTCCAAGAGTATTTTTCTAGCTACTATTTACTGCGGATTTACACTATACTTTACATAACCTTTATCACTGAATCCTTCCAACAGTCCTAGGAGATAAACAGTGTCAGGAAACTGACAAAAATAGCTGAACCTGATGATTATATTTGCATTTAAAAGCTGGAGAAAGAATTCTTACAGATCTAACTCTAATTATAGGCACTATCAAATATTTTTCTTTGAAGAATCTAGGAAGTAACTCGCATCAATCGCTCTTTAAAAAAAAAACAACCTTCAGCCGTGACAGAGACAGATGCGTCGGGGGAAAGGGCTGGCGGGTCTTTCTGGCAGTAATTAAAGGACCTGCCAGCAGAGCTGGGCTCGCGGGCAGACAGTGAGGGGTTCGCGTCGCTTTCGCGGGTCGAGGGCCGACCCCAGCGGAGAGGGACCACGGGCAGGGGTGGGGCCTGGGCCGCCCTGCTTCTCGCTCCGGCTCGCTGCGAGGCCGACTCACCTGGGTGGCAGCGAGCCGCTCCCGCACCTCCCGCATCAGGAAGGGCTCCAGGCCGCGGCCCGCGGTGCAGAAAAACTGGGCGCCCGCTGCAGGCCCGGAGCGGGGACCTCCGGGAACCACCGCCATGGCAGCTCGGGGTCACGTGGCCTCGGGTGCGCGCGGCGCGGCCCCGAGGTCCCGGAGGCGGCGCGCAGGGCCCGAAGGGCCGGGTGTTGCCAAGGGCGAGCCAGGCCGGAGGGTCCCAGGAACGTCTGATCGGCTGGGAGGGGCCCTGGGGGTCTACTAGGTTTACGGATTGGAAGCTCGTTGATGAGGCATCTGGAATTATTTAGACTCCCAGGTGGAGGGGATGTGATTGGGATATATAACTGGGAAGAATAAAGACTCATTCATCTGTTAGAGCCTTAGATGCTATCATGGCACATCTTTGCCTCTGATATCATGGCTTCGCTATGCTAAAGAAATGAATGATGACTATAGAAAAGCAACATAAAGTGTGAAAGACTGGAGGGAATAACTGATGGCGTTGCTTAAAATATCCATTAGATTTTACCTCAGTTCTTCCCCGGTAGTGAGATAGGGGATAAGATTACTGGTTTGTGTTAATATTGAGACATCCTATTCCAACTGATGGATTGTTGGTGTATAAAATAAATGAATAATATTTTCAAATCAATATATTTTTAAGGTGGGAAAATGAAGCCTTAAAAATGATTTCCCAAAAAAAAAAAAAAAATGATTTCCCTATAACACCTGTGACTGCTACTCTTTAAATGACTATAACTAAGGAAGATACATCAGTAATAGGTCCTTCTGTTGTACCTTGGAGAAAACAATAAGTCGGAACTTGGATAAGAAGTTGGAACTTGGATAAGAAGGCAAGTAAGAGTATAAATAGTGTACTCTTATTTTTAATCTTTCACTATAATAATATAAACAGGCAATAAAAAAGTATGCATTAGCGTGGGCTTCCCAGGTGGCGCTAGTTGTAAAGAATCCACTTGCCAATGCAGGAGACATAAGAGAGGTGGGTTTGATCCCTGGGTGGGAAAGATCCCCTGGAGGAGGGCATGGCAAGCCACTCCAGTGTTCTTGCCTAGAGAATCCTATGGACAGAGGAGCCTGGCATCCTACAGTCCTTGGGATTGCAAACAGTCAGACACAGACTAAAGTGACAGATACCCAGGCCCGCACTCATTAGCATGACTTTAAAACAAATTATATCTCTGACATAACTTTTAAAAATAAAGATGTGAAATATTTTTCTAAAAGGAGATATACTATCATCTCATTCATCTTCTTATTTTTCAGATAGAGGAAATTGTTGCTTAAAGAGGCTCAGGGACAGTGAGTTAGGGGCATAGCTCAGGCTAGAACCTAGTTCAATTCAGTTCAGTTGCTCAGTCGTGTCCGACTCTTTGCGACCCCATGAACTGCAGCACACCAGGCCTCCCTGTCCATCACCATCTCCCGGAGTTCACTCAGACTCACGTCCATCGAGTCCGTGATGCCATCCAGCCCGTGATGCCATCCAGCCATCTCATCCTCGGTCGTCCCCTTCTTCTCCTGCTCCCAATCCCTCCCAGCATCAGAGTCTTTTCCAATGAGTCAACTCTTCGCATGAGGTGGCCAAAGTACTGGAGCTTCAGCTTTAGCATCATTCCCTCCAAAGAAATCCCAGGGCCAATCTCCCTCAGAATGGACTGGTTGGATCTCCTTGCAGTCCAAGGGACCCTCAGGAGTCTTCTCCAACACCACAGTTCAAACGCGTCAATTCTTCAGCTCTCAGCCTTCTTCGCAGTCCAACTCTCACATCCATACATGACCACAGGAAAAACCATAGCCTTGACTAGACGGACCTTAGTCGTCAAAGTAATGTCTCTGCTTTTGAATATACTATCTAGGTTGGTCATAACTTTTCTTCCAAGGAGTAAGCGTCTTTTAATTTCATGGCTGCAGTCACCATCTGCAGTGATTTTTAACCCCCCAAAACATAAAGTCTGACACTGTTTCTACTGTTTCCCCATCTATTTCCCATGAAGTGATGGGACTGGATGCCATAATCTTCGTTTTCTGAATGTTGAGCTTTAAGCCAGCTTTTTCACTCTCCTCTTTCACTTTCATCAAAAAGCTTTTTAGCTCCTCTTCACTTTCTGCCATAAGGGTGGTGTCATCTGCATATCTGAGGTTATTGATATTTCTCCCGGCAATCTTGATTCCAGCTTGTGTTTCTTCCAGTCCAGCGTTTCTCATGATGTACTCTGCATAGAAGTAAAATAAGCAGGGTGACAATATACAGTCTTGACGTACTCCTTTTCCTGTTTGGAACAAGTCTATTGTTCCATGTCCAGTTCTAACTGTTGCTTCCTGACCTGCATACAGATTTCTCAAAAGCCTTGATTTATACTGTACATACTGAGCTTTGTTCCATTCCTACCAACTCCATCCCTGCTCAGGGCCAGCGTGAGGAACTCCGCCCATGGCAAAGGTCATGAGGAAGGAGGCTTGGCATATGCAAAGGCGTGATCAAGCCTCAGGAAACCCCCTGTTCCCGAGCATCTACCCCAAAACCAGAGTCTGTTTTATGCTCTCCCCCATAACCATTTTTCTCAGAGAAGGAGTAAACGTGCAGCTCCAAGGCAATAAAAATTCCTGGGCGTGACGAGTGTTTCAGCTTACGGACTCCTCTGAAGGTTATCTAGCCCGCCTGTATAGGCCAGCCACATGTGATTGTTTACAGCCTCCCAATCTGAGAGGCATGAGATGTTTTAGACTTACTAAAGGCAAATTCTTTTGGGGAGTTAGAAATTATTAGTATAGTGGGTTGGTTAGGAATTATATTGGTGAAGGGTTTTTCATTTGTTGTGCCAATAATTGCTGCTAATTCTCTCCCCTGGGTGGGACAAGGATGTTTCAGATCAGACCTCTCTGCTGACAGACTAGCTTGTGTGACAGGATTATCCATACTCCTGCCACGACCACATGATTGTTTACTACCTCTCAACCATAAACAGCACAGAGAGTTTTGGAGTATTTTGAGAGTCTTAATTAGCATAGGGCTTTTCTCATTGTTGAGTCAATGATTGCT
Source organism: Oryx dammah (assembly GCF_014754425.2). NCBI lineage: Eukaryota > Metazoa > Chordata > Mammalia > Artiodactyla > Bovidae > Oryx > Oryx dammah. The sequence goes on from NW_024070209.1 coordinate 21,791,344, forward strand.
GCCCGGCCTCCATATCCTTAGGCACCTGGGAATATATTAATCAATGTATTTGGAAGATAGAAAAGGAAATATAGTAGTTTTTGATGTTAGCAATACTAGACTTTTTGAGTTAATGGATTTTCTCTTTTGTAATAGATCACTGTGCTTTGTTATAAATCACTGTGTCCTTGCTATGTAAAAATGTAACTTTATCACTATCTTAAGGCTAAATAGATCTTAAAGGGAGCATTGGTGAAAGGATTTTCATTTGTTGGGCTGATGTTTGCTGCTAAATCTCCATATTCCCTGCCCTTATAATGAATATAACTAACATATAGGAGAAATAAGTATTAACCTTTAAGATTAGTCATGTTAACCTTGGGTTAGATAGATTCCTTTCTTGATTGTAACTCACTACACCCTCACCCTATAGGAATGTAACTTTATTTGGAGGGTGGTGCCTGGTTTAAGAAAAAACACCCTTGGAAAAAATGTTTTTGGTTATCAGAAAGAAAGGATCATAAAACCCCTAAGACCTTTTTTTTTATACATTTATGTGAAGCACCTGATTTTGATAAAGGTCAGGACTGCTGACCCCCGCGTGACTCTGTATTCATCCCTATGTGTAACAAAAGGTATATGAGCAAAGCCAAAAATAAAGAAATCGGATCAGTTTCCGGAAAGACTGATTCCCCCATGTCGCTTCTTTCTTGCTCCCCGTTTCTCTGGCTGAATTCAGCCTCTTTTCTCCACTAATTCTCCTACTACCCTATCCGTTTCTAATCTCTCTCTATATCTGTAATTAAATATGTATTTTTCCAAAGACACCGATGCCGTCCCCGCCTTTGAATCACCCTGGATCCACCGGGGCTGGACCCTGGCACATCCCCTCATCTCCTTCCCTCCCCACTACTCTCCTAAGATAAGGACCAGGCTCTGTCTTCTCCAAGCATTGGGCCAAAACTGGGAATTTCTAGGCCCAAGAGCAGACATTTCCATGCTCCAGCAAAATGTCTTTATATTCATAAAACAGGTAATATTTCTGCACTAAATTAACTATCCAGTCTAGGCCACCTGATTTGATGGACTCTCTTAACAGTATTTGAACAGGTGTTTTTTAAACTCTGAATTTTAAATTGACAACGAATACATCACTTGAAGACTGGAATTCATATTTAATAAACAGCATTAAATTAGCTCTGTAGTTATATAAATCAGATATACAGAAACTACTAAATGTGAATCTCTATCAAGTGTGTCTCCTGTTGTCCACAATAGCATATCAAGTTCAGTTGCTGGATATTCCCCCCCTCTGCCCTGCCCCCTACCCAGCTCATGGTCCACTAGGATATATTGTGAAAATTCTTATGGAGTCAGGTTACATGAGCTTTCCGAACTTCAGTCCTAAAACTCTGCAGCCTTGGCTCAGTTGTGGTTCTATCCAGGAGAGTACATTGCTGGCCAGCCTGAGGCTGGAGGAGTTATTTCTTCTTCTGCCTTGGGCAGCACTGCCGTGACCTGGCCCGTCCTGATCTCTCTATCTCTTGATATCAACTCATATACTTTATGTTCCGATAATTTGCAATTTTTTAATGTTTAATATTCTGAAAAGGCAAAATGATAGGATACTGAAAGAGGAACTCCCCAGGTCAGTAGGTGCCCAATATGCTACTGGAGATCAGTGGAGAGATAACTCCAGAAAGAAAGAAGGGATGGAGCCAAAGCAAAAACAATACCCAGTTGTGGATGTCACTGGTAATAGAAGCAAGGTCTGATGTGGAAAAGAGCAATATTGCATAGGAACCTGGAATGTTAGGTCCATGAATCAAGGCAAATTGGAAGTGGTCAAAGAGGAGATGGCAAGAGTGAACGACATTCTAGGAATCAGCGAACTAAAATGGACTGGAATGGGTGAATTTAACTTAGATGACCATTATATCTTCTATTGTAGGCAGGAATCCCTTAGAAGAAATGGGTCAACAAAAGAGTCATGGTCAACTAGCGTGTGAGATGAGTGCAAGCGGTAGTTTGAGCATTCTTTTGCATTGCCTTTCTCTGGGATTGGAATGAAAACTGACCTTTTCCAGTCCTGTGGCCACTGCTGAGTTTTCCAAATGTGCTGGCATATTGAGTGCAGCACTTTCACAGCATAATCTTTCAGGATTTGAAATAGCTCAACTGGAATTCCATCACCTCGTTGACCATGTTGACGTCATGGCCAACAAAAGAGTCCGAAATGCAGTACTTGGATGCAATCTCAAAAACGACAGAATGATCTCTGTTCATTTCCAAGCCAAACATTCAATATCACAGTAATCCAAGTCTATGCCCCAACCAGTAACACTGAAGAAGCTGAAGTTGAATGGTTTTATGAAGACCTACAAGACCTTTTAGAACTAACACCCCCAAAAGATATCCTCTTCATTATAGGTGACTGGAATGCAAAAGTAGGAAGTCAAGAAACACCTGGAGTAACCAGCAAATTTGGCCTTGGAATACAGAATGAAGTAGGGCAAAGGCTAATAGACTTTTGCCAAGAGAATGCACTGGTCATAGCAAACACCCTCTTCCAACAACACAAGAGAAGACTCTACACGTGGACATCACCAGATGGTCAACACCAAAATCAGATTGATTATATTCTTTGCAACCAAAGATGGAGAAGCTCTATACAGTCAGCAAGAACAAGACTTGGAGCTGACTGTGGCTCAGATCATGAACTCCTTATTGCCAAATTCAGACTTAAATTGAAAAAAGTGGGGAAAACCACAAGACCATTTAGGTATGACCTAAATCAAATCCCTTATGATTATACAGTGGAAGTGAGAAATAGATTTAAGGGACTAGTTCTGATAGAGTGCCTGATGAACTATGGAATGAGGTTTGTGACATTGTACAGGAGACAGGGATCAAGACCATCCCCATGGAAAAGAAATGCAAAAAAGCAAAATGGCTGTCTGAGGAGGCCTTACAAGAGAAGTGAAAAGCAAAGGACAAAAGGAAAGATTTAAGCATCTGAATGCAGAGTTCCAAAGAATAGCAAGGAGAGATAAGAAAGCCTTCCTCAGCGATCATTGCAAAGAAATAGAGGAAAACAACAGAATGGGAAAGACTAGAGATCTCTTCAAGAAAATTAGAGATACCAAGGGAACATTTCATGCAAAGATGGGCTTGATAAAGGACAGAAATGGTATGGTCCTAACAGAAGCAGAAGATATTAAGAAGAGGTGCCAAGAATACACAGAAGAACTGTACAAAAAAGATCTTCATGACCAAGATAATCACGATGGTGTGATCACTCACCTAGAGCCAGACATCCTGGAATGTGAAGTCAAGTGGGCCTTAGAAAGCATCACTACAAACAAAGCTAGTGGAGGTGATGGAATTCCAGTTGAGCTGTTTCAAATCCTGAAAGATGATGCTGTGAAAGTGCTGCATTCAATATGCCAGCAAATTTGGAAAACTCAGCAGTGGCCACAGGACTGGAAAAGGTCAGTTTTCATTCCAGTCTCAAAGAAAGGCAATGCCAAAGAATGCTCAAACTACCGCACAATTGCACTCATCTCACACGCTAGTAAAGTAATGCTCAAAATTCTCCAAGCCAGGCTTCAGCAATATGTGAACCGTAAACTTCCAGATGTTCAATCTGGTTTTAGAAAAGGCAGGGGAACCAGAGATCAAATTGGCAAAATCCTCTGGATCATGGAAAAAGCAAGAGAGTTCCAGAAAAACATCTATTTCTGCTTAATTGACTATGCCAAAGCCTTTGACTGTGTGAAAGTGAATTGAAAGTCGCTCAGTCATGTCCAACTCTTTGCAACCCCACAGACTGTACAGTCCATGGAATTCTCCAGGCCAGAATGCTGGAGGGGGTATCCTATTCCTTCTCCAGGGGATCTTCCTGACCCAGGAATCAAACCTGTGTCTCCTGCATTGCAGGTGGATTCTTTACCAACTGAGCTACCAGGGAAGTCCCTGTGCTGTGACTGTGTGGACCACCCTGAAAGTGATGGGACTACCAGGCCACCTGACCTGCCTCTTGAGAAATCTATATGCAGGTCAGGAAGCAACAGTTAGAACTGAACATGGAACAACAGACTGATTCCAAATAGGAAAAGGAGTACGTCAAGGCTGTATATTGTCACCCTGCCTATTTAATTTATATGCAGAGTACATCATGAGAAATGCTGGGCTGGAGGAAGCACAAGCTGGAATTAAGATTTCCGAGAGAAATATCAATAACCTCAAATATGCAGATGACGCCACCCTTATGGCAGAATGCGAAGAAAACTAAAGAGCCTCTTGATGAAAGTGAAAAAGGAGAGTGAAAAAGTTGGCTTAAAACTCAACATTCAGAAAACTAAGATTATGGCATCTGATCCCATCACTTCATGGTAAATAGATGAGGAAACTGTGGAAACAGAGACTTTTTTTGGGCGGGGGCGGGGCTCCAAAATCACTGCAGATGGTGACTGCAACCATGAAATTTAAAGACACTTGCTCCTTGGAAGAAAAGTTATGACCAACCTAGACAGAATATATGGAGAAGGCAATGGCACCCCACTCCAGTACTCTTGCCTGGAAAATCCCATGAATGGGGGAGCCTGGTAGGCTGCAGTCCATGAGGTTGCTAAGAGTCAGACACGACTGAGTGACTTCACTTTCACTTTCCACTTTCATGCATTGGAGAAGGCAATGGCAAGCCACTCCAGTGTTCTTGCCTGGAGAATCCCAGGGATGGGGGAGCCTGATGGGCTGCCGTCTATGGGGTCGCACAGAGTTGGACACGACTGAAGCAACTTAGCAGCAGCAGCAGCAGACAGAATATAACCATCTAGTCAAAGCTATAGTTTTTCCAGTAGTCATGTATGGATGTGATAGTTGGACTATAAAGAAAGCTGAGTGCTAAAGAATTGATGCTTTTGAAATGTGGTGTTGGAGAAGATTCTTGAGAGTCCCTTGGACTGCAAGGAGTTCAAACCAGTCTATCCTAAAGGGAATCGGTCCTAAATATTCATTGGAAGGACTCATGCTAAAGCTGAAACTCCAATACTTTGGCCACCTGATGAGAAGAACTGACTCACTGGAAAAGATCCTGCTGCTGGGAAAGATTGAAGGTGGGAGGAGAAGGGGACGACAGAGGATGAGATGGCTGATGGAATCACCAACTCAATGAACATGAGTTTGAGTAAACTCTGGAATTGGTAATGGACAGGGAGGCCTGGCGTGCTGCAGTCCATGGGGTCACAAAGAGTGAGACATGACTGAGCGACTGAACTGAATGTTCTGGCGTAACATTTTTAAAAAATAATTTTTTACTGTGCTGAGTTTTTGTTGGCTGCACACAGGCTTTGTCTAGTTGCTGCAAGCAGGGGCTACTCCTCACTGTGATGCTCAGGTTCTATTGTGGTGGCTTTTCCACTTGCACAGCACAGGCTCTAGGGATGTGGGCTGCAGTAATTGTAGCTCATGGCTCAGTTGCTCCTCAGCATGTAGGATTTTCCTAGACTAGAGATCAACTCCCTGTCCCCTGCATTGGTGGATGGATTCCCAACCACTGGACCACCAGGGAAGTCCTGATAATTTGCAACTTTGCCTACTATTTCTCCTTTGCTCATCATCCATTCTACACACTTTATAAATAATGTTTCTTAACCAGAAATATTCCTCAGAATGACGTGGGGAGTTGTTTTCAATAAGTCAGTCTTCAATACGTCATCCCCTGTATTCTGGTATAGTTGAGTGGGGTTGGTGGTGAGCCAAGGCTCGTCTTCCCATGAGGGAACCAGAACTATATACCAACCAATTCAACTGCCAACTTTCCCCAAATGCCCACTCTTTCCCCTCTCTCAGACCTTCACTTATACTGTTCCCTGTGTCTAGAACTTGCTTCCTTTTCTTCTCTTTAAGCCTAAGCTAGAATACCACATCTTCTTTTTTTTTCTTTTTTTTTACTTTGCAATATTGTATTGGTTCTGCCACATATCAACATGAATCTGCCACAGGCATACACGTGTTCCCCATCCTGAACCCCCCTCCCACCTCCTTCCCTGTACCATCCCTCCAGGTCATCCCAGTGCACCAGCCCCAAGCATCCTGTACTGAACCTGGACTGGTGATTCGTTTCTTATATGATATTATACATGTTTCAGTACCATTCCCCCAAATCGTCCTACCCTCTCCCTCTCCCACAGAGTCCAAAAGACTGTTCTATACATCTGTGTCTCTTTTGCTGTCTCACATACAAGGTTATTGTTACCATGTTTCTAAATTCCATATATATGCATTAACCCTGGGATTTCTTTGGAAGGAATGATGCTAAAGCTGAAACTCCAGTACTTTGGCCACCTCATGTGAAGAGTTGACTCACTGGAAAAGACTCTGATGCTGGGAGGGATTGGAGGCAGGAAGAGAAGGGAACGACAGAGGATGAGATGGCTGAATGGCATCACCGACTCGATGGACGTGAATGTGAGTGAACTCCGGGAGTTGGTGATGGACAGGGAGGCCTGGCGTGCTGCATTTCATGGGGTCGCAAAGAATTGGACACGACTGAGCGACTGAACTGAACCGAATACTGTATTGGTGTTTTTCTTTCTGGCTTACTTCACTCTGTATAGTCGGCTCCAGTTTCATCCACCTCATCAGAACTGATTCAAATGAATTTTTTTAATGGCTGAGTAATATTCCATTGTGTATATGCACCACAGCTTTCTTATCCATTCATCTGCTGATGGACATCTAGGTTGCTTCCATGTCCTGGCTATTGTAAACAGTGCTGTGATGAACACTGGGGTATACGTGTCTCTTTCAATTCTGGTTTCCTCGGTGTGTATGTCCAGCAGTGGGATTGCTGGGTCATAAGGCAGTTCTATTTCCAGTTTTTAAAGGAATCTCCACACTGTTCTCCATAGTGGCTGTACTAGTTTGCATTCCCACCTACAGTGTGAGAAGATTCCCTTTTCTCCACACCCTCTCCAGCATTTATTGCTTGTGACTTTTGGATCGCAGCCATTCTGACCAGCGTGAGATGGTACCTCATTGTGGTTTTGATTTGCATTTCTCTGATAATGAGTGATGTTGAGCATCTTTTCATGTGTTTGTTAGCCATCTGTATGTCTTCTTTGTAGAAATGTCTGTTTACTTCTTTGGCCCATTTTTTGATTGGGTCGTTTATTTTTCTGGAATTGAGCTGCAGGAGTTGCTTGTATATTTTTGAGATTAATTTGTCAGTTGCTTCATTTGCTATTTTTTCTCCCTTTCTGAAGGCTGTCTTTTCACCTTGCTTATAGTCTCCTTCATTGTGCAGAAGCTTTTAATATTAATTAGGTCCCATTTATTTCTTTTTGCTTTTATTTCCAGTATTCTGGGAGGTGGGTCATAGAGGATCCTGCTGTGATTTATGTCAGAGAGTGTTTTGCCTGTGTTTTCCTCTAGGAGTTTTATAGTTTCTGGTCTTACGTTTAGATCTTTAATCCAGTTTATTTTTGTGTATGGTGTTAGAAAGTGTTCTAGTTTCATTCTTTTACAAGTGGTTGACCAGTTTTCCCAGCACCACTTGTTAAAGAGATTGTCTTTTCTCCATTGTATATTCTTGCCTCCTTTGTCGAAGATAAAGTGTCCATAGGTGCATGGATTTATCTCTGGGCTTTCTATTTTTTCATTGATCTATATTTCTGCCTTTGTGCCAGTACCATACTGTCTTGATGACTGAATACCGCATCTTCTATGATGCTCTTTTCTTGCCTTTACTACATAAAATTATGTTTTATCATTTATTTATTCATTCATAAATATTTATTGGTTCCATGGCAATGTCAGTTGATATGATAAGGTCCCAGCCTTTGAGAACCTGTCAGTTTAATGGGAAGCAATGTGATGGTGCTGGATTGCCCCAGAGAGACATATAAGGGATGATATATAAACTATGACATGTGGGAAGGAAGGAAAGCAACTGGGCCTGACGTATAGTAGGCACTTTATAAATAAAATTGAACAAATGAACTTATTCTGAAGTTGAGTGAGCATTTATTCTGTTTGTGGCGTCTCAGCAACTTTTGAGCATCTTTGCCAAGTCAGGACATTCTCTGCCTTTGGAAGCCCACCTCCCTAAGGTAGATTTACAGGTGATGGGCACTGTGGAGGTATGATGAACTCTTGTTCACACAGGCCATCATAGTAACTTACAAAGAGTAGAATTTTATAAATATTTTTAGAGTTCAGTTGAATTGTGGCATTGTGGTAAAAGCTTAGATGCAGAGGTCTGCTGGATACATGCATTCCAACCAAGTCAATGCAGCTGTGAAAGAATAAACATATTTTTATGTTTGCAATGGCAAAAGCGCTTTGGAAAAAAGCTCCTGGCTACATACTGATCATTTAAGCCATTTACATGCACACAGTAATCATCCTGAGTGTACGGTCAAAAAGAGAAAATTTAGCAGAAAATTATTGCATTATGTATGTAAATGCTGCCTTTAAAAGCATTATTTATTCATTAGTGTTTATATCTGTGTAATTTTTGTGTAGCATCAAAATTCAAAAGATGCAACTGCTATGCTTGATCTAGAGAGACAATTCTTTTATAGATATTATCTTTCTCTAGTTATGCAGTACATGAAATTCTTTTGATGTACAAATAAAGCCTACTATATTCAGTGCTTCTTTCAGAAAAGTATGCTGAGTGTTTAATGCATGTTTCAAAACACTAGGGTATTTGATGTGATTTTATTTGTTTAAATGTATTTTGAGCCTATAAAACCATATTTATATTTGATAGACCTTTATAGTGTCCCAGTTAGAAGAGAGTTTGGAAATTATTTCTTCGATGTATTTGCTGACTGAAAGAATGACTGAGTCTACAATTTTCTTCAGTTTACTTTAATGGGCTATATTGCCTAAATAAAACAAAGCCACTTTATTCTCGCAGTTATACCCACTTTACTGAGGCTGCTGTTTTAATATTCCTTTTCTTGTGCTGCATTTGTGTGTATGTTCACTGTGAACTGTTTTCCTTGAGAGGTTTGCTCTTACCTGTCTTTCTATTTCCTAGTCCAAAGAAAGCTCTAGAAATTTCCCAAACCACCTAGGATAGCCATATTTTTATATTCCCCCCCTTTCATTTTCTCCTGCTACTGCTTTCTAGTAGATGGCCATTTATTTTGCCTGGTTTATTAGTGGCCATTAAAAAAAAGTCCCCTTAACACTCAAGCAGACATGAAGTACAAGTAAACAAAAGCAACCCAAGGACAGATTTTATTTCTTCAAAAGTACAGAAAAAACACCCTGTTTTAATGTGAATGGTATTTGGCAGAATAGAATATGGAGATTTTATTAGAATGTTGGCTTGATTCAGTCACTTTCCTCCCATTGTTGGCATGAAACGTTGGGAGTGGAGTGTGGAGCGAGCAAACTTACTTTATTATGTATTCATATCTTTCTGTTTTTCTTTTTGTTGAAGGGTGATAATTCTCTGCTGCCCACAGAGATTTTGTGCTGCTTTGAAAAACAGATTTTTTTTTTAGCACTCTCGGAAAATTCTTTCTGATACATATCCACACATAGTCAGCCTTGTCTTCCAACAATTTTCTGTAAAAAATTTTTGTGCTGTGCTAAGTCGCTTCAGTCATGTCTGACTCTTTGTGACCCTATGGACTGTGGCCCACCAGGCTCCTGTGTCCATGGGATTCTCCAAGCGAGAATACTGCAGTGAGTTGATCTCTCCTCCTCCAAGGGCTGTTCCCAACCCAGGGATCAAACCTGAGTCTCTTAGGTCTTCTGTTTTGGCAGGCAGGTTTTACCACTAGTGCCACCTGAAATTTTAATAACTAAGAATATTCTATTTATATTTAATGCTATAATTTTTAATTACAGTATTAATTACTTGGCTTAACAGAAAAATAGTACAGATTCAAAATAAAGGCTGCAATCTGTAGCACTAACTTAGGCAATTGTTTGAGGCTTTCATAAAATACCTTCAGAACAGGACATAATGTTGGAAATTATTTGGTACTGCATGAACTTCTAGATCCCAGATAAAGGTATTTGTCTCTTTAATCGCTATATGTATGTTGCTCTATTTCTCTGTCACTTTGATCAGCTTAGGTGACACAGATCTTCTGCCTCACAGAATTCGAAATCTAAGTGTAGCCAGGCTGAGAAGAATAATCTTAAAAGTAGCTTCAGAATTCATCTTGAGTACACATGAGTCTTTAAGAAAATTTCTTGATGGAGTTCAGCGAGGCTTCAACTAGAGAAATCTAGAGATATTAATAATTAAACTGTGCTGCTTAAAAAGTCAAGGGGAGATAGGGAATATGGGTGAGGGGGAAGCTCAGGAAAGGAAAGGAGGTTTGGGGAGTAGTGGGGGAAGATGAGGCCAGAGGGAAAAAGTAGCCAGAGAGAGGCTGCCTGTGGTGTGGTTGCTGAAGGACTTCTAAGAAGGATCTTCAATACTCAATTAAATTTGTTTCTGGTATTGCCGTGTTAGATCCTCTCAAGTAGCCCAAACTTCAGTAAAACAAATAGAAACAGCTATTTGCCACAGGTATTTTAGGATTCAAAGTTATCATGGTGTTGGTCTTTGTTAAATTAAAATGTAGTTGATTTACCGTGTGGTGTTAGTTTCAGGTATACAACAAAGTGATTCAGATATATGCAGTTTTTATATAAGCTTTAAGATTCTTTTTATGGGTTATTACAAAATATTGAGTATAGTTCCCTGTGCTATACAGTAGGTCCTTGTTATCTATTTTATATATAGTAGTATGTTTTAGATGGGGAAACAGTGAAAACAGTGTCAGACTTCATTTTTGGGGGCTCCAAAATCACTGCAGATGGTGATTGCAGCCATGAAATCAAAAGACGCTTACTCCTTGGAAGAAAAGTTATGACCAACCTAGATAATATATTCAAAAGCAGAGACATTACTTTGCCGACTAAGGTCTGTCTAGTCAAGGCTATGGTTTTTCCTGTGGTCATGTATGGATGTGAGAGTTGGACTGTGAAGAAGGCTGAGTGCTGAAGAATTGATGCTTTTGAACTGTGGTGTTGGAGAAGACTCTTGAGAGTCCCTTGGACTGCAAGGAGATCCAACCAATCCATTCTGAAGGAGATCAGCCCTGGGATTTCTTTGGAGGGAATGATGCTAAAGCTGAAACTCCAGTACTTTGGCCACCTCATGCAAAGAGTTGACTCATTGGAAAAGACTCTGATGCTGGGAGGGATTGGAGGCAGGAGGAGAAGGGGATGACAGAGGATGAGATGGCTGGATGGCATCACTGACTCGATGGACAGGAGTCTGAGTGAACTCTGGGAGTTGGTGATGGACAGGGAGGCCTGGTGTGCTGCAGTTCATGGGGTCGCAAAGAGTCGGACACGACTGAGCGACTGAACTGAACTTTGATGTGGAAAGGGGGTGGCACCTTCTATGTCGATTGTGTATGTCTTTTGAGGAAATTCAACAGAAGTCAAAACTCAGAGTAGAGTCCATAAGAAAAACCTAAGTATCTGAATTTATCTCTTACCTGAAGCAATAAATTTTATATAAACCAGTGTCTAATCCTTAAGTGCTTATTTCTTATTCTTGACAGGTGTAGATGTTGCAATTTTGGAGTATCCCAGGGCAGATAAACTAATGGGGAGTAAAATCAGAAGTTAGGCTCAGCATCCTCAATTTTATATTTTTAGATAGTAATTTTCTTATAGTATTATTATTATAATTTAAATAGCACTAGCTTTGAACATGGATTAATCACACGAATCAGAATTTCTCAAATTTGTTATCTGGTAGTAGTTTGCAGTTGATATTGTATTGGCTGTCTACATTGGATGTAGATTTCTGTGCAGATGTTCCAGACTTTTTAAGACTTTGGGGGTACACATGCTCTTTAAATTGGAAACATCCTTCCAATTTAATGATGTGATGATGAACTTGGGTTCTTTAAAAAGCAAGTTTCTAAAGTTGTGAAAGAGTGTGTATGTGTGTTGGGGGAGGGAAGGAATGCTGTTACAAACCCTGAGCCTCTTTGTTTTGGGCCTGAGAATAGCAGTCACAGTTCTGAGAGTTTGATTTCCTTGAAGGTGACTTTGATACTGAATGCCCAGTGAGGCCAACTGGAAGACAGGGCCCTATAACAAATATTGGAGACCACTGATAATCCAAACAATTGCAGGTAAACTTGGCACTCATATGTTTTAAATGTATAGCTCATATATGGTAAGTAATGCTATTTGCTATTTCAGAACGGGTATACATAGAATTTAAAACATTCATATACATAACTTGTTGAAAAGAGTGTTAGGTGATAACTTGATTTGGAAATTCCTTGCTCTTCTTCAAATTAGAATTGGCTCTCTACCCAGATGCTGTCAAAGAGATATTCAAAAACTTGAGGCAAAAATCTCAATAATAAGCTAAATCTTATGGGGGCAAATGCAAAGGAAAAAATGAGGAAAGACTGACTAGATATAAGTTTAATCCAAATTTAGCTGTTTATAAGCCTAAACATTAAAAGTGGCCCCCAAATTGACCACAATCTATATCCATTTGTCGATCACATTCTAAACAAGAAAGTGTCCCAAGGAGAAGGGGAAGAGGGTGGCAGAGGATGAGATGGTTAGATAGTGTCACCGACTCAATGGACCTGAACCTGAGCAAACTTCAGGAGATAGTGAAAGACAGGGAAGCCTGGCATGCTGCAATCAATCCATGGGGTCGCAAAGAGTTGGACATGACTTAGTGACTGAACAACAACAGGTTGTCCCAAGATCAGGTCATAAAGGATGAAACTGGTGAGTAGAGACAGATGGTTACTGAAAAGGATAATTGGGCGATTATTCACTTTCAAAGGCTTTGAAAGTGAAAAAACAATCCTGTGTTCTCTCATAAGCTCTTTAGCCTTATTCCTTTATTAGGATTCACCATATTGTTTTTCATTTGTTTTGTTTTCATTTAAAAAATTGTGGTAAGCAGCACATAACATAAAATTTTACCATTTTAACCAGTTTTAAATATACAGTTTGGTAGTAACTATATTTGGAGAAGGCAATGGCAACCCACTGCAGTACCCTTGCCTGGAAAATCCCATGGACAGAGGAGCCTGGTAAGCTGCAGTCCATGGGGTCACGAAGAGTCGGACACTTACTGAGTGACTTCACTTTCACTTTTCCCTTTAATGCATTGGAGAAGGAAATGGCAACCCACTCCAGTGTTCTTGTCTGGAGAATCCTAGGGACGGTGGAGCCTGGTGGGCTGCTGTCTGTGGGGTCGCACAGAGTCAGACACAAGTGAAGCGACTTAGCAGCAGCAGTAACTATATTCATATTGTTATACAACTAATCTGTAGAACTTTTTCATCTTATAAAACTGAGCAGCCTCTGGTTTGTCCCTCTCCCCCAGACTTTGGCATGTTGGATTTTTTTTTTTCCTGACTCCCTTCTCGCTCTGGACAGCGATTGAACTCACACCCACTGCCGTGGAAGCACACAGTCTTACGCACTGGACCACTAGGGAAGTCAGGGATATTGGATTTTAATGGATTTTCCCCCTACATATTTATGTCCCTCATTCAGTTCAGTTCAGTTCAGTCGCTCAGTCGTGTCCGACTCTTTGCGACCCCATGAATCGCAGCACGCCAGGCCTCCCTGTCCATCACCATCTCCCGGAGTTCACTCAGACTCACGTCCATCGAGTCCGTGATGCCATCCAGCCATCTCATCCTCGGTCGTCCCCTTCTTCTCCTGCCCCCAATCCCTCCCAGCATCAGTCTTTTCCAATAAGTCAACTCTTCGCATGAGGTGTCCAAAGTACTGGAGCTTCAGCTTTAGCATCATTCCTTCCAAAGAAATCCCAGGGTTGATCTCCTTCAGAATGGACTGGTTGGATCTCCCTGCAGTCCAAGGGACTCTCAAGAGTCTTCTCCAACACCACAGTTCAAAAGCATCAATTCTTTGGTGCTCAGCTTTCTTCACAGTCCAACTCTCACATCCATACATGACCACTGGAAAAACCATAGCCTTGACTAGGGGGTATTTAATAAATGTTCTTCTGAAAGAATGAGGGAATGAACCACAAAGTGAGTCCTTTCAAGTAGAGTTATGATAACATTAAGTTAACAAATGTGGCTGATGCTATTTGCTTTCCCAACCCATTCCCTTTCCTTAATCCATTTTTTTTTTTTTTTTACAAAAGCCAGACTATTTCATTCACGATAGCCATGGATGAGGTTGATTCTGTCAATACGTCTTCAATGGCCCAGTCTGTGATTTTCATCCTTGCCCTGTGCATGACAATCACCAAGGTTGCTTTTAAAAATACCCATTTGAAAAAAAAAAAAATAGATACTTGCATATGTATAAATGAGTCACTTTGCTGTATACATGAAACTGACACATTGTTCAACTATAATATAAAAACAAACAAACAAAAGACAGAACAGGAGAAAATGCCATGAAAATAAGAAATTCTTAAAAAAATAAAAATATGATTTCTGCTTTCTTTCCATGATTCCGATGTAACTGGCTTGAAATGGGGCCTAGGCATTAGCATTAAAAAAAACCCTCTCACTTGGTTAGAAAACCATTGTCAGGCAATCCTGTTCTTTGCCAAATCTTTGCTTTTCTTGGTTTTTTAATCTCTGTGGTTGGCCATGTGATTTAGTTCTGGCCAATGAATCTCTGCTGTATGTTCTAGAACCTCATTTGCTTTCCTAATAAAAGAGACAGATACCAGAGAACTCGATGGTATGGCATTTTCCTCCTTTTTTTTTTTTTTTTTCTGCCTTGAATGCAGGTGTGATACCTTATGCCTTGGCAGCCCTCTTGCAACCATGAGGCAACAAGCATTATGATAAAAAATCAAACTTAACAGGGAAGCAGAAAGTTGAAAAGAACCTGGGTCTTTAATAACATTATTGAACTATGAGGGTGCTTATTTCATTATGGTTTAATCTCCCTAACAGTGGCTCTTCTGTCACTGAAGTGAAGTGAAAGTCTCCCAGTCATGTTCAACTCTTTGTGATCCCATAGACTATATAGCCTGCCAGGCTCCTTTGTGTACGGAATTCTCCAGGCCAGAATACTGGAGTGGGTAGCCATTCCCTTCTCCAGGGATCTTCCCAACCCAGGGATTGAACCCAGGTCTCCTGCATTGCAGGTAGATTCTTTACCATCTGAGCCACCAGGGAAGCCCAAGAATACTGGAGTGGGTAGCCTATCCCTTCTCCAGGGGATCTTTCTGACCCAGGAATCAAACCAGGGTCTCTGGCATTGCAGGTGGATTCTTCTGTCATTACCTGCTTACAGAAGCATGCTGAGCTGAAACAAAGGTTATCATAGACAATACTCAAACTGGATGCACATAAATCCCAGAATAAAATGTTTTTCAGAAAAGCTAGCTAAAACTCTAAAACTATTTGCCTAAATGTATAACTGTTATTGCAAAGGTTTGTGATATTTCCTGTAAAACACTCCCTGACATGCCTATCAACAACAGACCAAGGTTGGGTATAATTCTTACTCATTTTTGCATTTATGTTTTTTATATTTCCAGTGATTAATGTCAGCAGGGTAGAATAGTGATAAGTAAATAATAAAATTTATTCATTGCACAAATGTTTATTGAATGTAAACTCTGCCAGGCACAATTTTAGGTAAACATATAGGAAACATTAGTGAAGGAAACAAATCACTCTGTTTTAAAAGATACCCCTATGGTGCTTACACTCTAGCTGGGGGCTGCAGAGGGCAAGCAAAGGAGCCATTTTTATAATAAGTAAGATATGTGATGTGTTAGAAGGTGAAAGTTCAGTTCAGTCGCTCAGTCATGTCTGACTCTTCATGATCCCATGGACTGCAGCACGCTAGGCTTCCCTGTCCATCACCAACTCCCAGAGCTTGCTCAAACTCATGTCCATCAAGTCAGTGATGCCATCCAACCATCTCATCCTCTGTCATCCCTTCTCCTCCTGCCTTAAATCTTGCAATCATCAGGGTCTTTTCAAATGAGTCAGTTGTTCACATCAGGTGGCCAAAGTATTGGAGTTTCAGCTTCAACATCAGTACTTCCAATGAATATTCAGGACTGATTTCCTTTAGGATGGACTAGTTGGATCTCCTTGCCGTCCAAGGGACTCTCAAGAGTCTTCTCCAAGGGACTTTCAAGAGTCTTCTCCAACACCACAGTTCAAAATTATCAATTCTTTGGTGCTCAGCTTCCTTTATAGTCCAACTCTCACATCTATACATGACTACAGGAAAAACCATAGCTTTGACTAGTGGACCTTTGTTGGCAAGTAATGTCTCTGCTTTTAATATGTCTAGGATGGTCATAGCTTTTATTCTAAGGAGCAAGTGACTTTCAATTTCATGGCTGCAGTCACCATCTGCAATGATTTTGGAGCCCCCAGAAATAAAGTCTGTCACTTTATTTCCCCATCTGTTTGCCATGAAGTGATTGGGACCAGATACCATGATCTTAGTTTTCTGAATGTTGCGTTTTAAGCCAACTTTCACTCTCCTCTTTTACTTTCATCAAGAGGCTCCTTAGTTCTCCTTTGCTTTCTGCTGTAAGGATAGTGTCGTCTGCATATCTGAGGTTATTGATATTTCTCCCGCAATCTTGATTCCAGCTTGTGCTTCATCCACCTCAACATTGCACATGATGTACTCTGCACATCAGTTAAATAAGCAGGGTGACAATATACAGCCTTGATGTACTCCTTTCCCAATTTGGAACCAGTCTGTTGTTCCATGTCCAGTTCTAAGTGTTGCTTAGAAGGTGAAAAGTGCTGTTTAAAGATAGAACAGCTGAAGAAGGGCTAGGAGGGCAAGAAAGAGCAAGATTTACAGTTTTAAAATCAGGTAAAGGCAAATCTCAATGTTTTTACTTTTGGCATGATATACCTTTAAATATTCAGATAAAAGCATCATTTTAGAGAGTGAAATTTACCTTAAGTACTAGATTCATTTTCTGAGTATGTACTATAACCAATTTGTACTCTGCAGAGGGCTGGTGAAATTTATCCATGTTAGCCACAGATGAAAGGAGTTATATTGGACATAGAAGGACATTCTGATGGCGACATGTTGCTCTGTTTGAAAATAGGGAAGGGATGTAGTCAATCGTGGGCCTTCTTTCTGACCTGTGACAGGTGTCACTCTTGTTACTCTCTGCTGGCCAGCTCACTCTGGTTGATATAATAGCAGTTTTGTGAATGCCTAGGGAAACCCCACCAATCAGAAATGCAAAGAGGGGGAGAGAGACAGGTTTAGGAATTAGTCTCTCCTGGCACCCCACTCCAGCACTCTTGCCTGGAAAATCCCATGGACTGAGGAGCCTGGTGGGCTGCAGTCCATGGGGTTGCTAAGAGTCGGACACGACTGAGTGACTTCACTTTCACTTTTCACTTTCGTGCGTTGGAGAAGGCAATGGCAACCCACTCCAGTGTTCTTGCCTGGAGAATCCCAGGGACCGGGAAGCCTGTGGGCTGCCATCTATGCGGTCGCACAGAGTCGGACACGATTGAAGCGACTTAGCAGCAGTAGCAGCAAGGGGGGAAATAGATGGGAAAACAGTGGAAACAGTGTCAGACTTTATTTTGGGGGGCTCCAAAATTACTGCAGATGGTGACTGCAGCCCGGAAATTAAAAGACACTCCTTGGAAGGAAAGTTATGACCAACCTAGATAGCATATTAAAAAGCAGAGATATTACTTTGCCAACAAAGTTCCATCTAGTTAAGGCTATGGTTTTTCCAGTGGTAATGTATGGATGTGAGAGTTGGACTGTGAAGAAAGCTGAGCGCTGAAGAATTGATGGTTTTGAACTGTGGTGTTGGAGAAGACTCTTGAGAGTCCCTTGGACTGCAAGGAGATCCAACCAGTCCATCCTAAAGGAGACCAGTCCTGGTGTTCATTGGAAGGACTGATGCTGAGGCTGAAACTCCAATACTTTGGCCACCTCATGTGAAGAGTTGACTCATTGGAAAATACTCTGATGCTGGGAGGGATTGGGGGCAGGAGGAGAAGGGGACGACAGAGGATGAGATGGCTGGATGGCATCACTGACTCGATGGACGTGAGTCTGAGTGAACTCCAGGAGTTGGTGATGGACAGGGAGGCCTGGTGTGCTGCGATTCACGGGGTCACAAAGAGTCAGACACAACTGAGTGACTGAAGTGAACTGAACTGAAGGGTCCTCTTTGGGCTTCCCCGGTGGCTCAGCAGTAGAGAATCCACCTTCAATTAGGAGCTGTAAAAGATGTGGGTTAGATCCCTGGGTCAGGAAGATACCTTGGAGGAGGGTGTGGCAACCCACTCCAGTATTCTTGCCTGGAGAATCCAATGGACAGAGGAGCCTGGAGGGCTACAGTCCAAAGAGTCGGACACAACTGAGGTGAGTCAGCATGGTTGCAAGGGGTCTTCCTCAGATTTTGCCTCAATTAATTGCTTGAGATATTGATAAAAGTCATATAGATAAAAATTAATTTTTATGTAAAGTAGTTAGAAAGGTTTGTAAAAATTGTTTTTGAGACAATGGTAAAAAAAACAATTTTACTGACCTGTAGTTGATTTTACAATGTTGTATCTAACTTCTGCTGTACAGCAAAGTGGCTCAATTATGCATTTATATATTCTTTTCATATTCTTTAGCATTATGGTTTATCCTAGGATATTGAGTATAGTTTCCTGTGCAATACAGTGGGACCTTGTTGTTTATCCATCTTGTATATAACGGTTTGCATCTGCTAATCCCAACATCCCAGTCCTTCCCTCCACCACCCCCACTTCCCCTTGACAACCATGTCTGTTCTCTATGTTTGTAAGTCTGCCTGTGATCATTTGTGTTGTATTTTAGATTCCACATGTAAGTGACATTCTATGGTATTTGACTTCCTCTTTCTGACTGACTGTGCTGAGTATAATCTCTAGATCCATCCATGTTGCTGCAAATGACATTATTTCATTCTTTTTTATAGCTGAATAATATTCCATATATAATGGAATATTATATATATATGTATAAATCACATATTCTTTATCCTATACATTCATCTATCAATGGACATTTAGGTTATTTCCATGTCTTGGCTATTGTAAACAGTACTGCTATGAACAAAGAGGTGAATGAATCTTTTCAGAATTGTAGTTTTGTCTGGGCATATGCTCAGGAGTGGGATTTCTGGATCAGATGGCAAATCTATTTTTAGAAAATTAGTTATTTAAAAAAATACTAAGATCTCTGCAGACCTGGGCTTGACTATTATTGATATCTACTTCTTATCAACTAAATATAAGGGTTATTATAGGGAACCTAGTGGGGAAAATTCTTTACTAGCTAGCCCATGGCTTGTTTTTCTAAAGAAAAGTCTTAAATGTACTTGAGTGTGGTGCATGGCTAGGGAATAGAGAAAACACCAAAAACCAAGGAGAATGGTTTTGTTTTGCACAATGTTGCTCTTTTGTACAGCAAAACAATGTTGCTCTTTTGTAACAATATCCAGGAAAAGGGACAGGGCTTCACCTTTAGCCAAACTATACACAATGTAAGGGGCTTCTCATGGTCACTTTTAAGAGCAAACAGAAGTCTCTGGAGTCTTTGAGAGAGGTGATTGAGGGCTGGTTGATGTTTTATGGCTGCATGGTTTTAGCCTAGTTTGGTTTTATGAAGTGAGAGGAGGAAAAAAAATATGTTGGTTGGAGTGCTCTGTGTTTTATTTACCTTCCTGAGTTATTATGATGGCCTTCTAGGCTGAAGTTTTATGGCATCAAATGAAAACTGTTTATTTTACCCGGGCTTCAACATCTGACAGAGGCAAATCATCCAATCTTACATCCTGGATTACTTGTAAACAGAAGTGTGATAAGATATAACCCAAGGAACAAATTTTAAAAATATTAATCATCACTCAGATACAGTTTTTATAAGTTTTTTCCTGTTTATTTCACTTGATTGCATTAACACTAGCATTGCCTACAGAAATGAGATTTTGTGATGTGTGTGACATTATTCTCTTTCTTTATTTACTGTTGAAATTGAAAACAAATATCTCAGTAAATAAATATCAGAAGAAAACCTGTATAAAATTTCAAATTGCTTGCTGTTGTTTCTATGATTTTAAAAATCAACACAGCTATGTATTTTGTGTGTGGTTAGATTTAATTCAATAAAAATATTTGGAAATCAAAGAAAAATCTTGTTCTTATGTATCCTAGGAAAAGGATCAGTAAGATGGAGTGTTAATGAATCTATTCTAATTATTTTTTTCCTTTGGGATTGATAGTATAATTTATTTAAATACAGCCAGTCCATCATTTGACAAGAACAGTAACACAACTCAAACTATTAATTTTTCAGAGTTTATTTTGGGGATATTTCTCAGTAATAGCCTAAAAGAAATGACCAATTGTGATAATTATTGATGAGCCTTGAAGAGATCATAGTGTGAGTTGCTCTGGGTGGGGGGAGGGGGGTGTCAGTCGCTCAGTCATGTCCAACTCTTTGCGACCCTGTGGACTGTAGCCCACCAAGCTAATCCGTCCATGGGATTCTCCAGGCAAGAGTACTGGAGTGGGTTGTCATTGCCTTCTCCAGGGGATCTAGGAAGACTTAAAAGCTTAAGAAAAAAAAGTTTTTAGAAAAAAATTTTAATTTAATTGATTTAAAGGTTTCCAATAATCACTTAAGAGATTCCCATATTTTATGTAAAGGGTCTCAGATCAGATGAAATCCATGGTACACAAGGTCAGCCATGAGTCTAACAGTCCTATTTAAATGGTAGTATTCCCAGTTTGAAATTTCCCACAAAAGAGACTTAGTCTTACAGGAAACTTCATCCAAAACAATGAATATTTTCTAGTCTTCCTCCCTAGGCTTCCTTTATTATATAGGTTGTGGTTATGCTTTGAGTTGTCAATGTTAATAATATTAAGTGAAAGTGAAAGTGTTAGTTGCTCAGTCATTTCTGACTTGTTGAGATTCCATGGACTGCAGGCCACTAGGCTCCTTTGTCCATGGAATTCTCCGGTCAAGAATACTGGAGTGGGTAGCCATTCCCTTCTCCAGGGGATCTTCTCAACCCAGGAAACAAACCCGGGTCTCCTTGCACTGCAGGCAGATTCTTTGCCATCTGAACCACCAGGGAAACCCATTAATAATATAATAGCCAGTTATTTTACCAGCAAAAGCAAGCCTATTCTGAAATAGTCAGAAGAACTGCAGTGTGGGACATGTGAACTATGGTGGACCATAGGCAGTTCAGGGAACAAGGAAGGCAAACAGGTTCTTATGGGGAAAAGGGAGGAGAAGGGAGGGGCTGTAATAACCAAGGGGACCACTGGAAGAAGCTGCAAGTCCAAAGTATGGAGGCTTCTTATCTGTTGGGGCTGCTAGCAGACTGGATTGTCAGTGGCTAAGAGTTTTGTTTTTCCTGCTGGACAGCTGAGTAGGAGATGCCTTCCTATCAGAGATGTAGGCTTATGCCTCTTCCTGTTTGGAGTAATTGATGATGCGATGCAGGGCAAAGAGAGCTCCTTTGAGAGGCTGTCCTGGCTTCAATTTTAGCTTAGGTTTCTTTAATTCTACAAAGTAAACATTCAAATTAAAATATTTGTCCAGAGAGATGCAAAGTTAAACTTTCCCCCAAAGCATCATTAATGCCATATTCTGGGTCCAAGTTCTGCTATTAAATCAGATCTTTCAATCATGGGTTTTGCCAGTTTCTGTTGCTCTGCCTTTATTAACTGTATAATAAGAAATGAATCCACCTAAATATTGTTAAACCTTTATTTCTGTTAGTCTGATAATATTGTCTATTTCTTTTCAGTCCTGATCATAATGAGATAGAGATTTTTGACCTACAACATCATGGTTATAGTTAGATTTAAGAGAAAATACCCTTTGGACTTTTGTTCTTAAAATTGATTTTTTATCAGGGAGAACTTTGTTTCTAGAAAACATCTTGTTTTCTAGGATACTGATCATAAAAACATATCTGGCTTGACCATCATTCATAACAGTCATTCTTAGGAGATATTCACAGAACTGACAAAACATTGGCTTTTAAACTTGGATTTCCTTACATTTTGAGTCTATTGTGTCAGACTTTTACCCTGCCCACTCCCCACAATGCTCTTTCTTCTAAACTTGGATTATTCTTAGTGAATGAAAGAAAAGAGGAGACCAGAAACTTATATTCTCAAACATGACTGGTTCAACATATGATAACAACAGAATTTTTTTTTTTTAAACTTAAAAGCAAATAATTTCATAGTGCATTGTTTCTGGAGTCATGATGGTTTCCCAATAATCAACTGAGTGATATCTGAATTACTAATAGATTGAAAACTTCCTATGTGCTAGGAGCTATGCTATGCTAAGGCCTTTCCATTTACATCATTTCACTTATTACTCAATATTTCCCATCTAAATAGATGGAGAAACAATGGAAACAGTGACAGACTTTATTTTTTGGGGGGTCCAAAATCACTGCAGATGGGTGACTGCAGCCATGAAATTAAAAGACACTTGCTCCTTGGAAGAAAATCTATAATCAGCCTAGTTCAGCTCAGTTCAGTCGCTCAGTCGTGTCTGACTCTTTGCTACCCCATGAATCGCAGCACACCAGGCCTCCCTTTCCATCACCAACTCCCGGAGTTCACTCAAACTCACGTCCATTGAGTCAGTGATGCCATCCAGCCATCTCATCCTCTGTCGTCCCCTTCTCCTCCTGCCCCCAATCCCTCCCAGCATCAGAGTATTTTCCAATGAGTCAACTCTTCGCACGAGGTGGAGGTGGCCAAAGTATAGGAGTTTCAGCTTTAGCATCAGTCCTTCCAAAGAACACCCAGGACTGATCTCCTTTAGAATGGACTGACTGGATCTCCTTGCAGTCCAAGGGACTCTCAAGAGTCTTCTCCAACACTGCAGTTCAAAAGCATCAATTCTTTGGTGCTCAGCTTTCTTCACAGTCCAACTCTCACATCCATACATGACCATAGGAAAAACCATAGCCTTGACTAGACGGACCTTTATTGGCAAAGTAATGTCTCTGCGATCAATCTAGAGAGCATATTAAAAAGCAGAGACATTACTTTGCCAACAAAGGTCTGTCTAGCTATGGTTTTTCTTGTAGTCATTTATGGATATGAGAGTTGGACCATAAAGGAAGCTAAGCCCAAAGAATTGATACTTTTGAACTGTCGTGTTGGAGAAGACTCTCAAGAGTCCCTTGGACTGCAAGGAGATCCAACCAGTCCATCCTAAAGGAAATCAGTCCTGAATATTCATTGGAAGGACTGATGTTGAAGCTGAAACTCTGGTACTTGGGCCACCTGATGTGAAGAACTGACTCATTTGAAAAGACCTTGATGCTGGGAAAGATCGAAGGCGAGAGGAGAAGGGGATGACAGGATGAGATGGTTGGATGGCATCACCAACTCGATGGACATGAGTTTGAGCAAGCTCAGGGAGTTGGTGATGGACAGGGAGGCCTGGCGTGCTGCAGTCCATGGGGTCACAAAGGGTCCGACATGACTGAGCGACTGAACTGAACTGACATTACTCCCAATAACTGTGGTTAGTTGGGTGCTAGTTTCATCTTACACATCAGAAAATCGAGGCACAGAGTGGTTAAGTGACTTTCTGAAGTACACACAGTGCTCAGTGGCAGAGCTGAGAATGAAATTTGTGCTGCTTGACCTCAGTGCCCAGGCTCTTATCTGTTATTCTCACTTTTTCTCCTTCAAGGGATGTGCAGTGGATGATTCAATAAATGGAGGGTAATGCTTATTTTAACTCTGTTGATGAATGTTCACAGTTGCATTGAGACATTTTATTCACCTATTCTTCTACTGTCATTTACATTAGCACTAAAGATCTGTGCCTTTGTTACATTCAAATACCTTTTCTTAAGGAAGACATTAATTTTCATCTCACTTTCCTGGTCCTTGTATTTGTTTTATAATCTAATATTGTGATTAGGGTTATATTTTGGACAACTGTGTTTTTGTGCAAGGGGGATCGAATTAGAGCCTCAAGGTAATGAATTTGCTATACTATTTGGGAGATGTGTAGATGCTATTCTCTAGGTATAAAATGCTCTATCTATCACTGGTTCTTGTTAACTTTGTTGTTTAAATCTTCTACAGCAGATGCTGGCAATCCTTCCTTAAAGGACAGATAGTAAATATTTTTGGCTTTGCAGACCATATATTCTCTGTCACTACTACTCAATTCTGCTGTTGTAATGCAAAAGCAACCATAGGCTCTATGTAAATAAATGAGTGTAGCTGTGTTCCAATAAAATTTCATTTTCAAAAATTGGCTGCCAGCCAGCAAGGCAGAATTTGCTGATTCATCTTCTGTTACTTTATTTATTTGTTATCTGGGCTTCCCTGGTGGCTCAGAGGTTAAAGCATCTGCCTCCAATGCGGGAGACCTGGGTTCAGTCCCTGGGTCAGGAAGATCCCCTGGAAAAGGAAATGGCAATCCACTCCAGTATTCTTGCCTGGAGAATCCCACGGACGGAGAAGCCTAGTAGGTTACAGTCCACGGGGTCGCAAAGAGTCGAACACGACTGAGCGACTTCACCTTACCTTACCTTACCTGATCTATCATTTTTTGTAGGGTGTGTTAAAATTTCCAAGTAAATTCATAATTTGTTCTTGATTTATCACCTTAAAAACTTGTCGGTTATTACTTTATAATTTAGAATAGGTGCGGAAAATAGGGGTTGAGAAAGTGAACTCTGAGTCATGTAGTCTGAGCATGTCCTTGTGCAAGCCTCTTCACCCTCTAAGACTCAGTTCCCTACTCTGCTGAATGGAGGTTAATATTTACAGCATAGGTTTGTTGAGGATCAAATGAGTTAATACATGTAAAGCTCTTAGAACAGTGCTTGGAATCTGATAGGCACTAACTGTAGATGAACTATTATTTGAGATGTTGCTAAGTGCACTTAGGGGTATAATCATTATACCTTTTGGGTTTATATCCTTTTAACCTGTATATAATATTCTTCCCTGCTATTTTTGGCCTGACATTCACTTTCAGCTGATGTTAAATCCACCTCTCTGGCTTTCTTTTGCTTCACACTTGCCTATTACATCTTTTTTCCTTCCTTTCATTTCCGGCTTTTCTGTACTAAGCATGTCTCTAAACAATGTATTTTTAAATCTTATTTTTTGTTTGTTGTTAAACCAACCTGACACCCTGTTTGTTTTTGTTGGTTAGTTTAATGTAATGATTTGCATTTATTTTAGTTATTGTCATATTTAAAGTTATTAAAACTGTTTCAACTCTTTATCATACTTTCATTTGGTCAATTTATTTTTCCTTTCTTTACTTCTGATCAATACATCAAATATTCTTATGCTGGGTAGACAGGTATACATTTAAAATTTTTGTATATCTGGTGATTACCTTAAACTTAAGACCTACTTTTATGGTTTTTTCTTTCCCTTTCATAGTTCTTGATTTTTATTGATATCTATATTTTCTCCTTGAAGGTTGAGCTCTGAGTCATACTGACTAAATTTGAATTAAGGCACTGAATTTGGCACTGCATCTTAGTGGCTGTGTGTCCTTACATAGGTTTTCTAACCTCTCGGTGCCTCAGTTTCCTCATCTGTAAAATGGTGTCTTACTTCTGATGGCAACCTCTTCTTTCCTCTTTTCTCAAGAAAATCCACTTGGTATCATCCCCCTTTAGCTCAGGTTATTATGGGTATTAACTTTTTGCTCTTTAAAGGTAAAAGGTAAAATAGGTTGCTTTTTAAAGGTAAAATAAAACTTTTAAACTTATTTACTCACTCTAACTTTCTTTATATCAGACTTTAGTTTTTTCTTTCTTTCACTGTAAAAGTGTTTTCATAGCAGGTCTTTGTGCTATGCTGAGCTTTCTTCTGAGGCTTTGCATACAAATAATACTTACTTATTGCCTTCTTATATTTAAATGACACTATTGGGCATAAAATTTTAACTTCAATGCTTTTGTCTTTAAACCCTTTAAAACATTTTTCATTGTCTCTGCTATGGCAGTCGAGACAACTAATCATCTGAATTTTATTCTTTGTAGTTGAATTGCTCTTTCTTATTAGAAGCTTTCCAAATTTTCTCTTGAACTTTGAAGTCCTTTAGTTTTCCTCTACTGATGTCTAGATTTTGGATTTCCTTTTCCTCTTCTGTTTGCCCCTTGGTATGCTATATGCCTTCTTAATCTAAGGCCTTTCATCTTTAATTCTGGGAAACTCTCAGTCATTAATTCTTCAAATATTTACCTCCTTTAATTTACTCTCCCTTTATAGTTGACCCTTGAACAACATGGGTTTGAACATGAGTTTCAACATGGATCCACTCATATAAAGATTTTTTAAAATAAATATGTGCTGCAATACAGCATGATCTGAGGTTGGTTGAATTTGTAGATGTTGAATTGAAGATGTGGAGGAAAGACTAATGTTAGATGCAGATTTTTGACTGTATAGAGGGTAAGCATCTCTACCTGCTGTGTGTTTAAGGGTCAATTGTATGTTATTAATATTATGTAGATGGTAACACTCTCCTTCATATTTCTTAAATATATTCATAATATCTCACATATATTCCATCTTAATTCATCCCTGAATCCTTCTGTGATTCCTTGACCCAGGATGGGGAGTCTGAAGCTGGTGTCCTAGTTTGTAAACCTCCTGAGCAGACTGTTATTTCTTTTCCATTTAAGGTCATAACCACTTTCTAGATCTTCAGGAGGCTCATATGGATTTTATGTTGGCTTTTAAAATGCATATGTTTCCTCCCTGGATTTTGGTTTGTTTTTCTTGTTTTTGTTTTTGCTTTTTTAAAATTGAGTTCAGGAGAGGAAGCTAGCAGTCTGGGTTAGTTCACTGTCATGCCACAAGGGTACTTATTTTTTTGTAAAATATTGCCAGTTCTCAAGTTATATGTGAGTGAAAGCCACTCAGTCATGTCCAAATCTTTGCAACCCCATGGACTATACAGTCCATGGAATTCTCCAGGCCAGAATGTTGGAGTGGGTAGCCTTTCTCTTCTCCAGGGGATCTTCCCAACCCAGGGATCAAACCTAGGTCTCCTGCATTGCAGGAGGATTCTTTACCAGCTAAGCCACAAGGAAAGGCCAGTGTTTAAAAAGGACAGTGTATAGAGCTGCTTCTCCCCAAATTTAGTAAGTTTATTAATCATTGCCTATTATATATATTTGACTTAGCCATATCAATCTCCACCTCTGAAGACTGCTGATATGAATAAAATGGTATGTCTGTAGTATATAGACTTGACTCAACTTTTCTCTTCTTGATGAGGCTGAAAGGGCCAATACTCTACTTCAAGGGTATAATTTATCTACTTGAATGATGATTCTCTAGTTCTATGTGTAGTAATTTTTATCAGTCTTGCTGATTTACGACAACAGCAAAGTCATATCTTGAAATTTATGGTATTTTAATACAAAATTTAAATTGAATTTTACTTTCATTGATTTCCACAAAGTCAAGCCATTCGCTTCAGGATTATAAATTCTGCACCTACACCAGGTCTGTCAAGCAATGATGATGAAGACTGATGCTCTTTTCTGTTCTTTTCATTTTCATGCAACTTCCTGGTTTTGTAAGTCTTCTTGTGGGAAGGTTTGCCTGAGAGTTCAACAGAGTGTCTTACCACCAGCCTTATGGAACTTGTATGATATTTATTTTCCTGGAGGAAAAAAAATTAGATTTAAGGGTTAGGTTAAATTAATTTAGCTTTTAAAAAGATATTCCTATTAAGGCTCTGAATGATAGTTAATTTAGTTGATAAAAACAGTTTGTGTCAAGTGTTGAAATTAATTACTGAGATGGCATGTAAGTCTTTCTCTGGAATTCTTTAAATGCAGGACATATTTTTATCTTTCTGAGGTGGCTAGTTTAGGGGTATTTTTAAAGATTGAAGGACTGAGATGATATCTTTTCTGTTTGAATCCTTTGACTGAAACCACTCTCCAATTTTAGTTGAAAAAATACATCCTTTAAAATGCATCCTTTTGTGTCGCTGATATTCTTTAAGGTAAAGCCTTGAAGAAATTATATTTTATTTGAAATTTTGTATTGAGCACTTCTTCTTCCCTTTCTCTCCTAATCATTTATATCTGCTCCTTCATTTTTGTCCTAATAACTCCTAGAAATACCTGCAATGTTTTCTCTAGCTTTGGCATAGATTATATAGCTTTTTAAAGAATTGCTTTATTGTACACTTATTTTCTCCTTCCCTAATCTTTCCTTCTTACATCCATCAAACAAATATATCTCAGTGACATAGATTAGAACAATTAAATATTACTATGACCATGGCCTGAGTTTTCCCTAGTTTTATTCAGTCATTATAATATTCTTAACCCCTCTCTACCCCCTCACACATCCTTTCAGAAGAAAAATGATTTATTTCCCTGGTACACTTGGGGACAGGAAGTGGGCATGCAGGGTCCAGATCTTTCTCCTGTTTTTTTCTCATGGAACCCAGCTGCTCTAAGGAAGAATGCATTCCGCCCCCCACCCCCCTGCTTTTTCCATGCTACAGAGTTTATGGAGCAGCTTGCTTCTCTCTGAGTGAGGCCTGTGATTGTTTCAAAACTCCCTGTGACTTGGTGAGGAAGGCTTTCTAATTCTGAGATTCTGCCCACTTAGCTACTGAGTTTTTGGATGTAAATCTACTATCTTATTGTCTTCTATTTGTTCCACTTATTTTTGTTTCTTTCTCTTCTCTTTATTGCTTTCTTTTAGGTTTAGTTATGATTCTGTCTTTTAAAAAAGCTATTATTTTTTAAATTAAACATTTTATTCTTTTAGAGCTTACCTTCAAAATTAGAAGATGTATTTATAATTACCAAAAATATTCAGTAATAATTTGTGAAAGTCTAAGTTAATGAAAATTTTCACCTAGATAATACAAGTACCTTGGAAAACTTTATCTCTATTAATTACTGCCATAACTAATATGCTGTTGTGTCCAGATAATTTCTGTTATTAACATTTTAGAAATCATAAGACATTTTTATTTTATACATTTACTATTTCATATTTATATTTTTTTTACCACCTTATTCATCCTTTATTCTTTGCTGCATTTCAGAGCTTCCATCTCAGATAATCCTTCTTTTCTATTAAATATGTTCTTTAGAATTTCCTTTAATGTGAGTCTTCTTGTGGTAACTAAACCTTTTTTCCCTAATTTGAAAATATTGTACTTTATTTTTGAATGATATTTTTACTGAATATAGAATTCTAGAGTGCTATTTTCTCCCTTACCTCTCCCCTCTTCCACCCTCTTCACACATTGAAGGTAGTCCAATATTTCCTGGCTCTCACTGTCAGTATTGTGAAGTCAGCTATAATTCTAACTTTTGAGCGTTTGGAGCACTTTTTTCCTGGCTTTAAGACTTCTTAGTCTTCTGTTTCTGCCCTTTTTGATATGGTGTCTATGTGGATTTCTTTTTAATGTATCCTGCTTAGAATTTATTTGTCTTCTTGAATCTGTGGATTAATATCTTTCATCAGTCTTCATGTATTCTTAGCTATTCGCTTTTCAAGATATTGTCTCCGGCATATTCTCTTGTCTTCTTCTGGGTCTCTGAAAAACATTTATTATATCTTCTTTACATATCCTCTAAATGTCTTTTCTGAATTTTCTGTGCTATATTCTGGATAGTTTCTTTTGACCTGTCTTTTTAGTTGACTAATTTTTTTTCTATCTGTGTCTAATATAATATTCAATCCATCTGTTGAGTTCTTAATTTTAGGAATTATGTATTTCAATTCCAGACTTTTGCTTGCTTTTCTTTTAGTCTTTTTTTAAAAAAAAATAGTTTTCAATTTCTGTCTTAAACTTAAATATTGGTCTTTATTTCTTTCAACATAATAAGCACAATTTTTTTGTTGTTTTGCTTTTCTTAGTAGTCTTTGCCTGATAATTTCAATGCATCATATATTTGTGAGTTATTTCTGTTATGTATTGTTTATATATATATTTTAGAGTGTTTGTTTCCTTGTGTGTTTGATTACTTTTAAGTCTATGCTGCACATTTAAAAAATGTATTTAAAAAATATTTGGAGAAATATTTGATGCCTAGATGATGATGCTTTACCCAGAGCATGCTTTCATTTGGTTCAAAGCTTGAGATTCCTGGACATTTAGCTGATTGGAGGTTAGATTACAAATTGCTATTGCTGATTTAGTTTTGGTTAACATCTACTCTGAGGGCATGACTTTCATAATTTTAGTTTAAAGTGGGAATTAATTTATCAGAATCCTATTCCTTGGCAGTGTCCAGACCTTGATTTCTGTCTCCTTTTATTTAAGAGGTTTCCAAAATAGAGATGAGCTTCATAGTTTCTTTTCCATTATAAGCAAATGTCTTTGGAAAAAGTATAGCTTTGGGTGCCTCACCTTACATTTCTCATTTCTTGTGCTTTAATCATGGTCTTGCAATACTGCATTGTTTTGTAAGGTTTTTGGTTCACTTTTGCCTTTTTTTGTTTGTTTGTTTTGGTTTTTGTTCAGCTTTCTTAGCTGTTCTCAGTGAGGAGCTTAGTTCAAATTATCTATTCTGCTTTTCCTTTCTTTTTCATGAGAACTCCCTGCCTACAGAGATCAGGATCTTTGGTTTGCTCCTGACCACTACTTTCCTTGGGAATAAAGGTACTGGCGAGGCTATTACTTCTATCAAATGCTTCTTATATTGTATTTGTCAATTGATTTTTAAATAAGATGAACATTTTTTTGTTTTTTACTTCTCTGCTGCATCTTAATCTATTTTCCTATAGGTTTTTTTTTTTTTTTTTCTGAAATGAAGATTTTTTCAAACTAGGTGTATGTCCTTACATGCCATGATATTGGCATGGATCTTTATAATAAAGTCAGTGGACAATACTGAAAAATTTGACAAGACAAAGAGAGAGAAAAAGAGATAAAGTAAGCTATGGTAAAGTATTAAATAAATTTGCCAGACAAGAGATCATTTTCCACTTGGGCAAGAGTCATTACTGGTGAGGTGGCAGGAAGAATGAATGGGAGATGAGGGAGTAGAGATAGTTTGTTTACTTCAGGGTTAAGAGCCTTTAGGATTCATTCTGAATGTCAACTTTCAGAGTAAGTTCTCTTATATTCTCCTAAAACTAAGATCATGGCATTTGGTCCCATCACTTCATGACAAATAGATGGGGAAACAATGGAAACAGTGAGAGGCTATTTTCTTGGGCTCCAAAATCACTGCAGATGGTGACTGCAGCTGTGAAACTAAAATATGCTTGCTCCTTGGAAGAAAAGTTATGACCAACCTAGACAGCATATTAAAAAGCAGAGATATTATTTTGCCAACAAACTTCCATCTAGTCAAACTTCCATCTATGGTTTTTACAGTAGTCATGTATGGTTGTGAGAGTTGTACTATAAAGAAAGCTGAGCATTGAAGAATGGATGCTTTTGAACTGTGGTGCTGGAGACTCTTGAGAGTCCCTTGGACTGCAAGGAGATCAAACCAGTCCATCCTAAAAGAAATCGGTCCTGAATATTCATTGGGAGGACTGATGCTGAAGCTGAAACTGAAATACTTTGGCCACCTGATGCAAAGAACTGACTCATTGGAAAAGACCCTGATGCTGGGCAAGATTGAAGGCAGGAGGAGAAGGGGAAGACAGAGGATGAGATGGTTGGATGGTGTCACTGACTCAATGGACATGAGTTTGAGCAAGCTCTAGGAGTTGGTGATGGACAGGGAGACCTGGCATTCTGCAGTCCATGGAGTCGCAAAGAGTCAGACATGACTGAGCGACTGAACTGAACTGAAGTGAACTGTGGTGCAATTACCACTGTCTGGGAATGCACAGGGTGTACCACTGCAATGCCTTGATGTTTCAGTCAATAGATCGTTGGAAACATCACTTTGGAAGAACTGAAAAACCTTCCAATTCTAGTAAAAATTTAAAAGATTCCCTCATCAAATAATATAATGTGTCAACATTTTTGAAGGTGATCTTGAAGATAATAATGAAGCACAGAGGATGACACTTCATAGCAAAATATGGATTTCTGTAATTCTGAGCCTAGAGGGAATTAAACTCTATGAGTGTGAGAAAGGTTTAGGAATCCCTAAATTCATTTCACTTACATTTCCTTTTTATGTATGCACAGTAGTGATAAATAATAACATTTTATAAATAAGTCTGAAAGAGAGCTGTCATGTTAAAATGAAAATTATAACTGGTAAGAAAACAGGTAATAGTTTGAGAGCTTTGTAATACTTTGCTTTTAATCACTTGCACAATATACCACTGGATAAATACACAATAATTTATTTAACTTGTCTATTGATGATCACTTAGGTTGTTTGCAGGCTTGCTTTTACAAACGCTGCTACAGTAAATGGCTTGAAAATGGATCATGGATCATGGAGTGAGGGGGGTTTTGGTAGGATAAATTCCTAGAAGTAGGATTGTATTTGTGCTCAGCTGTGTCTGACTCTTTGTGACCCCATGGACTGTAGCCTGCCAGGGTCCTCTCTCCATGGAATTTTCCAGGCAAGAATACTGGAGCAGGTTGCCATTTCCTACTCCAGGGGATCTTCCTGACCCAGGAGTGAACCTGTGTCTCTTGTTTGAAAGCAGATTCTTTACCAGTGTGCCACCTGGGAAGCCCAATAGAACTTCCTCATTGGCTTCCAAAAGATATTGTTTTTCTTGTCACTTTGTTTAGGATTTATAGATTAACTTGAGGGCAGGATTATCATCATTATTGATGTGATTTTTCATAATTTCAATGTATACTTCTGTTATTTTAGGAGTAGTCTTTTCCTTTATCTATGTATGTGTGTGTATATATATATACATACACACATACACCAACATCTATTGGATCATAGAAAAAGCAAGAGAATTCTAGAAAAACATCTACTTCTGCTTCACTGACTACTTTAAAGACTGTGTAGATCATAACAAACCATGGAAAATTCTTAAAGAGATGGGAATACTGGACCACCTTACTTGCCTTCTGAGAAACCTGTATGCAGGTCAAGAAGCAACAGTTAGAACTAGACATGGAACAGCAGACTGGTTCAAAATTGGGAAAGGAGTACATGAAGGTTGTATACGGTCACTCTGCTTATTTATCATCTATGCAGAGTACATCATGTTAAATGCTGGGCTGGATGAAGCACAAGCTGGAATGAAGATTGCCAGGAGAAATATCAATAACCTTAGATATGCAGATAACACCACCCTAATGGCAGAAAGTGAAGACTAACTCTGGAAACTCTTGATGAAGGTGAAAGAGGAGAGTGAAAAAAACTGGCTTAGAACTCAACATTCAAAAAACTAAGATCATGGCATCTGGTCCCATTCACTTCATGGTAAATAGATAGGGGAAATGGAAAGAGTGATAGACTTTATTTTCTTGCGCCCCAAAATCAGTATGGATGGTGACTGGACCCATGAAATTAGAAGACACTTGCTCCTTGGAAGAAAAGCTATGACAGACCTAGACAGTATATTAAAGAGCAGAGACACCACTTTGCCAGCAGAAGACTGTATAGTCAAAGCTATGGTTTTTCCAGTAGTCCATGTATGGTTGTGAGAGTTGGATCATAAAGAAGGCTGAGCAATGAGGGACTGATGCTTTTGAACTGTGGTGCTAGAGAAGACTCTTGAGAGTCCCTTAGACAGCAAAGAAATCAAACCAGCCTATCTAAAGGAAATCAACCCTGAATATTCATTGGAAGGACTGATGTTGAACCTGAAGCTCCAATACTGTAGCCACCTAATGCGAAGAGCAGACTCACTGGAAAAGACTCTGATGCTGGGAAAGACTGATGGCAGGGGGAGAAGGGGGCGACATAGGATGAGATTGTTCGATGGCATCACACTGACTGTATGAGTTTGAGCAAACTCTAGGAGGGAAGCCTGGCATGTTGCAGTCCACGGGATCACAAAGAACTGGATATGTGTTAGTGACTGAACAACAACAACAAATAGTGTGTGGTTAGAATAGTTAAGCACTCCAAGGATGAAAAATAAAAAGTAAGTTTTTTTTTCTTTCTACCCCAGACTTTTTTTCCAACTTAAATTACTGTGAACATATTCCTAGATTTCCCCAAAATATTTTTGCAGATATACTTACTCACAATTTTGTACACATGTATGCACACACATACCCATTTCTTTTTAAAAAGGAAATCACACAAAATAAATTACATTATACACAGTATTTTGTTCCTTATGTATTTCACTTACGTCTTTAGGTCTCTTCATGTAAATACATGCAAGATCTAGTTCATATGACAAACAGACGCACATATGGACAGCTATTAGTGGACATTAGGTTAAGAACAGATTTTTTTTGTTTGTTTTAAACCATGCTACAATAGATATTCTTATTAGGATTTGGAACACTTCTGAGAGTTATCTCAGAGCAGGCTGTGTAGCGTGGTGACTAATAGCATAGATTCTGATGCCAGATTGCCTGGAGTTTGAATTTATTATTTGTTCCTCATTGACTTTGTGAACTTGGGCGAGTTATTTGACGCTTCACTTTCTGAAGAATAGTACATACTTGATGTGAGGATAATATATATACAAAGAGCTTGGAATGATGCTTGGCATATAGTAAACAATCAATAAATGCTATCATTAATATCCTTGTAGTAAAATTTGTGACATATACATGATAAAAGTTTTCATTCTGGAAGAAAAGAAGGAAGGGTTGAAAGAGAATGGAAAGAAGAGATGGAGGAGGAAGAAAAAATAAGAACAGAAAGAGAGAAAAGAAAGGAAATGGTGGAGGAGGAGGGTGAGAGGGAAAGAGAGGAAGGACTAGGAAGACGAGGACGAAGCAAAGGAGGATGGAACACAATGACATGAGGTTTGTGGAATAATTGATAGCACACATTGATGGGTTGGGGACTTTCTTGATTATCATGATTATTACTTCAGAGCCCAGTGCAGAGGGTTGGGTTAACCTCACCCCTCAGTTCATTCCACATTGTCCTTGCAAGGAACCTGGCTTGTTTGTTTGCTTACACACTCATGCTCTTTTACCCTCAGTCCCAACTCCGTTCCCTTCCTCCCTCCACAGGCTGCCATTGTAAAGTGTAGTTGTTTGCATTCAACTTGTGTCTTCTTGTTTTGTGTACGACTGGTTTTAATTTGCTTAAATGGTTTCGTATTCTGTATCTGAGGTTTTTAACTTTTCATAGTTGTATTCTTACAACTTTAATTTGTCTTATATTAATGAACTCTTAATTGGCTTTCCATTTTCAGAATTTTTTCCTTAATGGCACCCCACTCCAGTACTCTTGAAGGAAAATCCCATGGATGGAGGAGCCCGGTAGGCTGTAGTCCATGGGGTCGCTGAGTTGAATACGACTGAGCGACTTCACTTTCACTTTTCACTTTCACGCATTGGAGAGGGAAATGGCAACCCACTCCAGTGTTCTTGCCTGGAGAATCTCAGGGACGGGGGAGCAGTGGGCTGCCGTCTATGGGGTCGCACAGAGTCAGACACAACTGAAGTGACTTAGCAGCAGCAGGCTATTCGAAACCATTTCTTCTCAGACTTTAATGTGCTGCATATTCCCTGGGGGATCTTGTCCCCATGTAGACTCTGATTCTGTATGTTTGCAGTGGAGACTGAGAGTCGGAATTTCTAACAAGCTAAGGTTAGATGCTGATGCTGCTGGTCTGGCAACCACACTTGAAGGAGCAAGGTCTATACAAGATCGTTAATTTTCTCACTACCAAAATTCTGATCGTCTTATTTATCTGCTTAATATCCTTCTATGTCTCAAATATTCACCCTTACTTATTAAAATATTTTTCATCTTGATGTGTGTGCCTTCCATAGTATGGCTCCAACCCACCTTTCCATTTATGTCTCTTATTAATCTCCAACTTATTCCTATGCTTTGGCTCACTTGATCTTTCTTTTTTCTTTGGCAGTGACACATGGCATATTGGATCTTAAGTTTTTCCAACCAGGGATCAAATCCATGCCCCCTGCATTGGAAGCACAGAGTCTTAACCATTGGAGAGTCAGGGAAGTCCCCCTAGTCTTTACTTTTCCCTGGCCTCCTTCCATGAATCTCATCATTTTTTATTAAAAAAAATTTGTATTGAAATTAAAAAAAATTTGTTATCTTAATTGGAGGCTAATTACTTCATAATATTGTGGTGGTTTTTTGCCATACATTCACATGAATCAGCCATGGGTGTACATGTGTTCCCCATCCTGAACTTCCTTCCCACCTCCCTCCCCATCCCATCCCTCAGGGTCATCCCAGTGCACCAGCCCTGAGCACCCTGTCTCATTCATCAAACCTGAACTGGTGATCTATTTCACACATGATAATATACATGTTACACTGCTATTCTCCCAAATCATCCCACCCTTGCTTTCTCCCACAGAGTCCAAAAGACTGTTCTTTACATCTGTGTCTCTTTTGTTGTCTCGCATATAGGGTCATCATTACCATCTTTCTAAATTCCATATATATGCATTAATATACTGTATTGGTGTTTTTCTTTTTGACTTACTTCGCTCTGTATAATAGGCTCCAGTTTCATCCACCTCATTAGAACTGATTCAAATGCATTCTTTTTAAAAGCTGAGTAATAGTCCATTGTGTATATGTACCATGGCTTTCTTATCCATTCGTCTGCTGATGGACATCTAGGTTGCTTCCATGTCCTGGCTATTATAAACAGTGCTGTGCTGAACACTGGGGTACACGTGTCTCTTTCAATTCTGGTTGCCTTGGTGTGTATGCCCAGCAGTGGGATTTCTGGGTCGTATGGCATTTCTATTTCCAGTTTTTTAAGGAATCTCCACACTGTTCTCCAGAGTGACTATATTAGTTTGCATTCCCACCAACAGTGTAAGAGGTTTCTCTTTTCTCCACACTCTCTCCAGCATTTGTTGTTTGTAGACTTTTTGATAGGAGCCATTCTGACAGGGGTGAGATGGTACCTCATTGTGGTTTTGATTTGCATTTCTCTGATAATCAGTGATGTTGAGCATCTTTTCATGTGTTTGTTAGCCATCTGTATGTCTTCTTTGGAGAAATGTCTGTTTAGTTCTTTGGCCCATTGTTTGATTGAGTCGTTTATTTTTCTGGAATTGAGCTGCAGGAGTTGCTTGTATATTTTTGAGATTAATTCTTGGTCAGTTGCTTCATTTTCTATTATTTTCTCCCATTCTGAAGGCTGTCATTTCACCTTGCTTATAGTCTCTTTCATTGTGCAAAAGCTTTTAAGTTTAATTAGGTCCTATTTGTTTCTTTTTGCTTTTATTTCCATTACTCTGGGAGGTGGGTCATAGAGGATCCTGTTGTGATTTATGTCAGAGAGTGTTTTGCCGATATTTTCCTCTAGGAGTTTTATAGTTTCTGGTCTTACATTTAGATCTTTAATCCATTTTGAGTTTATTTTTGTGTATGGTGTTAGAAAGTGTTCTAGTTTCATTCTTTTACAAGTGGTTGACCAATTTTCCCAGCACCACTTGTTAAAGAGATTGTCTTTTCT
Source organism: Oryx dammah (assembly GCF_014754425.2). NCBI lineage: Eukaryota > Metazoa > Chordata > Mammalia > Artiodactyla > Bovidae > Oryx > Oryx dammah. The sequence continues at coordinate 21,828,876 of NW_024070209.1, forward strand.
CCATTGTATATTCTTGCCTCCTTTGTCAAAGATAAAGTGCCCATAGGTGCATGGATTTATCTCTAGGCTTTCTATTTTGTTCCATTGATCTATGTTTCTATCTTTATGCCAGTACCATACTGTCTTGATAACTGTAGCTTTGTAGTATATTTTGGAGTCAGGCAGGTTGATTCCTCTAGTTCCATTCTTCTTTCTCAAGATGGCTTTGGCTATTCAGGTTTTTTGTATTTCCATACAAATGTGAAATTATTTGTTCTAGTTCTCTGAAAAATACCGTTGGTAGCTTGATAGGAATTGCACTGAATCTATAGATTGCTTTGGGTAGTATACTTATTTTCAGTATATTGATTCTTCCAATCCATGAACATGATATATTTCTCCATCTATTTGTGTCATCTTTGATTTCTTTCATCAGTGTTTTATAGTTTTCTATATATAGGTCTTTTGTTTCTTTAGGTAGATTTATTCCTAAATATTTTATTCTTTTCATTGCAATGGTGAATGGAATTGTTTCCTTAATTTCTCTTTCTGTTTTCTCATTGTTACTGTATAGGAATGCAACGGATTTCTGTGTGTTGATTTTATATCCTGAAACTTTACTATATTCATTGATTAGCTCTAGTAATTTTCTGGTGAAGGCTCTAGGGTTTTCTATGTAGAGGATCATGTCATCTGCAAACAGTGAAAGTTTTACTTCTTTTCCAATCTAGATTCCTTTTATTTCATTTTCTTCTCTGATTGCTGTGGCTAAAACCTCTGAAACTATGTTAAATAGTAGTGGTGAGAGTGGGCACCCTTGTCTTGTTCCTGACTTTAGGGGAAATGCTTTCAATTTTTCACCATTGAGGATAATGTTTGCTGTGGGTTTATCATATATGGCTTTTATTATGTTGAGATATGTTCCTTCTATGCCTGCTTTCTGGAGGGTTTGATCATAAATGGATGTTGAATTTTGTCAAAGGCTTTCTCTGCATCTATTGAGATAGTCATATGGTTTTTATCTTTCAATTTGTTAATGAGGAGTATCACATTGATTGATTTGTGGATATTGAAGAATCCTTGCATCCTTGGGATAAAGCCCACTTGGTCATGATGTATGATATTTTTAATATGTTGTTGGATTCTGTTTGCTAGAACTTTGTTTGCGTCTATGTTCATCAGTGATATTGGCCTGTAGTTTTATTTTGTGGCATCCTTGTCTGGTTTTGGTACTAGGGTGATGGTGGCCTCATAGAATGAGTTTGGAAGTTTACCTTCCTCTGCAATTTTCTGGAAGAGTAGGATAGCTGTTAGCTCTTCTCTAAATTTTTGGTAAATTCAGCTGTGAAGCTGTCTGGTCCTGGGCTTTTGTTTTTTGGAAGATTTCTGATTACAGTTTCTATTTCTGTGCTTGTGATGGGTCTGTTAAAATTTTCTATTTCTTCCTGGTTCAGTTTTGGAAAGTTGTACTTTTCTAAGAATTTGTCCATTTCTTCCAAGTTGTCCATTTTATTGGCATATAGTTGCTGATAGTAGTCTCTTATGATCCTTTGTATTTCTGTGTTGTCTGTTGTGATTTCTCTATTTTCATTTCTAATTCTGTTGATTTGATTTTTCTCCCTTTGTTTCTTAATGAGTCTGGCTAATGGTTTGTCTATTTTATTTATCTTCTCAAAGAACCAGCTTTTAGCTTTGTTGATTTTGGCTATGGTCTCCTTTGTTTCTTTTGCATTTATTTCTGCCCTAATTTTTATGATTTCTTTCCTTCTACTAACCCTGGGGAGCTTCATTTCTTCTTTTTCTAGTTGTTTTAGGTGTAGAGTTAGGTTATTTATTTGATTTTTCTCCTGTTTCTTGAGGTAGGCTTGTATTGGTATGAACCTTCCCCTTAGTACTACTTTTACTGTATCCCATAGGTTTGGGGTTGTTGTATTTTCATTTTCATTTGTTTCTATGCATATTTTGATTTCTTCTGTGATTTGTTGGTTATTCAGAAGTGTGTTGTTTAGCCTCCATATGTTTGTATTTTTAATAGTTTTTTTTTTTTCCTGTAGTTGACATCTAATCTTACCACATTGTGATCAGAAAAGATGCTTGAGATTATTTCAATTTTTTTGAATTTACCAAGGTTAGATTTATGGCCCAGGATGTGATCTCTCCTGGAGGAGGTTCCGTGTGCACTTGAGAAAAAGGTGAAATTCATTGCTTTAGGGTGAAATGTCATATAGATATCAATTAGGTCTAACTGGTCCATTGTATCATTTAAAGTTTGTGTTTCCTTGCTAATTTTGTTTAGTTGATCTATCCATAGGTGTAAATGGGGTATTAAACTCTCCCCCTATTATTGTGTTACTGTTAATTTCCCCTTTCATACTTGTTAGCATTTGCCTTACATACTGCAGTGCTCCTATGTTGGGTGCATATATATTTATAATTGTTATATGTTATTCTTAGATGGATCCTTTGATAATTATGTAGTGTCCTTCTTTGTCTCTTTTCACCGCCTTTATTTCAAAGTCTATTTTATCTGATATGAGTATTGCTACTCCTGCTTTCTTTTGGTCTCCATTTGTGTGAAATATCTTTTTTCAGCCCTTCACTTTCAGTTTGTAGTGTCCCTAGGTTTGAGGTGGGTCTCTTGTGGGCAACATATATAGGGGTCTTGTTTTTGTATCCATTCAGCCAGTCTTTGTCTTTTGGTTGGGGCATTCAACCCATTTACATTTAAGGTAATTATTGATAAGTATGATCCCATTGCCATTTACTTTGTTGTTTGGGGTTCGAGTTTATTAACCTTTTCTGTGTTTCCTGTCTAGAGAAGATCTTTTAGCATTTGCTGAAGAGCTTGTTTGGTGGTGCTGAATTCTCTGAGCTTTTGCTTGTCTGTAAAGTTTTTGATTTCTCCTTCATATTTGAATGAGACCCTTTCTGGGTACAGTAACCTGGGTTGCAGGTTTTTCTCTTTCATCACTTTAAGTATGTCCTGGCATTCCCTTCTGGCCTGAAGAGTCTCTATTGAAAGATCAGTGCTTATCCTTGTGGGAATCCCTTTGTGAGTTATTTGTTGTTTTTCCCTTGCTGCTTTTAATATTTGTTCTTTGTGTTTGATCTTCATTAATTTGATTAATATGTGTCTTGGAGTGTTTCACCTTGGGTTTATCCTGTTTGGGACTCTCTGGGTTTCTTGGACTTGGGTGGATATTTCCTTTCCCATTTTAGGGAAGTTTTCAACTATTATCTCCTCAAGTATTTTCTCATAGCCTTTCTTTTTGTCTTCTTCTGGGACTCCTATGATTCAAATGTTGGGGCATTTAACATTATCACAGAGGTCTCTGAGATTGTCCTCATTTCTTTTAATTCTTTTTTTCCTCTCTGCTTCATTTACTCCCACCATTCTATCTTCCACCTCACTTATCCTATCTTCTGCCTCAGTTATTCTACTGTTGGTTCCCTCCAGAGTGCTTTTGATCTCAGTTATTGCATTATTCATTATTGATTGACACCTTTTTATTTCTTCTAGGTCCTTGTTAAACTTTTCTTGCATCTTCTCAATCCTTGTCTCCAGACTATTTATCTGTAACTCCATTTTATTTTCAAGATTTTGGTTCATTTTTACTATTATTATTCTGAATTCTTTTTCAGGTAGACTCCCTATCTTCTCCTCTTTTGTTTGGTTTGATGTGCTTTTATCATGTTCCTTTACCTGCTGAATATTTCTCTGCCTTTTCATCTTGTTTAGGTTGCTGTGTTTGGGGTGGCCTTTCTCTATGCTGGCAGTTTGTGGTTCCTTTTTATTGTGGAGGTTCCTCCCTGTGGGTGGGGTTGGATGAGTGGCTTGTCAAGGTTTCCTGGTTAGGGAAGCTTGCATCGGTGTTCTGGTGGGTGGAGCTGGATCTTTTCTCTATGGGGTGCAATGAAGTGTCCAGTAGTGAGTTTTGAGGTATCTATGAGTTTGATGTGACTTTTGGCCACCTGTATTTTTGTGCTCAGGATTATGTTCCTGCATTATTGGAGAATTAGCTTGGTATGTCTTGCTCTGACACTTGTTGGCTGTTGGGTGGAGCTTAGTTTTAGTGTAGGTATGGAGGCTTTTGGATGAGCTCTTGTTCGTTAATGTTCCCTGGAGTCAGGAGTGTTCTGGTGTTCTCAAGTTTTGGATTTAAGCCTCCTACCTCTGGCTTTTCAGTCTTATTCTCATAGTAGCCTCAAGACTTCTCCATCCATACAGCACTGATGATAAAACATCTAGGCTAATGGTGAAAAGATTATCAGTGAGGGACTCTGAAAGAAGTTCACAGACTTACATGAAGAAGAGAAGAAGGAGGTGGGAGATAGAGGTGACCAGGAGGAGAAGAGGGGGAATCAAAAGGGGAGCAAGCAATCTAGCCAGTAATCAATTCCTTATTTGCTCTCCACAGTCTGGAACACCCAGAGAGGTTCACAGAGTTCCACAGAGAAGAGAAGAGGGAGGAAGGAGATAGTGATGACCAGGAGGAGAGGAGGGGGAGTCAAAAGGAGAGAGACCAATCTAGCCAGTGATCAGTTCCCTAAATGTTCTCCACAGCCTGGAACACCCAAATTGATTCACAGAGTTAAGTAGAGGAGAGAAGGGGAAGGGAGGAGATAGAGGTGACCTGGGGGAGAAAAAGGAAAGTCAAAAGGGGAGAGAGCAATCAAGCAAGTAATTACACTCTTAAGTAAAAATGGGTACTGAAGATTGGATTCTTAAAGGTAAAAAATTGATAACAAATACCAAAAAGCAAAGATTAAAAATCTAGAGTAGAGGTTAGACTCTCAAAAACACTATATTAAAAAAAATCACAAAAGTTATAAAAATAGGAAATTTGCTTTAAAAATAGGGTCTTTTTTTTGCAAGATAATACTAGGTTTTAAAAATGAAAATTAAAGGAGTTAAAGAACTGAAAAATAAAAAAAGTTTAAAAATTAAAAAATGATAATAGTAAAATATATCTAGGAATTTCTCTGGAGCTGTTGAGGGCAGTGTGGGTTCAGTTCAGTTTCGGATAGTTCCTTGTTCCAGCTTATACTTCTTAAGGTCAATAGGTCCCTTCCAACGTAGTCAGTGCTAACTACAGGGTTTTAATCTGTTGCACCCATCACTTTTAAAGTGGTTCTCTCTTCTTTGTTTATTTTGGCTTCCTCTGTTGCAAGTCTCTTCAGTATCAAACTTCCACCCTAACACAAGGGGGGAAGGTGGTCATTTATTTAGGCTCACTTGTTCAATTGTGCTGCAGGGATGGAGGAATACTGCAAACAAATATCACTGGCGTGTGTGGGGAGTGCTCACCGTGTCTGGGCCACACTGGGTTTATCCCCGCTCACGGTGAGTGTGCTCTCCTGGTCTACACTGCTCAGGCTCCAGGTTGCTCTGCAGGAACCGAGAGGTTGCTCTAAAGCAGGCCCTGGGTTGCATGCACTTCCCAGGTCTAAGCTGCTCAGGTTCAGGTTCTCGGGTACTCCACAGAGGCACAGACTCGGTCAGGCATGCGTCTTGTGCCCTTCCCAGATCTGAGCAGCTCAGGGGACCAGGTGCTTGGCGAGTGCACTGTCCCCAGGTGGGGCGGTGTGTCTTATCCCCTCCCCTGTCCCAGCCGCTTGGTTTCCTGGGTGTGCAGTGGGAGCACCATCTCAGGTGTGCCGTGTGTCTCCTTTGGGGATTTGCTCTCTGGCTGCGACCCTCCTGGTGGATGTCAACCTTCCAGGATCCCAGGAAGACTTAGTTAGCACCTGGGAGCCTGCTTGCAGTTTGGTAGAGGATGCCATCTCTGGGGCCAAGTTTGCCCCTTGCCTTCCGGCTCTGGCTGTTGCACGCCTGCCTCCCTGCCTCTGGCGGGGAAGGGGCTGGTCCACTACCGGCTAGCTCTTCTCTGATATTCACTCAGTCCTTTGTTCTGTGAGCGGGCCTGGCAGTGCCTTAGGTTAGAGCTTTTTGTGGGAAAGTTCTCTCTCCTCTTTTTTTTTTTTTCCCTCTCTCTGGCTATTCCACAGTTTGGGTTGCTATCTCATGTTAGCTCCCTCAGATTGTCCTCAGGGTATTCAGGCCCGGTCCTTACCTTAGGCAATACAGCTCGCACCTCCCTGTTCAGCCCCCACTTGCTGGTGGCCTTTGCGAGCGTCTGGGCTACTCCGCTGGGAGTTGCAGTTAGGCGTGTAATCTGTGGGTTTTATTTATTTACTTTTTCCTCCCGGTTATGTTGCCCTCTGAGATTCCAAAACTCCCCACAAACCCACCAGTGACAGGGTTTCCTGGTGTTTGGAAACTTTTCCTCTTCTATGACTCCCTCCCCAGGATGGGTATCCATCCCTAACTCTTTTGTCTTTCTTTTTATCTTTTATATTTTGTCCTACCTCCTTTTGAAGACAATGGGCTGACTTTTTGGGCGCCTGGTGTCCTTCGCCAGCGTTCAGAAGTTGTTTTGTGGTATTTTCTCAGAGTTCAAATGATCTTTTGATGAATTTGTGGGGGAGAAAGTGGTCTCCCCATCCTATTCCTCCATCATCTTAGGGCTGCCCCCTATTGAAATTTTTTATAGTTGATTTATAATGTGTTAGTTTCAAGTATACAACAATGTGATTCAGCTATATGTATATGTGTATATCTATTAACTATTCTCTCTCAGATTTTTTCCATTATAAAGTTGTTAATTGATATTGAATATAGTTTCCTGTGCTATACAGTAGGCCCTTGTTGATCATTTATATATAGCAGTGTGTGTATATGTTAATCCCAAATTCCTAATTTGTCCTTCTCCCACCTTTCTCCCCTTTGGTGGCTATAAGTTTGTTTTCTATGTCTATGAGTCTATTTCTATTTTATAAATAAGTTCATTTGTAACATTTTTTTCAGATTCCATATATAAGTGATATCATATGATATTTGTCTTTATCTTACTTCACTTAGTATAATAATCTCTAGTTCCACTCATGTTGCTGCAAATGGCATTATTTCATTCTTTTTAGTGGCTGAGTGATATCCCATGGTATATATGTACCACATCTTCTTTATCCATTCATCTGTCTATAAACATTTAGGTTGCTTTCATCTCTTGGATATTGTAAATAATGCTGCTATGAATATTAGGGTGCATGTGTCCTTTCAAATTAGAGTTTTGTTTCAAATATTTACCCAGAATTGGGTTTGTTGGATCATATGGTAGCTCTGTTTTTAGTGTTTTAAGGAATCTCTATACTATTATCCATACCGCTTATACCAATTTACAGTCCCACCAATAACGTAGCAGGGTTCCTTTCTTTCCACACCCTCTGAATCCCATCTTTCTTATTTCACTTTCTTTTGTATTCTCAGTATTGTATAAACCTCATAGTCCACCTTTGTTTACAGTTGTATAATTTTCTTATTCTGCCTTGGGATTTTTAGTTCTTTGGCAACTGAGCCTATGTATTACTCACTTTGAATCCCTGTAGCATTTAATTATATTAACACATTTGTGGAAATGAATCTTTTCACATCATGCACATCAATTACAACACTTTGTAAGAGAAAAATGCCACTAGTGGTCAATATATTATTTACATTATTTACTTTATAATTGGTATCCCTTATTCTTTCATTTGTTGTTATTTACCAGAGCATTTACCAGTTATTACTTTGGTAACAACTTTGGCAAAGTGCATTACTTTGCCAACAAAGGTCTGTCTAGTCAAGGCTATGGTTTTTCCAGTAGTCATGTACAGATGTGAGAGTTGGACTATAAATAAAGCTGAGCGCTAAAGAATTGATGCTTTTGAACTGTGGTGTTGGAGAAGACTCTAGAGAGTCCCTTGGACTGCAAGGAGATCCAACAGTCCATCCTAAAGGAAATCAGTCCTGAATATTCATTGGAAGGACTGATGTTGAAGCTGAAACTCCAATACTTTGGCCACCTGATGCAAAGAACTGACTCATTGGAAAAGACCCTGATGCTGGAAAAGAGTGATGGTGGGTGGAGAAGGGGCTGACAGAGGATGAGGTGGTTGGATGGCATCACTGACTCGATGGACATGAGTTTCAGCAAGCTCCAGGAGCTGGTGATGGACAGGGAGGCCTGGTGTGTGGCAGTCAGACATGACTGAGTGACTGAACGGAACTGAACTTACTAGTTAAAATAACTGTTCCTGTTGCCTCTAATTTACTCTTATTAAGCCAATGAATTTTAATTTACGTGTAACTCTAAGTTCTTCTCTGGCCTAAAGGTGACTTTGCTTCAATAGTACAGGTGGTTTTATGGTAGTTAATGCTTTTTCACTTATTTTCTCAGTTATTGTCTGTGTTGTGGATAATTGAAGTGCCAGAACTTAAGCTATCTTTTTTAACATTTCATAATAAGTGCTTGTGCAAATGTATTGAATAATGACCATGGCAATTTTCTTTACAGCTCAATAGGTTTTGATTAAATTCCACAAATGTTAATTGGACGCCTACTACACACAAGCCACTGTGGGTGATTCAAAATGAATAACACACATTCCCTGCCAAATGAGAACTTTCATCTGATGCAGCCACGTGGAGAAGCTCCTGGAGCTCTTCCCTTTTATATTTCCTTCATGTAGGGGTGAAAGGTAGAGAGCAACAGATGGAACTTCTCATTTTATTCAGTTTGCAGTTTTGATAATCACCAAATGTGATAATTCTATTTTACATTATAAATTCACTGTATCCAAGTCTTATTAAACTATGATTGACTCATTTTATGCAGGTGGTAGCATTGTATAATGCTATTATACAGTATATATTTGACTATATTAAAATGCATATTTGACTAAAAAGATTATAATTGCATATGGTGTATATATACTTTTTTAACTTTGGAAAAGAATTTTAATCCACGTGGTTAAAGTTACTGAATTCTTTTAAAAAATGTATTGGTCTAAACTCAAGGCATGAGAGAGTGAGCTAAAATGAATTCTTTTTTATAGTTACATATGCACCATAGGTGTCAACAATACATCTTAGATTTAATATGACCAAAAGTCCCCTCTTGATTACTGCATGTCCCAACCTGTTCCTCCAGTCATCTTTCCAATCTCAGGAAATACCCTCTCCAATCTTCCCTTTTCACAGGTCAGAAATATTAGTGCCATCTTTCTCTCAAATCCCATAGCCCACCCAGTTGTATATACTATTAGCACTAACTTCAGAATATATCAAGAATCTGCTAGTTTTTACCACCTGCACCCAAGATGGTGATCTTGACCTAAGTTATAATTACCTCTGGTCAATACATCTATATCTCTCTTATAAAACAAATAATTGAATGTTATAAAAATATGGATATACTATAGTTTATCTAACTATTCTGCTTTTTAGTGGGTTTTTTCCCCAGTTTTCAACATTAAAAATAAATTGCATTGAAATAAATCAATCACAAAAGGCAAATACCATATGATTTCACTTATGTGAGGTTCCCAGAGTCATCAAATTCATTTGAGAAAGAAAATAGAATGACAGTTAATGGGGGCTTGTTGTTTACTGGGTACAGAGTTTCAGTTTTTGCAAGATGAAACAATTTTGGAGATTGAATGCCTAGCATTATAAATATACTTAACATTACTGAACTGTACAGTTAGAAATAGTTACAATAATAAGTTTTAGGTTATGCATATTTCCCTAAAACTTAAAAATGGTTAAAAATTAAATAGCATTAGGAAAAATTTCTAAAACTCAAAAGTTATTAGAGAGAAGGTATATAAATTCAAGTGTGTAAAAATTAAAAACCTCTCTGGTAACTAGGGAAATGCAAATTGTTTAACTGAGATATTATCCACTTATCCATTGTTTGTTAAAAGTCAACAATACCTAATGTTTTGGTGGGCAACTAGTCCATTTATATAAAAATTTAATTTGGCTTAGCAAATCCACTTCTAGTCTATAAAATATACACTTACATATGCACAAATAATTTTACAAAGACATTAATTGAAATTTCACCCATAAAACTGAAAAATTATGCTGAAACATTTCTTGCATTACCTTTGTATATAAGTGTAAATATTTTTCTAGGGAACATACTTGTGGATTTCTGAGACAAAGAGCTTGTACATTTAAAACATGAGTCAGCACTGTCAAACTGCCTTCCAGAAGGGCTGTGCCAATTTCCACTCAGATGAGGGTTTTTGCCAGTTTTCTCAACATTGGATATTGTCAAATTACTGATTTTGGCAATTTTGTAGATGAAAGTATAACATCTAATTGTTGTTTGAATTTGCATTTCCCTGACTGCTATTTATTCTGAGATCTTTTCACATGTATATTCATCATTTGTATATTTTTCCTGTGAATTTTCTTTTTATGTACTTCACCCATTTTTACTGTCTTTTTTATTGTTTTGGAGGGGTTTTAAAATATCCATAATCTAGATGTTGATTTCTTGGTTATTTTATCTACCTATCTACCTACTTACCTATCTGTCAGGTATGAGTCTGTGACTCCAATCAGGCATGTAACTGCTACTTTACCTTATGTTCTTTAAATGAGATTACATGCATCTCTCCTAACACCTTGCCAGTGATGAGAAACTCAGGATCAGTGATCTTGGGAATTCTTCTCCTAAACCTTCATGGATGTGGGAGGGTTCTCTTACACAGAGCTGTGTATTTGGCCAAGCCCTTGAGCTCGCCAATCCATGTGGATATCATCCACTTGCCTGTTATTTAAGTCCCTGGTGTCTGTGTTTCATTACTGCACTTTGCATGAAATTTTTTTTTAATGAGACTCAAAGCCTTTATTTCTTTTCATTTCTTTTTCTAATTCATTGTTTTATTATTTCTTTTCACTTATTTATCTTTCTATCTTAAACTCATCTGGAATTTGTACATGCCTCTGTGTATGTCTGTTTGTGGTAAGAATCCAAGTTTTATAACCTTTTAGCCATCCAATTGTTTTATCACCATTTATTGAATAATCAGTCCGTTCTTTTCAGACATGAAACATGGCCTGTTGCAAATCCTAGACTGATAAAGGAAGAAAGTCAACTTCTGGTAGGAATAAAGGCTATAGCTCTTAGGCAAGTGAAAATGTGTTAGAAAAAGAAAAGAAGAGGCTACTGGCGGATTTAAGAGATAAACAGATTGAACTAATATTTTTAAAAATTGGAATTGAGGTAAAATTGAAAAAATGGGGACAATTTTTAAATTGTAAATAGTTGACTTTGTACAGAAGAAGATTGGTCCAATTAATATGAAAAGATATACAATTTAATAGAAAAATAGGCAAAGAGTTAGGCTTCCCTGGTGGCTCAGAGGTTAAAGCGTGTGCCTGGAATGAGGGAGACCTGGGTTCAATCCCTGGGTTGGGAAGATCCCCTGGAGAAGGAAATGGCAACCCACTCCAGTACTCTTGCCTGGAGAATCCCATGGAGGGAGGAGCCTGGTAGGCTATAGTCCGTGGGGTTGCAAAGAGTCGGACACGACTGAGCGACTTCACTTTCACTTTCACTTTGAAGGAATGAAAACAAAGGCATTCATATGAAGTGAAAACACAAATATTTTGTCTGCTAGAAATCATACAAGTTCTTCCTTTAGCTATGAGACACTAGTTTTCACCTATCAAAATAGTAACGTTTAAATGGGCAATAAAACTCAAATTGCTGTGTGAAAATGTTGCTGGGTGGAATGTAAATTGGTATAGTCTTTTAGATGGCTAATTTGGTAATATATTTAAAAACTCTTAAAATATACATAATGTTTTACTCAGAAATATTTTTAGGATTCCTTTCCCAAGAAAGTAATCAGAAATGTGCATGGAGAGTTACAAGTGTTATTTATAAGAATGACCTAAGTGCTGAATAATTGGCGGGATTCCAAAATACATCTATCAAGAGAGCCTATGTTGGCATTAAATTTCATAACATGGGGACATGTCCACATACATATTATGTATATTGGAACAATGTGCTAATGAAACAATTGTGCATCATAGAGATTTTTATTAAAAAAAAAAAAGAGTAGGGAGAAATTAGAAGCCATTAATACAAGTCAACATGGTTTAAACGTCTTTGCAAACCTTCGATGCTGCCTCAAAAGTGATAGGTTGTGATCCAAGCTATGGAAGAAATGAATGGCTGGCTGGCTGTGCTGTGTGCATGCGTGTCTGACACACCCAGTGGTGTGACTCCAGCGTGAGGAGAAACCACAGGTGGACCTGTCTTAAGTGTCACTGACAAGTGAAAGGAAACATCCTTCCAGGAAAGTCAAATCTGTGAAGCCCTTTATTATGTTGAGGTAGGTTTCCTATATGCCCATTTTTGGAAGAGTTTTTATCATAAATGGGTGCTTAATTTTGTTGAAAGCTTTCTTTGCATCTGTTGAGATGACCATATGGTTTTTATCTTTCAATTTGTTAATATGGCATATCACATTGATTGATTTGCATATATTGAAGAATCCTTGCATCCCTAGGATAAACCTGACTTGATCAAGGTGTATGATCTTTTTAATGTATTGTTGCATTTTGTTTGCTAGAATTTTGTTGAGGTTTTTTGCATCTATATTCATCAATAATATTGGCCTATAATTTTCTCTTTTTGTGTGATGGCTTTATCTGGTTTTGGTATCAGAGTGATGGTGGCCTTGTAGAATGAGTTTGGAAGTGTTCCTTCCTCTGCAATTGTTTGCAAGAGTTTGAGAAGGATAGGCATTAGTGCTTCTCTAAATGGAATTCACCTGTGAAGCCATCGGACCCTGAGCTTTTGTTTTTTTGGGAGATTTTTGATCACAGTTTCAATTTCAGTGCTTGTGATTGACTTGTTTATAATTTCTATTTCTTCCTGGTTCAGTCTTGGAAGGTTTGAACTTTTCTAAGAATCTGTCCATTTCTTTCAGGTTGTCCATTTTATTGGCATATAGTTGCTCATAATGGTCTCTTATGATCCTTCATATTTCTGCATTGTCTGCTGTAACCTCTCCTTTTTCATTTCTAATTTTGTTGATTTAATTCTTCTCCACTTTTCTCTTGATGAGTCTGGATAATGGTTTGTCAATTTTGCTTATATTCTAAAAGAACCAGCTTTTAGTTTTATTAACCTCTACTATTGTTTCCTTCATTTCTTTTTCCAGTGTTGATTACAGCACTATTTATGATAGCTAGGACATGGAAGCAACCTAAATGTCCACTGACAGATGAATGGATAAAGAAATTGTGGTACATATACACAATTACTCAGCAATAAAAAAGAATGCATTTGAGCTTGTGCTAATGACGTGCATGAACCTAGAGCCTATTATACAAAGTAGAGAAAAAATATATCGTGTATTATTAACACATGTATATGGAACCTAGAAAGATGGTACTGATGAACCTATTTTCAGGGCAGAAATGGGGATGCAGATGAAGAGAACAGACGTGGACACGTAGGGGAAGGAGAGGGTGGGACGAATGGAGAGAGCAGCATGGAAACATATATACTACCATATGTAAAATAGATAGCCAATGGGAACTTGCTGTATGACTCAGGGAACTCAAACTGGTGCTGACAGCTGCGGGGGTGGGATGTGTGGGAGGTGGGACAGAAGTTCAAGAGGGAGAGGACATATGTGTATACCTATGGCTGATTCATGTTGATGTATGGCAGAAACCAACACACTATTGTAAAGCAATTATCCTTCAGCTAAAAATAAATAAGTTTAAAAAAATCCGTGAAGGCAAAAGTTTACAATTAAAGTTAACCCCCATGAAAGTCATTATTATGGCAGAGTTCCTGCCTTTGTTCAATATGAAATAAGCTGTTTTGGAACATTTTTGTATCTTTTTCTCCTGGTCCCAACTGTGCAGGGCTTTCCTTCTTCCCTGCACTGTGATTAAAATGCTAACACTGAATTGCTGTAAACCCACAGCTACCATTCTCTAGCCCAGAAATAGGCTAAGTGCTTTTAGAAGCAAAGTGCTTGAGACTGTAATTATAGGAAGGGTTAATCATGTAGGCTAAATCAGCAAGGAGAAAAAAAACCTCAGGAAATCTAAAAATCAGGGTTCCCTGCCCCACCCAGGAGAATAGGGTGGGGAAGGGGTGAGTGCCACTGTTCCAGAAGCATCTTGCTCTGGTGGTTTGGCTGTCAGATTGTGTTTAATAAGACAAGCACCTTCCACCCACTGCCCTTGGTCTCCTGACAGGGATGGCAGCCACCAAAGGGCAAGAGCAGGGCTGGTCCTGTAGGGAGAAGAAATTTAAATGCTCAGAACCAGATGCCATTTCCCAAACTGTTTTGCTCACAGGGAAAGTAAGTTTATTGAAGCAAATTATGTTTGTACCACAAGATGCCACCCTTCCCTTGAAAAGAAGAGAGTAAGGCAACTGAATAAAATACAAGTGTTTTATGAGTCCATCTTGCTCACTTTTATATCAAGGAGCTTCATCTTGGATGAAGAAAAAGCTCATATTTTGTTCTGTAACATTTGCTGTAAGGAAAGAAACTAGTTCCTTGCTAGCAATCTCTAAAACTCTTTTAAACTGCTCCAGAAATGCTGCTTTTGCCTCTAATCTGACAATGGATTACAACTTTGCCTGCAAGCTTTATTACTTTGAGTACCTGTTGTTAGCATAGCTTTTGGTGGATAGTTAGGCTGTTACATCACTTCATGGGAAATAGATGGGGAAACAGTGGAAACAGTGTCAGACTTTATTTTGGGGGGCTCCAAAATCACTGCAGATGGTGACTGAAGCCATGAAATTAAAAGACGCTTACTCCTTGGAAGAAAAGCTATGACCAACCTAGATAGCATATTGAAAAGCAGAGACATTACTTTGCCAACAAAGGTCCATCTAGTCAAGGCTATGGTTTTTCCAGTAGTCATGTATGGATGTGAGAGTTGGACTGTGAAGAAAGCTGAGTGCCGAAGAATTGATGCTTTTGAACTGTGGTGTTGGAGAAAACTCTTGAGAGTCCCTTGGACTGCAAGGAGATCCAACCAGTCCATTCTGAAGGAGATCAGCCCTGGGATTTCTTTGGAAGGAATGATGCTAAAGCTGAAACTCCAGTACTTTGGCCACCTCATGGGAAGAGTTGATTCACTGGAAAAGACTCTGATGCCGCGAGGGATTGGGAACAAGAGGAGAAGGGGACGACAGAGGATGAGATGGCTGGATGGCATCACTGACTTGATGGACGTGAGTCTGAGTGAACCCCGGGAGTTGGTGATGGACAGGGAGGCCTGGCGTGATGCGATTTATGGGGTGGCAAAGAGTCGGACACGACTGAGCAACTGAACTGAATTGAACCACAAAATAACATGTTGTTACTCTCCACAATTTTAATCTAACAATTTCTCCAAGAGAGGTGTATAGATTTCTTATTTGTGGAAGCAACAATTGGATGTGGGATTTGTTTTTAATTATTTGTTTAATGGCTTATTTTAATGAATCCCCATAGTCCTCTCTGTGTGCATCAGTGCATAGTCGCCTGAATGCAGAGTTGAAGGCTGCCGTGGAGAAAAGTTATTGACTTGGAAATTAACATAATGCATAATCAAGTATTCTTTATATTCTTAGTGGAAATCAATACATATTTACTAATCATAATCCTTGAATTCATCTTTGAGTTGTACTGAAAGCAAAATGTCAAGAATTATCTATATTGCCCTATTTTGTGCATTTTGCTTACTTGAAACTCCTAGTCGTAGTAAATCAATGTGCTGTTGTCAATGGTTGGTCCTCAGTCACCTATCCGCACTGGTGAGAAAAATGAAAAACTTTCAGCTTTTCTTCCTAAAGGGAAGCCACAGTGTAGATGTGACCTTGAAGAGTTTGCTTAACCTGTCAGCACTTCCATTTTTATTTGTAAAATGAGGCATTTTACTGGCTGCTCTGTAAGTTGTCTTCTATACTTTCAAGGAGATTTTTATGATACTTCATCATTTAACATTCAGATAGCCAGGCTATTGTTATGGTTGGTAAAGGAAAATATTGGGAATTTGAAATCTTATTTCCACAAACCATTCTGCCTACTATTAGCAACATGCTAATAGTATTGCTATAAAAAGCTTATTTGCATATAGATATACTAATTTTCAAGGTTGACATGATGGAAGCATTTTATATTTTATTATCTCCATTTGGACTTTTGTCATAAAGAAGAGGCCAAAAAGTCTAAGTGCCTTTTACTCCCCATCAGAGAAAAGGGGTTGAAATTTTAATTTCTGCATGAAATTTCTGTGGTTTGTGCCATATTCGCAGAAACAGTTCACCATGTGTGGCTGTACTAAGGATTGTTATTTAATTCAAAGGCATCCTGGGATGAGCTGGTCATTGCAGAAACTGGTGTGAATCTCTACCCACTTTGGGTAATTTCACATTAATAGTGACAAACCAAGTCTGACATAGCCTTTCTCTTTGGGGACATGCATAAGAAGAAGACTGTTCACTCAAGTTTAAATAATCGTTTCCTCCCAAACACTAACCTCTTTTCCAGTTCTTCATTTGACTTGTTATGTTGAAAGAAGCCAGAGTTGCCTGATAAAACACAGGATATCCAGTTAAATTTGAATTTTCAGTTAAAAAAAAAATTGGGGGTATATAAATATGTCTTCAAATTGCATGCATACTATGTTAAAAAGTTAAACTATTATATTAATTATATTTTACACTAATTATACTAAATATTAGTTGTCTTCAATCTGAAATTAAAATTTGTCTAGTATAGTGTATTTTTATTGGCTAAAGGCAACCTTAATTAGGATGCAAAGGAAATGTGAAGATGATGAGATACTTTCTGATGTAAATTTTTATAAGGTAAAAATTACCTGGTGCATTAATTTGGTTTTCTCAGTGTATCCATATGCATGCATGATTTGTTCAGAGTTTGAGACATATATTTTGCTTCTCGATTTAACATATACAATATTTCTCTATCTACACTTTTAAATGCTGTAAAATTTTGTTGTAGACAAATTATTGAACACTTCCCTCATAAATTTACTTATGTTATATCCTTTTTTTTCTGCTATAAATATTACATCAACTATAGACACACTAATTTTCAAGGTTGACATGATAGAAGCATTTTATTTTGATGCACATAGTAATTATTTTTTGTTAAACTGGCTTTCTAGAATACATACCTAGGAGTTAGCTGAGTGGCTCACTGGGAATTAAGTGATCAAGTTCTGCCTGAATAATCATATTCAGGCTTCCCTTTTCATCCCATGTTAGAAGGGATACAGTCTGGGAAAGGAGAAGAGATAGGAGAAATGTGTGTGGATGCAATTTTATGTCTTACTAGTTTTTCAGGGGGACAATCCCTTTGCAAGAATACTTCAAGTTTAAGAGAAAGCCCATTTCTAACACTGGTAGTAAAATAACAGGCTTGGAAGTGATTTTTAAAAAATTCAGCAGAACATGAAATAGTTTAGTGACCAATAACTCTCCTCTGTCATTCATTTCTTACCAGTATGCCTACCAGCCTTCTCTGATGCTTATGAGGGCCCTCATAATGGCTTCTGGACTGATGGGATGGCTCTTAAACATGTTTTCTATGGTTCCATTATCAGGGGAAGCTGCAGTGTGCATCTGTTCATAAACTAATCATGCACGTCTCCCTCAATGTGTTGGAGATGAGAAATATGTCTGAAAAAATTGCTTCTACAGCAAGCTGGTCCAAGTGATAAACCAACACCCAACTGATTTAATAATCTTACCCAGAAAAGGAAAGGAAACATATAGCAAACCAGGCAGGATTATTTATTTTCTTTTAAGGAAAAAACATAAGGGAAGGGTTGGGGAGAGGCAAATAAATATAAAGTAAGGGATGAGGGGGTAGAATTATAATTTTCTCTCCTTTTTGACCCTGAATGTCATTTAAAGTGATTTCAAACTGAACATACAAGATTAAATGAAATAAAAATATAGAGAAGTATAAAGACTCCAAGCTAGGTTTTTCTCATTGCTGTGGCTGTTTAGATTTATCCAATTAGAATTGTCACCATCAAGAGATATGTTACTCCTCACAGCTCCCCAGGCAAGCTCATAGGCAGATAGCTTAGGCTTTGCTGGGAGTGCTGTGCTGTAAGATATTCAGCTTTCATGGGAATGCTGAGTTCAAGTTGACAGTACAGCAGTATTTCAATAGAAAGCAATAATAAGAGGAAGATAGTTCAACTAGGTATTAAACATCTTCTTAAGTGCCCTAGTTGGAGTTGAGAGTTCTGTATTTACAAACTATACTCAGAGTTAATACCAGTGGTCCATCAAGATGCTAATAGCTTATCTCCAAGACTGAGGTGAATGAAAAGGTAATTTGCTGTGTACCCCTCCCTCCCAGGTCCAGAGTGCCCATTAGAATAGGGAAGGCTCTAAGAGACAGGCAGTGGAAAAACCGGTTTTATTTATAACTTATCATAATTATCTCTAAAGAAGTCATTTTTATACAACCTGTAAACATTTCAAGGAAGACCTATGTTCTAAAGGACAGTTTATGCAAAACTCTGAGTTAAACATGTCTCAGTGATAAGCAAAGTGGTGTATAAAGAGTTGGTTGGAGGCCATTTCAGATGAAGTGCTGATGTGTGCTGTGGCCTTGCAGTTTGTCCTGCTCACCCTAAAACTTCTCTGCATTTGCTGAGTCACCTAGAGGAGTAATCTGTAAGAGATTTGAATCTCTGGGCGATAAAGGAAAATAAAGGAAAGGTCATTCAGGTTTTATGTTCATTTACGCTTCTACTTAAACGCTATGGCTTTAGACTAGAAGGGAGGGTGGGAAAGTGAGCTGGTTGACTCTTAATATAGTTTAGCAGAGCAGGATTTATCTACTAAATCATGACTTCTGAGTCAAAGGACAAGACATCTCATAAGCACTGAGAAGAATGTGGTTAGAAAGAGGAACCTTTAATTGAT
Source organism: Oryx dammah (assembly GCF_014754425.2). Taxonomy (NCBI): domain Eukaryota; kingdom Metazoa; phylum Chordata; class Mammalia; order Artiodactyla; family Bovidae; genus Oryx; species Oryx dammah. The sequence goes on from NW_024070209.1 coordinate 21,847,697, forward strand.
TAAGAGGGCTCCAAATTGAATTGGCCGGTGGGAGAAAGAGCCTGGGACAGAAGGATAAAGCTGCGTTCTGTGAGGGTTGATGCGTGGCAGAAAGGCAAGCAGCCCAGTGAAGGTGGTGGTGAATTATTTTCCAGTGAAATTGCAGTGTAATGAGCTGAAAATAATATGTATCATTTCAGTTGCCTATCATTACTGTTGAAACAGCAGAGTGAAAAAGAACATTTTATGTCTTCTAACAATGAATAAACTTGTTATTCATGAATAAATATTGATTACCTATCATGTATAGTTTAGTAAAAAGGAATTTTAGAATATGAAGGACAAATACTGCAGTCAAGAAAGGAATACTATAAATATTTAATAAGAAAGAAAGTACATACAGATAACTCATATATGGCAGAATACTGTATGATTAGTAATGTGATTAGAGCTGAGTTTTAGAATATTAATCTATCAGTGATCTCTAGAATAGGGTGGAATACAGCTAGTGGAAGCAATGAGACTAGAATATCAGTAAAAATCTTGATTTTCAAAATGGAAATTAAATCAGAGGACTAGCAAACTTTTTCTGTAAAGGATCAGTTCAGTTCAGTTCAGTTCAGTTGCTCAGTCGTGTCTGACTCTGAGAACCCATGGATTGCGGCACGCCAGGCTTCCCTGTCCATCACCAACTCCTGGAGTTTACTCAAACTCATGTCCATTGAGTCGGTGATGCTATCCAACCATTTCACCTTCTGTTTTCCCCTTCTCCTCCTGCCTTCAATCTTTCCCAGCATCAGGGTCTTTTCCAATGAGTCAGTTCTTTACATCAGGTAGCCAAAGTTTTGGAGTTTCAGCTTCAACATCAGTCCTTCCAGTGAATATTCAGGACTGACTTCCTTAAGGATGGACTGGTTGGATCTCCTTGTAGTCTGAGGGACTCTCAAGAGTCTTCTCCATCACCACAGTTCAAAAGCATCAATTCCTTAGTGCTCAGCTTTCTTTATAGTCCAACTCTAACATCCATACATGACTACTAGAAAAACCATAGCTTTGGTTATAAAGGGTCAGATAATGAATATTTTTGGATTTGTGTGCCATATGGTCTCTGTAGTGTGCATGCAGCCATAGGCAATATGTAAATGGGTGTGGCTGTTGTTTTCCAATAAAACTATACAGAGAAATAGGAAACAGGCCTGACTTGGCTGTACTTCTCCAACCCTTGAATTAAATAAAGGAAGCATAGTCAACTGCTAATGAAAACATAAAATCTATGACTGTATCTTAAGGATCTAACAAATGTGATATTTAGAAATATTAGCAGATAAATCATGGTTTACTTATTGCATTTAAGATAGAGTTACTTGGATTTCCCAATCCAACAACAACAGGCTGGCTGGTTACTGACCCATTCTTCCACTGGAAAAAAAAAGCCAGAAAAGCTGAGTATGTGAGTATGTGTATGTGTGTGTATACATGCACATCAGAGAGCTACCAAAGCAGTAAGAACCTATGGGGTTTAAAATGTAGGGAGAATTAAAATATGTCACAACAATAGTACAAGAGGGGTAAATCACATTAATATGTTCAAAGATCCTTGCATTGTTCAACTGAAAAAAGTATAAACTTAAATTATATTTTAACAAAACAAGAGTGCATGTGTAATTTCTATGGTTACTATTACAAAGATAGTAAAAGAATGTGTTAGCTAGCTGGGAAGCTAATAAAGGGAAAAATAGAATAATAAAATAGTAATTAATACAGAACAAGGCAAGAAGATGAGAAAAAAGAAATATAGAACAGATAGGACAAAAAAAATCTACAACAGTAATTGGTAGATTTAAATCCAAGTATATAAGTAATCATAGCAAATGTAACTGAGATAAATACACTAGAAAATAAAGGTTGTTTAACTCGATTAAAAAAAAAATTCACCTGTATGTATGCTGTTTATAAGAGATATACCTTGTATATGGGGCTACAGAAACATTCAAAACAAAAGGATATAACAAGTATATTTTAAACAGGGAAGAGATTGGTGGTTGTGGTAGGGTGGGGTTGGTGGTTTTGGGTGGAGGGAATGGGTGAAGGTGGTCAAAGGATACAAAATTTCAGCTTCAGTAGGTTCTGGGGTGTAATACACAGTGTGGTGATGACTGAGAAGGGCCATTTTTGGTGACTCCCCCAAACTGAAAAATCAGTCCCTTAAAGTTATAATCCAAGTAATTTGACCCATCTGTAGTGACAATATCAAATAAATTTGGGCTTTTCAGTAAATGTGGTAGAAATGTAGCCAGATTTTTGAGTAAATAGGGCTTTGAAATATAGGTACCCTCAAGCTCAATATTTTCCTTTGCTGCTGCTGCTGCTAAGTCACTTCAGTCGTGTCCGACTCTGTGCGACCCCATAGACGGCAGCCCACCAGGCTCCCTCGTCCCTGGGATTCTCCAGGCAAGAACACTGGAGTGGGTTGGCATTTCCTTCTCCAATGCATGAAAGTGAAAAGCGAAAGTGAAGTCGCTCAGTCGTGTCCGACTCTTAGCGACCCATGGACTGCAGCCCACCAGGCTCCTCCATCCATGGGATTTTCCAGGCAAGAGTACTGGAGTGGGGTGCCATCGCCTTCTCCGATATTTTCCTTTAATTTTTCCATAAAAGAGGTGGGGTGCAGCATCCACTCATGATTCCTTATGCAGAGGTCATCCTCCACACCTTGTTACTTGCAGCACCCACTGAGATTGGCCACAGGATCACGAGAGGGAAGCCTGTCTTGTACTTGCTGTCCCTGTTTTGTATTGCTGTCCCTGTTTCATACCTTCACTGTAAAGAATCCACGTTTGCTAATGCTTGACTGCTGTTGACATAAATATTATGGTGGATGTGTAGGAAAATGAATGTGTACATTTTTGAGAAAGGACAGAGGAAAAGCAGAGAAGACTGAAGGCAATTACCCCATTAAAGGATTATGGCTGAAGCCCCAGTACCTCAGGGTATTTGACAGAGTCTTGCTGGAGGTGCCCCAGACATTAAGGAAATGCCTGAATAGCACCCCGTGTGTAGAGAAAAAGGTGACCCCAAAGGAGCCAGAAGTGGGTGTATATAACATGCAGGCTTCAGACAGTCTATAAACTTCTAGAAACAACTAAGAAGAATTGTGGTCAGAGGGTAAATATCACGAGGGGTGGGGACTTGGGGGATGAGATAAATGTGAATTTTTATTTTGAGTGTGATGATTTTCTTCTCCTTCTTGAACAAAAGATCCTCTTCTGCATCAGTGGAAAAATTTTAATTTGACATTATTTTTAACTAGAATCTGATCCTCCTGTCCTTTATCTGGAGCCAAAAAAACAGGCTGAGCTACCATCAGGGTGTGACTGACTAATATTTTGTCAGGAATCCTGTATCCATTGTCTATATGTGCAATTCCATGGACTGGATAGGTAGGGTCATTTAGTTTCTTAACAACTTGATTCTCTTTCTACTGTAGAAACTACCAGAAAGAATTATACTCACATGGTCAGAGGCTACTTAAGAATTGGTTAAGTACACAGTAACTATTTTGACTTTTAAAGGATTTCCTTAATTCAGAGCAGAAACATGAGGATGAGGTAATGAAACTTTCTCTAGTTTGAACAGTCATTTCATATGCTTCTCAATGTCATTGTTTTTTCTTTTTTAGTGTGGACCATTTTTTAAAGCCTTTATTGAATTTGTTACAATATTGCTTCTGGTTTTTTTTTTTTATGTTTGGGGTTTTTGGCCATGAGGCATATGAGATCTTAGCTCACTGACCAGGGACGGAAGCCTTACGCCCTGCTTTGAAAGACAAAATCTTAACCATTGGGCCACCAGGGAAGTCCTCGTCATTGTTTGATTTAGGAAAAATATTTTTAAAAATTCTGCAGTGATTTACCTCTTATATCAGAATGTAGGCTTAAGGAACCATAGTTGTGTGAATTACATCCTAAACTGGGTGTGATGTTCATACATAGTTTATGTAGTCAAGAGGTGTAAGTGTAGGATTGCAAGAGAAGCCATCAGTACATTATTTCCAGTTTGGGGGAACATTTTTCAAGTTTAGAAGACTTCAGGATGGTTTTGAAGGCATGAAAGCTAAGTGATAGGGATGGTACCTCGCTTCTCAGTATTGGGTCCATCAGCATCCCCTCTGCTCTCTGCTCCTGTTGTTGTTTTCTCACGACTGAGGTCATGCTGTCATGAAATAAAAATAGCTTCTCCTCTCAATGTAAATTTGACTGGATATAAAATCTGTATTCATAATTAAGCTCAGAAGTTCTTGATTGTATACCAGTTCTCTTTAGTTTATTTTGCATGCTTAAAGTTCCCATTATTTTGTAAGTGGGTTTTTTATTAAGCAACTCTTACAATTGCTGAGGACTGGAGACTGATCACCTCCTCTTGGCAGAGAACTCGAATTCTGGTTCTGGTCTGGTCTGATTTCTGGTAAGGCCGAGTTCCAGTCCTCCCTTCTCTGGAGGCCCAGGGTAAAGTCCCATAATGCCTGGGTATCTGTAGGTGGCAGGAGACGTCTGTAAGGCCACCCCTTTCGCCCCCACTCTCCCGCCTCCTCCTCCTTCTTCTTTCAGCCTGGCTTTCTTTCCTCCCTTTGTAATCTTTGAAGACCTGAGATATTTTCCTTTATCTGAAGCTCTGTGTCTCCGTGTCTCTATAGGAGACACTTTCACTTTCACAATTGCCTTAAACCGGACACATATATTGTCCTCAGTCACTGGAAAGGTTTGGTGGGTCACTTGAGAACAGAGGCAATTCTATATTCTGAAGATCCACTTTACATCCATATTTTGATTTTTACCAGCAATGAAAATTAGTTAGGTACTGAAAACTAAACATGATACCTTGCCAGAGATTCATCTGGGTACTAAAAGTAATTTATATTTTTCCTATTTTCTCTGCTCATCTTTTTCTGAGATAATGTTTCCTTCATGGTATGTGTTTGGGCAGGCATGATAATCATCTTAAATCTATCCATATCTTTGGAAACTAGCTTGAATGGTAGTATTAGGAAACTCAGGGTTTTTCCTGATCCGAATTCTCAAATGCATCCCAATGCTTTGTTGGAAGAACATATGGGAGAGATTTGGGGCTTGTCTCCCCAAATACCTGAGTTTGAATTTGCCAGAAGAGAATTATGGGTTCTTTTCTGAGCTACTTGGGGAGGCTCTCTTGATATGGAAACCACTAGGAGCTAGGGGAAAATTCACACACCTGTGTCTTCCCTCAAACCCTAAATACTTGAGAGACAAGACTAGGGTTCCTAATCCAATGCTAAGAGATCCGGACCAAGTTCTCTTCAAGAGTTATGTCTTGGATGACATAACTGTTAAGAGAGGGCTGGGTTCTGAAAACCACCTCTCAGCAAGAGGCCAAGACCCATGCAGGCTGGAGGGAATAGCTAAGGGATGGCCTGACTCTGCTGATCAGTATACCTGCCAGGCTGGGAACTCTCTTGAGAAAGGGCTAAGTCCCAATTGTCAGCTTAAGAGCTTAAGACTTGTGGGAAGGCCACCTAGTCACCAAGGAAGAGGAATAGCAATTATATCCTAAAATACTGGAGATGTAAAGAGCAGGGTCTTGAGTCAGTTATAGAGTCCCTTAGATTTTTGGCTGTGTGGATGCAGCATTCAGAAAGAGGGTTTTCCACAAAAAGGGCTTATTCTTATAAAGAGTAATGTACGCTTCTCTCTTCTTTTTACTTGAGTGAAAAAGCCCCATAGGCATTACCTCTGCGTTGTGCTTAAGAGACGTGTGTGTGTATGTGTTTTAGATTCTTCTGGGAGCTCCTGAAGCACCTCTGAGGCTGGCCTTCCCCAGACTCTGTTCATAGAGCCTGCAGAGAGGGTTTTTTAATGCAGGTAATCAAGAAACTCTCGTTTACAGCCAAAATGAAACTGTTTTGCCGCAAGCCCAGCCAACAAAATAGCACACTGTTGGCAGGAGACAAGCATTGCTCTAATATCTTTCAGGCTTCCAAAGATGAAAACACTTCAGTAAAACCGCTGTCCTATGCAAATAAAATAAAATAAAATAAAATAAATCAACTTTTAGACCTGCAGTATTTTACAGGGTACCTGCCCAATCAGATCTTGTGTGAGATGAGGTTGTTCATGGTGACACACGACTCAGATCTGTTATTTCATAATTTCCTATCTTTCTTTCTCCTTCCGTGGTTCATGCTTCTTATGCACTCCATACTGCATTCCTCTTGCCCCTTCCCACTCAGATACTTTTTATCTAGGCTGTTCTCTTTGTTGGCATTTTTCTGGACCAGCCTTTCTCCCTGTTTTCAACTTCTTCATCAAAATGTTCCTTTCCTGTGTACCTTTCCTACAGTGCCTTGACAGACGGTTTGCTTTCTCATCAAGCATTAGACATTTAGGAATTTTTTTCAAGACTCATTTATTTATGCGAGCAGTGAAATCAGACAATAGGCCACCTTTGGGTTTATAGTTATACAGCTTTGCTTCATTTTAAAGCAGCTAGCAATTGCGCAGAGAAGTTAGATAATAAACGTAGGCTTTCAGTGGTCAGAGCTTTATTAATTTTATGACTTTATTAGTAGGAATGCTAGTCGCTCAGTCATGTCTGACTCTTTGTGACCTCATGGACAGAAGAGCCCATCAGACCCTGGTCTCCTGCACGTAGGCAGTTTCTTTACCCCTGAGCCACCAGGGAAGCCCTATAGATTAATTAATTAATTAATTATTTTTTTGGATGCATTCAATTGCTCAACAAGTAACTATTGTGCATATGCTGCGTGAGAAAAGTGAGATTTTGTTTCTTCCCTTGTGGAGCTTCTAGTCTAAGGGAAAAGCTGGCAGTATTCAAATTATCATGAAACAGATGGAAAATTACAACTGTAAGAATACTATGAGCATGTAGTATAAAGAGAATTGATACAATATGAAGGCAAGAGAAGCTCCTCTGAGTAAGACTTGAGATGAGATCTGACGGAAGACTAGATATTGGCTGAAGTATGACAGAAGTATGACAGGCAGGGTTAAAGCATGTGCAAAGGTGCTGTGGTATGCGGGGCAAGCAATTGAGAGGCGTCAGGGAACACTGGTGGATTTTCAATAGCTAGACTAAATCACTGAAGTATTTTAAGGGAAAGGACAGTGTCATAAAATTTACACTTAAAAAAAAATACAGATTAGATGGACAAATGATTAGAGGAACAAGAGTAAATGGAAGTAGACCAGTGAAGATGACTTACAGTAGTCCTGATGAGAGAGAAAGTGGCTTGAACTTTGCTGGAGTTTGGGAGAGGTGGGCAGAAATGAAAGGTATAAATTTAATAAAACCTGGTAATAAATTGGACATCAGAGAAGAGGGTGATGTCAGGCACCCTGGCTGGCTCAGGTGGATGAGTGAGGAATGATGGAAGAGAACCAAGTTCCTGGTTTGGATCACAGATTAGTTTCTTGTTAGATTGAGGTGCCTGGGATTGTCAAGGTGGAGATGTCAGAAAGACAGTTGTATTTACATATCTGGAACTCAAGGAAGAGTCTGAGATAGAATTATAAATGGAGAACCAAAGCTCCAAGAAATTCTTGCCCAAAGCCACACGACTGTTAGGTATAGAGCCATGATTACATTTGCATCTTTTTGCTGCTTGTTCAATCATATCCTTAGCGCCACAAAGGGAAGAGGACAAATGCAGCGAGATGAGCCTGTGAGGTAGGCATACTCCCTTTCCACTGCCTCAATGATTCTACTGTTGATGAAAATTCCAAGCTAAAATATTAGAAGAATATAGGTATTCATGCTTTCTTTTAAATTTTACTCTCATTGTGAGATTTGAGAGTTCTGTTTACATTTGATATTTCCCTTATATCTAAATATTAGTAACCCATTAATAGGTAGGATTTGATTGCCCCTGAGATTCAACGGTATAACTCCAAATGAATTAATGGAAACAGATTGAAATTGATTGCAGTGTTTTGTCATGTACTTCAATGAGAAAAAAGTGCATATCTCTGCAAGATTCTGTATGTAAGCATTGCTATGGTCTCTGTTTTAGAAGACATAGGAGGAAGTAGCATGGGAGGAAAACTGAAGGAAGACTTCAGTTATTATTAAGGTCATACAGGGGCTACTGGAAAAAGCCTCTTGTTTGTGTATGTCATAATGACAAAGGACCAGTGCACCCCTTCTTTAATTTGTCATGCTTGCTCTGAGAGCAAAGTATATAGAAGCAGTGAGTTGTTAAATACCGGAGCTTCACATTGTTATAATCTTCTAGTGCATGTGCTCAAAACAGCATTTTAAATGTTAATGGTACCATTAATTCCCAAACTCTAGTTTCAAATTTAGAATCACCTATTCTTCTGCAAGGTTGAAACTTGACTTTCATTATGTGGCATAAAAATGTCTCAACTTTTTGATTTGTTTTTCAAGGGAAAGATGATTTAAATGCGTTTCAGTGCCCTTTCTCTTGTCTCAAAGATGCTCAAGGGGTTTTTAATCTTAAAATTTCCATTTCAATTAAGTCTGAAGCTGCATAGCCAAGATTGCTGGCAACCTCTCCCTTCCCTCATCTTTTACTTCTTTCCTCACTTCCACGCCCCTTATTCTGAAAGTCTCTGGGACTAACCAGGCAAAGTCATGTGTGATAGTCTCATGGCAGACTTGTTTTTCTGGGTTCATTTTCTTGTGTTCTCACTGTTTTGCTAGGATTTGCTTTGTTCACCACTTGTTGAAGTGAACTTTTGAGTGGAAAGACTGTGATGCCGTTTGGAGGGCACCAATATAGTATGTTTTTAGGTCCATAAAAAACACCTTTAATCACTACTACCAAATAGTCTCCTTTTGAATTCTAGCACGAAGTTCCAAACTCCTGTGTTCATTATGGAGTCAAAGCACTGAACTGTGGGCCTAGATGTGACCAGCAATCTTCCAGGGAGGACTCAGATATAGGAAAAGGTAAGTGAAGTGGACAAAGAAACAATGAATACATGAAAAATGAAATTAAATTACATGAATTCATGTAACATTTAACAGTTACCAAATTAATGCCTCTTATGATACTTACTCTTCTAGGCCCTGAGGATAAAATTGAACAATACAAACGAGGTCTTTTTCTTTATAGACTACATTTTTAAGTGAATTAATATAGCGACTCAAGACAATTCCCATTTTTGGCCAATACTTCTGTGTCAAATAAATAGTATCATTTAAAATATATAGATCATACATCTTAGGGGCTTAGGATTACATCAGATTCATGAGTGACTTTATGCGTGTACCAAGCATTGTCTGCAGGACTGACTGAACAAATCAAAGTGTAGTTGTGTTGGAGTCTGTGTCCTGGTTTAATCGAAGGGTTTTATTATAGACAGAAGGAGATATAGATTCATTGAAGAGGGCGATTCTATATAATATTGGCCCTGGATTTGGGACTTAGAACCAGTGGTTTGTTGGTTCATTTTTCCTCTAGGGTTATGTGGAAAAAATGAACTGGCTTTCATTTCATGCTTCTTTGGCACAGCAGACCACACAGGTCTCTTTTCCTCTCTGTTAGGGTCACAGATCTAACAGCACTTTATCACAACTGGCCCCACAACACATTTCTTGTTGCTGCTGCTAAGTCACTTCAGTCGTGTCCGACTCTGTGCGACCCCATAGACGGCAGCCCACCAGGCTCCCCCGTCCCTGGAATTCTCCAGGTGAGAACACTGGAGAGGGTTGCCATTTCCTTCTCCAATGCATGAAAGTGAAAAGTGAAAGTGAAGTTGCTCAGTCGTATCCAACTCCTAGCGACCCCATGGACTGCAGCCTACCAGGCTCCTCCGTCCATAAGATTTTCCAGGTAAGAGTACTGGAGTGGGGTGCCATTGCCTTCTCCGACATTTCTTGTCAAACAGTTGCAAAATAATCTGTGAAAGAGTGAAAATGTCTACAGTAAGGTCTTTTTCACATCAAAGCAGAACACTAGGCGCCCTGCTTTGAACATCCACCACAATGTAGATTCCTGATCAGCTCATGGATGACTTGAGGGAAAGCAAGGATGAGGCAAGATGTTGGCATTTTAATGGGGAGATTGACAGTGATGATGTGATATCCACTCTGACATCGGTACCGGGCAGACCTGTTCTGCACTTAGACCAGTACGAACTTATACCAGTACTAACAGTTGCCGAGCAGGTCTTAACCAGCAGTGAGATCAGAAACACAGTCTGCAGGTTACTGTGCTACTTTCATCCTCTACTTCTCCATTTCAAGAAGAAGTGCTTGGCAATGGCTCTGGTTTTGTGGCATGTTAGCTTTTATTTTGGGAAGGCTGATATACCAAGCATATCCTGGTGAGTCATGTCCTTAGCAAATCATGAGAGCTCTGTTCTCAAACAGGAGTGTTTATGGAGCATGTGACATGTGCCTAGATACAGCATAAGTGCTGAGAGGGACTTGGGTGTCCTGGGGAGTACCTGTTCTCACAAAGAGATTGCAAAGTCAAGACTAAGTTATGAACCAAAGTCAGAGTATATGGTTTAGGGTATAGCCACATGACAATATATAGTAGACAAGAAATGCTGCAGGAGTTCAGAGAAAGAAGACATTAATTAGTAGGGTGAGAGATTCAGGGTTTGTGAGAGAGGTAGAATTGAAAGATAGGATTGGACCATAATATCTCTGTTTCCTTTTCTATTATTTCAGCCAGTGAATCTCCATTTCTTGTGGCTTTTCTTGTAGCTAGAGAGGGCTATGAAATTACTCTTATAATAGTATTGATGACTTTCAGCTCACCTTTGTGGCCAAGATTAGAAAGCAGATCAATCATTTCTGATGGTTCCCCATGACAGTCAAAAGACATCTTCCATCCAATGACTGGACATGAAGGTACTTCAGTCATAATGCTCTGGATATTCTTAAGCTACTTTTATGAAGAGGTTGAAGACTATTAATGTTGCACAGAAAGGATCATAGTTCATGCAAATATAGGATCCATTTGTCGCTGCATTACTCTGAAGGCATTGCTTCCACTCCCCTCCAATGGTACCATGCTCAGAGGAAACAAAGGTCTACAGTGAAGCTGCTCTGCAGATATCAGGCTCTCGATGTGGAGGCAGAGAACAGTGGCAACATTTTGCCATCTCCTAGGGAAAACGATAGAAGCCTGCAAAGGATCTGTGTGAGCAAGAAGGGTTCAGGTTTCAGACCATCCAGGGAAAGAATAAAGAGCTTAAAGACCACCACAACTGTTCCCTTAGCCCTGGCTGTCAAAGTTTATTACAGTTGCTAAACCCCATGTGCTGTTACATATAAATATATATGGTAACTTGTTTATAAAATTTTCTAGCAAATGTGAATTCAGTCATCCTGAAAATTCCTTTTGTCTCTATAAAGTTCTAAAGTTAAAGATATTCCGTCTTGATATTATTATCATAAATACATGAGGAGTTTAATAGCCAGGCAAGACACTGGTTCCTATTGAAGGCAAGACCAGATGGTCAGCACCCCTTAGTACTTCTGTTTACGTATGTTATATATTTCATAGCTCTAGCTTGGAAGATCAGATTTCAAAATTCTTGCTCAGCTCATGGTAAAAAAAAAAAACCAAAACTGAACAAGAGGCAATATAAGTTTTAAGCTCATTCTATTATAGTGCTTTCAAAAGTTATCTCAGAAAAGGAAATGAAGAGAGATTTTGCAATTCATTTGATCAAACTATAGAGGTGATGAAAATAGCTCTAAAACTATAGAGTCTTCAGGTAGTATAGGGGGCTGCAGCCTGAGTGTTCAGTGTCATTGAGTTACTACTATCAGCAAAGGGCTGCAGACTGATTTGTAATGCTGCTATCTATCATTTTGAAATCCCATTGGTTAATGGTGGAAGCTGCTAATATGAGCCGGAACATTCTGGATAATAAATACTATGTAAAGGATGGGGGAATTATTGCAAAGAAAGCTGTTAGAACAAAAGCATTTAGGCAGTATTGTGTCTCCTGGCTAAAACTGCTGTGCCTGAAGAAAAAAATATTATCCCAAGCTAAAAAGAATGTCACCACTGTTAACAGGCACTGACTTGTTTCAATTCTGAAAGGTGATTTTTCTCAGTACTGGGGTAGATTTTAAGCAGGTTTATGTGGGCTGTAAAGTAAAACAACCAACCAAAAGCAACACATTCTATCTTTGACTATTCTCACCAAGAACTTTTGTATTATTTCAACATTGTCAGTATTAATTCCAGCATGTCTTATTATTAGAACATACATAGAAATGAATCATACTAATCTCAAGATTGTGATTACCTCTGGGTAGAAAGAAAGGAAGTGGGATTGGAGTTAATAGAAGACCTCAGTAATTTCTACAATATTTTATTCCTTAAAACAAAAGAAAGAAAACAATATGTGAAACACATTGGGTAATATGTCAACATTTGTTCATGTGGGTTCACATGGGCTCATTATTCTTTATACTTTTCCATATGTTTGAAATATTTTGGGCTTAAAGTCATTAGAAGAGAATAAAAACTCTATCTCTGAATGCTTATGTTAGCAAAGAATGAAGTTTGGTGGGCATCTGTTGCCTAGACTACTGCTTGATAATCTTCCAGAGACTGTCATGAATCTTTTATCTGTTTTTAATTAATTTTAACTTAATCTGTTTTTAATTAATCCCTGGGCAGGTATTGGCAAATTACCCAGAGCTATCACAACATAGTCCCCTTTAACCTACCACCTCTTCAATGTAAATAAAGGCGAATGTCAGTTGTATTTGTAGCCCAAGAAAAAGTACATATCACCACTTGAAGTTATGTCTGTGTGTGTCTGTGTTTGTGTGAGTGTTTTTATCCTTGACACTTCACAACTAGTCAAATATTTTTTTTGTATCAGTATTCATCCCCGCATCAAGTTATGCATTTTCCCTACATTTTTTGTCACTTTCTAAAACATATTTTGTGTTTTATTAGTGACTAAGCATATAACTTTTACCATTTGAGGGGAAAATATTTGCTAAAGCATTTACTCTTGACAAATACTAATATTAATCTTCTCACAGATATTCTTAGATTTAGAAGCATGCTCTTCTCATATTCTGAGCACAGGGTTTGTTAAAAGTATTTTCTTTAAATATTTTTAAAAAGAAAAAAAGTAAATTATTTTCTTTACATTTTAATAGATAGTAAGTAGATAGATAAATCAGATTTCTCACTTTAATATACCTCTATGTGTAGTGTACATTTTAGCAAGCAGAAACGTAGAGAAACAACCGCTCTGATTGTAGAGGAGTGCTGTGCACATGCTTCCTAATCCACTAGGTGGCGCTGTGGAGAGCCAGCGCTTTACTGATCTGGCTAAACCGGGCTACCTGTAATATCAAGAAAATTATCTTTGCTCAGTAAATAGTATTGGGATGTAAATGTCCAGAAAAAGAAACTAAAGTGATACAAGAACTTCATCTTAATATTGCAGGAAAGAAGGTGGGGGAACTTAAATGTTTGATCTTCATCAAAAAACATATACTTGATAAGGTGGGTTAGATTTTTTCTTCCTCCAGAAATAACCCCTTTTTAAAAAAACTAAAAATTAACTTTATTAAGAATAACTTGGTGTTTTCTCTGATGCGTGGTCAATTCAGGGATGCTGATATATTGAATATAGTATAATAGGACGTGAGTTTGAGTAAACTCCGGGAGTTGGTGATGGACAGGGAGGCCTGGCGAGCTGCGATTCATGGAGTCGCAAAGAGTCGGACACGACTGAGCGACTGAACTGAACTGAACTGAAGCATATATAGAACTCTTATATATGTGGTCGATTTTTACCATAAGCCTTTGATGCAGATAAATGTGTAATTTTTAAGATGAGGAAATGAGGATCAGAGATAGCAAGTCTTTTAATGTTGCTCAACTAGTGTGTGGAGGAACTGGGGTCAGATCCAGGATTTCTGACTCCAAAATATGTCCTCTTTCTTTTACTAGGCCATACATCCTGCGTCCAGTGTAAAGATGAAACAAAACAAAAATCTCTGTTCTCTGGAAATTTATGTCTGAGTCAAACAGATGTCTGACACAAATTTCTTTCAGAGTATCATATTCACTTGTACCTAAGAAAGTACCTCCTTTCTAATATAAGTGTTTATTCAAGTCATAGACGTCAATTTAGTAATAAATGTCTTAGTATCCAAAAAGAACACTTTATCTTCTTTTGTACAGTCTTTCAGCTTATAAATAATTTTGCATAGCATATAATTTCTAATTCTAATTCTACAACAATTTGAAGTGTGTAGGATATCACAAATATGTAAATGAAAATGCCAAGAGATCTCCTAAGAGATCCAACTTGAATTTGGAATATCTTATTCTAAGGTGATTGTATCTATCAACTTCACGACTCTTTACATTGTTTGTTAATTTCATCCACTTTCTTTTCAGTTATTTTTCTTTGGTTGATGTTATTTTAACCTTTTTAAGGCACAATAGCAATGGTGAGGGAAATGGTGAATCATTATAACCTGTGGATGTATGTGCATTTTGAAAGAATATATATGATCATACAACAGTTCTATATTTAATAAAAAATATAATAATTCATATTGAGAAAGTAAAAAGAGTACCTATTATTTTTGTAATATAAACTACCAAAGGGAATGCCTAGAAAAGTTTTAGGGGTAGGACACATTTTAAAAAGAACTGAGAAATACCCACATATTACTGGGAGCCACAAGGGTTATGGAATCAGAGATTTAGGTGCAAAGCCCATCTCCACAGCACAGTAGTTGTGTCCCTGAAGCAAACAGTGAAAAATGGAGAGAGTGAGAATTGCTTGATAGATTTAGTGAGAGAATTTATCAAGTAAGATGTAGAATGCCTAAAACGGTATCTAGTCCATGGAAGATATTCATAAAAAAATTTTTTCTCTTAAAAATTCATTTTTATTTTCTGCCTTTAAAAAAGCAATTTAATTATCTAATTCTACTCTGGCTAAAGAATTTATTGCCTTCTGCTGGGAAGCAAGCAGTTTAAGCTATAGCTTAAACTGTCTTATTAGTCACAAATATAATAAGAAAAAATTTTCATGGTTATAAGAGAAGACCTTGAAACCATAAGGTTGCAGTTGGTAGCTACTAGCCGATATTTTGTGGAGAAGGCAGTGGCACCCCACTCCAGTACTGTTGCCTGGAAAATCCCATGGATGGAGGAGCCTGGTAGGCTGCAGTCCATGGGGTCGCTAGGAGTTGGATACGACTGAGCGACTTCACTTTCACTTTTCACTTTCATGCATTGGAGAAGGAAATGGCAACCCACTCCAGTGTTCTTGCCTGGAGAATCCCAGGAGCCTGGTGGGGGGCTGTCTATGGGGTCGGACAGAGTTGGACACGACTGAAGTGACTTAGCAGCAGCAGCAGCAGCAGCAGCAGCAGATATTTTGAGAATGGCTGGTGGTGTCCTAAAGTCTAATACAGTTTTAGAAAACTCAAGTTCTCGGTAATATAGGAACACATCGGAACCTATATCCACAATGGCTGTACAGCTCTATCGGATTCCTAAACCTCAGCTGCTCTAAAAAAAATTCACCCTTGCATTCAGATGTTTCGCTGCGTCGATTAGTCGCATCTGGTTAGCAGCCCATCTGACACGAAGGCAGGCAGAGGCAGACTGATTAAAATCAAGGTGATTTTGGAAAAAGGGAATCACTGCAACCCTTTTAATTTTTTGGCTTCGGAATTGGGACAGGGAAGTGTTTCATTTTGCCTGTGTTGGACTGGGATGGCCTCTCTCCCTGCCAAGTCCTTGGTGTGCCAGATGGATATACGAAGGGTTGGGCAGGGTCCAAGCGGTGAGAGGCCAGAACGTGACAGCTCTCGGAAAGTGTTTTACCTCTCACAGCCCGCTGAGGGGCAACTTAGCACCATCTGTACCCCTTTCCCGCTCAGGCTTGGGAAAGAGCCTCTCAACATTTGAGACTGGGAGGAAGTCAGCCCATCATCCCTTGCTCTGGTCATACCTCTGATGGGTAGCAAACTTTGAGGGTCTTTCTTGTCACCAGGGAAATGTTACAAAGCTCCCAGGACAAAGTTGGTTGCTTAGCACAAAGGATTGACTTTGCCTTTGGACAGAGCAGGTACTTTCCTTTATGGGCTATTCTCTGGATGACTGAGAGGTGTTCTTACTTGACTATGTACACTTGCAAATACTTCTTTAGAGATTCACTTCCTTTCTCTTAAAAAGGATGGGATGGGCACTGTGTCTCTCAACAACCATTTCAATGTTTCTTGTGTGCCCTGTTGTACTGCAGCTGGAAAACTATCAACTTGCTTTCCCAGCCTTCCTTGCAGTAGGGATTTGGATGTGGTTTGGGTTTCATCAGTTGGATATACTTCAAAGAGACTTAAATTGAGACATCAGCTCTGAGGGTAGAACAGTGGTGGTGCAGGAAGCATTGGTTTTGCTCACGAGAGCTCAGCAGGCGAGGCTTTGCTCCAGGGCCAGCTGTCCTAAAGCAGCCCCTGATGCGCAGATCACAGCGGGCCCAGTGGGACCTGGAAGCCAGCAGCAGAATAGCACCCTCCTCATTCCAGGTCCCTGCCTGGGACAGAGGTAGAAGTTCCAGGGGCAGCCCATTTTGCCACGGTGTTTGGAAGTCAGGCCCCGCCCAGACCCCAGACCTTCAGTAATTTTGTAAGCATCCAGTTGGCTGTGTGAAACTTCTTTTTTCCCTAACACGGCCACAGTGATTTTTAAAAATCAATATTTGGACCTCAATCCAGCAACTTTATTTCAAAAATCTTAAGATCTTTTGGCTCACTGGATTTCATCCTTCACAATTTCTGTGATCTGTGCATGGAAACGGTAGAGATTTCTATGGGATGAAAAGAGAGAGAAGCAGGGTGGTACAGGGAAGAGAGCATGAGCTGTGGAGTCAGAACACCTGGTTTTCACTTCTGCTCTGCTATTTACTAGTTATGTGTCCTTGAACAAATTGCTTTCTCTCTGTGCTTTAGTTTCTTCTAAAACAGGAGAAATACTACATACCTTTCAGGAATGCTGTGAAAATAAGTAGTATAGAAATATAGCATCTTCTGGGGCTTCCCCAGTGACTCAGTGAGTAAAGAATTTGCCTTCAAGGCATTAGACGCAGGAGACACAAGTTTGATCCTGGGTATGGAAGACCCTTGTAGGAGGACACGGCAACCCACTCCAGGATTCTTGCTTGGAGAATCCCGTGGACAGAGGAGCCTGGCGGGTTATAGTCCTTTGGGTTGCAAAGAGTCAAGACATGACTGAAGCAACTTAGCACGCACACATGCATAGCACCTTCTTGTATATTAGGCACTCTATAAATGTTAGATATAATTATAAAGAATTACATATATGTGGGAATATATAAAGAAGATCTGAAAGACTGCCAAAATGAGTGTGTGTGTGTGTGTGTGTGTGTAGGAGGATAGAGGTAGAATGGTAAGGGAGGATATGAACACAGAGAAGGCATTAGGAAAGGAATAAAACATTTCAAAGGGCTATATGAGGCCATTGCAGTCCAACTTTGTGGCCTTATAGACACTACCACATGCCATTTATTACTAAGGGACATAATTCTCTCACAGAGAAATGCTCCCTAATACTGTAAATATAGTTAGCTTTCATATAGCTTTTGAATATGGATCCTATTCAAATCATGGTTCCAATCCTTACTTGCTCTATGACCAAGTTACTAAAAATTCCTTAGCTATAGTTGGTTCATGTAAAATGGGGCTAAAATTAAGATCTCATTGAATTTTTTGAGGTTTAAATGAGTTAACACATGTGAATCATTTAGAAAGGTGCCTGGCACATAAAAAGTAATTGCTAAAGTTGCTATTGTTTTCACTGATTAATTATAATTTATCATTTAAATTATTTAAATGATAATTTAAATGATAATGCATCAACCCTTATGTATGGGTATATTATTGCTTGTGCCTGGCTCTTTGTGTGTATGTTTAGCATCTGTATATGGATATGTGTGCTTCCCTGGTGGCTCAGGGGTAAAAAAATCTGCTGCCAACACAGGAGACACGGGAGATGCAGATTTGATCCTCGAGTCAAGAAGATCCCCTGGAGGAAGTAATGGCAACTTACTCCAGTGTTGTTGCTAGGAAAATCCCATGGACAGGGGCGCCTGGTAGACTGCATTCCTTAGGGGTGAAAAGAGTCAGACACAACTGAGCGACTAAACACACACACATGCACACACACACACACAGCACATACGGATATGTGTCTGTGTATATGTTGGTATGTCCATATATATATTCCACATATATGTATATGAATGTGTGTGTTAGCTATATATGTATTATACATGTGATGTATGCCGTACTTGTATTTTCACGCATGCATTAATATTTAGATAGGTGTATTTGTGTTTGGTACCGTGCGTATCTATCTATATATATGTATAATACCTTGGTTTGTATGTATATGTTTGGCACAGTTGTACAAGTATGTGTATATATTGGCTACGTACATACAAATATGTTCACATGTGTATGTACAAGAGTTGTTGTGTATGGTTGTCTTGGATGTGCAGTATGTAATCTGGAGAATGTCATTCATATTATAGTCTGCATGAATGCACAGCCCTGTGAGGTAGCCCTGTGTGTGACTTATAGAATAGGAGACACAGTAAAGGCGTCCTTAGTGGGCACCATTCCCCTTTCAGGTGGAAATGCTGTACAAGAGCTCCAGATTTTCTGTCACCTTCCCACTCTGCTGGAAAGAAAGGAAAAAAATCAGGTAACACTAGCTTGTGCAATACACAGTTGCCTAAACTACTTTATGCCTGTTTTGGTTTAATGGGTTTTACATTTATCATTTGTCATTGTTTGAATCCAGCACAGCTGGTTTGGCAATGTAAGGAACATTACCACTTTGGAAAGCACACACCAGCCCTAAAGCAACCTTGGGCTAGGCCATTCCAGAGATCTTGGCAAGAGCATTTCCTGCAGTTCAGGGAAGCCATGGGCCTTCCAGAGATAGGACCAGATATCACCCAGAACTTACTTCTCATTTGCCGAATGCAGTTTTCATTAAAACCACAGGATTTTAGACCTGGATGGCACTTTGGGCAGAGATCTTGAGCTTGTCTTTACCTGCCTCCATACTCGTCATGTGGATGGTACTGTCTTATCAGCAACATTGCTTCTACTTGAGAACCAGTCACTGAGAGCAATGACTTTTAAAATAAATGAATGCCCCCAAGGCTTTAGAGCCAAGGAGTTTTCCCATGGTCCCACAGCCAGACAAGAGCAGAGCTGGACCTCAGGGTCTTGAGCTCTTAGCTCACACTTGAACCTGAGCATTTATATTTGCTTTTATTTCAGTTTTCAGGCATAGCTCCTAGCCAGGTGCTCCTGAGGCCGTCTTCTTGTGTTATAATTTCTCCATTCGATAGAGGATGAGATGTGCGGACCCAGGAGGAGTGGGCTGCATTTTTCCAGTCTGCATTTCCCTACCCTGCTCTCTTCTTAGCTTTGGAGTTAATTCCTGCAGTTGAGTCCTGACATTAAAGAGAAGAAGCCTCTGTTAAAAACATGTGTTGAGTGGGGTTCAAATGGTCCCTACATAATCTCTCTTGGCTTCTGAATAAAATATCCTGGAAGACACTGAAAAATATGGGGAATATGAGTGGCAGCCCATTGCTCAAACTTGAGAGAAATTTCCACAGACTGCACAGCTGAAGAACTGGGTTGAAAAACATAATGAGCAGCCCACTTGTACTTAGGAATCAGTTTGTCTTCCTAAGAGTAGGTGCTGAGCACCTTTGTGACCACTCCACCGGGCTGCCTGAATGTGAAATGCAAGACTGGTATCAACTGGAAAACTAGGTAACCATCTCCATTAGCGCTTGGCTGATGTATTAGTAATTTAATGTCACCACAATATAATCTCCTTTCTCGCTTTCATTATGACCCTTCCACTGAGAGATTGGAGCCTCCATGGGCAGAGAGTGGTGGGAGTGATAAACTCGTGGGGTTCATGATCCCCTCCTTGGGGCTGACTCCATGAGTAATGGGCTGAACGCAGGTTTTGAGAGAGATTTTTATTCACTCCATCTGTTCAGCTCGCCAGGGAAGCAGCCAGTTAGAGTAGGGAACGATGCCACCGAAGCCTGGCAGAGCTGCTCTTGAGGAAAAGTTCATTCACGACTGGAAATTGGTCTGAGCTGCACACAACAGCCTATGGACCTGAGAAAGCATTTTCAATAAGGTCCAGATGGAACAGAGAATTGGGTCAAGGACATTTCAAACTCCTTATTTCTTGGGAAGTGCAGGCCTGGATAGATAGCTTCTCATTTGAGTTTTAATAAAAATAAGACAAAAACCATAGGAATATGTTTCCTATGAGATAGAACTTTCTGCAAAATAAGTGAGGTGGTATATCATCCTGAAAATTCATAGGAGGCATAGATTTATCAAAATTACCTACTGGAAGGACACAAGAAAAAATTTAATAATTATTTAGCTGCCTTAATAAAAATGTAGAAGATATGGCATCTGCACAACAAAAGCAGAAAATGAAGTAGAGAACAACCAGAGATGTCATCAGGGCAACTGATGTAATAAGATAAAAAAAATTTTAAATGAAACAATTTAAGTTCTTATTAGTGGCAGTAACATGAAGAATAGACATTACAGATATCAAATCAATGGTGTGGAAAGCAAACAGAGTAGCTCAGAATTGAGAGGAAAAGTACAATGAGATAATGAAGGTGAAAAATAAGATGTTATTCTATATACATGCATATCAGATGATATATACTTGTATATCCATATATATGTGTGTATATACAGATATATGTATAAACATATATATATGTTTATATATACATATATATATGTTTATATATGCATATATATAGGAGAATAGAGAACCAATTTAATCATTTTATATGATCCCAAAGATGTACCAGAACATTCCAAATAGAAGCACTAACTAACAATATATTTAAACTTAAAACTTTCCTAAGTTGACAAAAGATTCATATAGGCTGATTGAAAGCAATCTGTGTTTCAGAGATCATCAGAAGTGACCCTGACTCAGAGTCAAATTTTGAATTGAAAAGATACAGGAATAAAGCTTACGTAAGTCTGAAAAGCAAAAAGAGAGATTGCATAGAACAATGAATCAGCATGGCCTCTGACTCCTCTGCAATAATAAATGTCAGAAAACAATGAAAACCAAATGTTCACAATCTGGAGAAAAGACTGCAGCTCAGTCCTTGTGGGATTATTTCCTTTCTTTCTATCAGGAGGTGGTCATCACGGCCTACCTCGTTCTCCAGCTCTCCGTCTGCATGGCTCTTCTCCTAGGGCAGAGTCTGAGTCTGAGACATCACTGGAGTCGCACTTTACGTGGAGGGGCTCTCTAGAGATGCTTGGTTGGATGGAAAGAGGAAGGTGTAATGGCTTAAGCCAGAGCTCTCAGATCTGGTTGGCTGTGGCTTCCCACTGCAGTTGGACATGTTCAGTTCAGTTGGATATGGTTCCACAACAATTCTTTTCAGTTAGGAAGACTTCTCAGAATCATCCTTTTGCTTGAAACATGTTAGTGCCCTCAATTATTCTTAGCAGAAAGACCATGGACTTAGCAGTTATTGTTTAGCTGTTGTTGTTTAGTCACTAAGTCGTGCTGACTCTTATGACGCCATGGTGGTGGTGGTGGTGGGGAGGTGGGGGTGGGTAGCCCGTCAGGCTCCTCTGTCCATGGGATTTCCCAAGCAAGAATACTAACTAGAGCAGGTTGCCACTTCCTTCTCCAGGGAATCTTCCTGACCCAGAGATCAAACTCCAGTCTCCCTCCTTGCAGGCAGATTCTTTACCATTTTAGCCACCAGGGAAGCCCCGAAGCCACTGGAAGCCAGATGCTGCACAATCTAGCTCCCACCTACCTCCCTAAGCTATCCACAGTCTCACTCTCTGCTGCTGCCAGGTTGGCATTCTTAGAGTTTCTGGAATGCACAGGCTGGCTGTAGGTCAATTCTCCTATTATCACCACCATACCTCTTGGCACATCTGTGATGCGACATTTACTTCTGTTATTAGTCAAGCACTCGTCCCCTTAATTAGCTCCAAGGTCCCTAAGGACAGTCTGTGTGGGTTTTCCCCATCATTTTATTCCCAGCCCCTGGCACAGTCTGATCTGGAGTAGGTCCTTCATTATTATTTGCTGAATACATGGACATAGGGCCAAGCTTAGAGACCTGATTTGACCTGTGGTATCTTAAGGTACTTTCTTTGCCTCCAAGAGGCTAGTTTTATTTACCGGTCAAGTGAGAACTATGTCTAAGTCACAGAGTTGTTCTGATTTAGACAACGAAAATGAAGGGATTTTGTAGACTACGTTCTATAAGAGTAAATTGTGATTTTTGATTCTGTTGATTTATTATTATTCTAGAGCAGATGTGATCAGGGCTAAAAAAAAAAAAAAAAGAGAGAGAGAGAGAGAGATAAAATTCATTGTTGGCCCCAAAGGAAGACTTTTGCTTTTTTTCTATTCTCTTTCTTCATTGAGTCTCCTTTTATTGTTTTGCTGTCACAGCCTATATTAAGTAAAGGATCTGACACAAACCATTTACATCTTAATGTCAGTTTAAACACTGGGAATATTTGCATTTTGAACATGATCTCTGATTGAAGAACAAAAGACTTTGTCTATTTTTAAATAAATGGCAGACATCAGGAGACAGGGACTGATCCCCTAGGGGTGGGCCACTGGAGACAAGAGCAGAGAAGTGCACTCTTCCTGCCAGGAACCCTACCATCTCCTCTGCCTGCCACTGGGCCCCACCATTCACACTGATGTCTCCTCTGTTGCTGAGGGGGCTTATTCCTGGTCAGTATTCTTCTGGAATTCCATCATCTTTACTCATTTCAATTTAGAATACTGTGTTTTGATTTTGAGAACTTTGGAGGACGGTATGCTTGTTTCTGAAGAAATTGGAGTTTCTTTCTTGGTCCTGCAATCTCCAGAGTCTCTGGGATGCAGAGAACTAGGAAGCAGAAGACAGTGATAAGTGGGGGAAGAGACAGACTATCACTGCTATTTTGAGCTATGCTGGGAGAAAAACTTTCGGAGTGGTTATTAGTGTTGACATATTGGTTGCCACTCACTGATCATAAGTGCCTGTGGTAATTTTCTTAGGATAAATGTTGTGATGGGAGGCATCGCAGGGCATGAATGGGATGTTTCTTACAATCTCTGACTTTAAGGAGTTTATAGTTTAGTGGTAGAGATGAGACATACACACAAAAAATTGAAGGATAATACAAGTAAGTTTAAGCACCCAAGAATCAAGCGGGCCAGTGAGGGTTCCAGGGACTGGGGAAGGGAGAACCCACTGTCGTGGACTGGATGGTCAGATAGAGCTTAGTGACTGGCTGAGGGGAGCTTGATATGACTTGGAAGGAGGATGAAGAAGGGTAAATGGTACTCATGTAGGTAGAAACGGAGGGGATAGTGGGAAGAGACCATTTCAAGGGGCGAAACAAGGCCCATATATCTTTTCTAAATTTCTGACATAATTAATGCCCCATTATGTCAGGGCTTGTCCCTAAAAAGGCTGCAGGTGGAAGTGGAATGTGTTGGGGGCAAGTTCATCAGTGATAGGACTTGCAGGCTCAGCCTAAGAGCTCACACGTGAGAGACGAGGATGGCGGCCAGGCTCACCCATGTACAAGTGAGGACACTGAGGAATCAGTGGAGAGGGAGAAGCCGAGGAGATGTTTGCCTCCACACAGTTCTCAGGCACTGTCTTCCCTAGACCGGTGCTGCTTCCCTCCATGTATATTTCAGCAGCTGCCACAACTGGAGAAAAGGAAAATGCAGTACATCTGGTGATAACCTGGAGGAAGGAGAAAGCAGGATTCCCTCCAGCCCATGTGAGCTGACTAACGACCCATAGACATGCTGGAACCAGAGAGGCGAGCCCTGCTCAGTTCCATCATGTGATTCATTTCCTCCCCAGATGGCACATTAGAGCAGGCTCTGCAGCTTTCAGCCAAATGGCTGCAGCGCTGCCACCAGGGGTCTGGCTGTGCTGGACCGACTTGTGGGTTTTCCTTGCTTACCCCAGGCGAGCCTGGGACTCATAATCTCAGTGCTCCCAGGTTCCGACATGCCTGTCGGGCCTTCTGTTATGAACCGGCTCCTTGGAAGGCTGAGGTCTGTCTCCTGCAGTGCTGAGAGCACAGGAACACGGTTCCTTACAGAGTGGCTTTGCTTCCATAAGATACACATTGACCAGAGGTCTGTTCAGTCCTGGGAGAAGGGAAGCCACTGAAGGATTCCAGATGCCGGAAAGGAGCCGAACTTCACTGAGCAAAGAGTGTCAGGAACATGGGGGAAAATTCTCCATGCGCTTCAGCAAATTTTTAAGTCCCAATACAGTGTTGGAGAAGGAAACGGCAACCCAGGCAACCCACTCCAGTATTCTTGCCTGGAGAATTCCATGGACCGGGGAGCCTGGTGGGCTACGACGGTCCATGGGATCACAAAGAGTCGGACAGGACTGAGCACACGGCACACAGTGTTGCATGGTCTTGAACAGCAGGTCTCGAATTTATTCATCTTGCCTGACTGAAGCATTACCCCCATCAAACAGCAGCTCTCCATATCTCTATCCCTCCTGGCACTTGGCAACCACCACTGATTCTCTGCTTCTCTGAGTTTGACTCTTTCGTGCTGTTCTGTGCTAAGTTGCTTCAGTCGTATCCAACTCTGTGACCCTATGGACTGTAGCTCACCAGGCTCCTCTGTTCATGGGCTTCTCCAGGCAAGAACACTGGAGTGAGTTGCTGTGCTCTCCCCCTAGGATCGAACCCATGTCTCTTAGGTCTCCTGCATTGGGAGGTAGGGTTCTTTACCACTAGTGCCAGCTGGGGAGCTCCTTGACTCTTAGATGCAGGTTTTATGTGTGAGCACACAGAACATTAGACCCAGTAGGTAGTTCTTAGACATGAAGCTGAGTGCACTTTTTTCTTTCTCTTTTTTCACTGTGGTAAAAAACTCATAACATAAAATTTATCATCCTAACTGTTGCTGAGTGTTCCATTCAGTAGTATTAAGTGTATTCACGTTGTTGCAAAACATCTCCAGAACTTTCTCATCTTGTCAAATTGAAGCTCTCTATCCATTAAACAACTGCCCTTTCTTTCTTCCCTGCAGTCCCGGCAACCATCATTCTACTTTCTGTTTCTATCAACTTGACTACCTTCGATCCTTCATAAGTGGAATAATATTGTATTTGTCTGTTTGTGACTGGATTATTTCCCTTAGCCTAATGTCCTCAATGTTCATCCATATTGTAGTGTGTGATGGGATTTCCTTCCTTTTTAAGGCTGAATAATATTCCATTTCATGTATATTCCACATCTTATTAATCCATTCGTCTGTCAATGGACATTTCAGTTGCTTCTACCTCTTGACTCTTATGAGTGATGCTGCTGTAAACCTGAGTGTGAAAATATATCTTTGCGATCTTGCTTTTGCTTCTTTTGGGTATATAACTGGAGTGGGATCGCTGTATAACTAGTTTTGGTGAGGAGGTGGAGAAATTGAAACTCTTGGGCACTGTTGGTGGGAATATAAAATGGTGAAACTGGTATGGAAAACAGTATGGAGGTTCTTAAAATTATTAAAACTAGAACTGTCATAGGATCTCAGTTCACTTTAACACAGCAACATGCAGACCAATCCATGTGTTTTCTCATTGATTGGATGTTGAGCTAGATGCTCCTGTGATAAAGATAAGGCTTAACATATTTAATTGAGCAAGCATAAATAGGTTAAAACAGGAAGATTCCAAAATGTAGAGATTAGTACTTGCTACCAGGAAGAATAGAATTATAGCACCACATATACTGACAAACCTTATTCTTAACTTCTCTGCTTAGGCTATAATCACAAAGCAACCACCATAGGTGTGCATAGACAGCTGTAAGTTGTTTCCGTAATATTTGTAAGGGTTCCATACTATAAATACCCAAATTATCAAAATATAGGATTTCTTAAATTATGGTAAGCCAACAAAAAGGACCATTGTGCTGACACAGAAAACAAACTAATGGTTATCAATGGACAGCAGGAAGGAGGGAAGGGCAAGACAGGGGTTGGGGATTAAGAGGTACAAACTATAATATATAAAATAAGCTACAAGGATATATTGCACAACATGAGGAATATAGTCAATGTTTTATAATACCTGTAAATGGAATATAACCTTTAAAAGTGGTGGATCACTATATTGTGCACTTGCAACTTATACAATATTGTATGTCAACTATACTTCAATTAAGAAGATAACATTTTCATAAGGGGCTTCCCTGGTGGCTCAAACAGTAAAGAATCTGCCTGCAATGCAGGAGACCCGAGTTCAGTCCTTGGGTCTGGAAGATCCCTTGGAGAAGGAAGTGGCAACTCACTCCAATATTCTTGCCTGGAAAATCCCATGGACAGAGGAACTGGGCAGGCTACAGTCCATGGGGTCACAAAGAGTCAGACACGACTGAGCGACTAACACATAATGTAATTATTCATGAGAGGCCTACTGTGCTGTCATTATGAGATGGGTGATTAGAAATGTTAAAGACAAAGTTTTCATGATTATATCTTTCATTGAAAAAACAGTTTCTAAAAGGATATGCACCATTGATTCAATTTGGAGGATATATGAATTTGGAAGATATTCATAAAAATGTGAATTGTGGTCAAAACTGCAGTGTTATATAACTCAGGTTGTATTGTGTAAAACACAGCCCTGGAGTTGTGCAATGCAGTAGAGCAAATCTCATTCACAAGGGAGCCAAGCGAGGAGTCAGGAGAACCAGTTTCAGATCCTCCACAAAGGCAAGGGGCAGAGGTATTTATGGGATACAGATTGAAGAAGCAGGGCCGTTTGGGGCACACGGAGGTGGGGAAAGGTGACTGGAAAAAGGTGCCGTAATCTTCCTTCTGCTGGCACCTAACAAGCTGTAGGCCTCTGCACATTGAAAAATGGAGGAGCTTAGCACCATCTGAGGGTGGAGTTTTCTGCCCTCTAATATCAAAAGGTCACAGATTATATGTGCATGCCCAGTTGGAGGAGTGGGTGGTCCCATCCAGTCTTAACCAGCTCAGTTCCAAGTAGACACAGTTGACTCTAAGTTTCTGGAAAACAACTCAGGCAAACATCTTATTGTGTAGGCTATGGGCAGCTTGGAGGAATTGCAAGTCTTTAAAACGACCTTGATTAGTGAAGGCAGGTGAAGTGGATTTGACTAATGGGTTATCCATGATTTCAGCATGACTTAATTTTTTCCTAATGATAAAAAGGATACAAAGTGGCACGTGAAGGGAGTAGGCACTGAACCTAGGACCACTTCAGGCACTAGGGACAGCATCCTAAAACCAGAGATGTCATTCTGTTTCCCCTATACTGTGAAGTGAGCGGAGATGCTCACACTTAATTGTACATCAGAATCACCTGGAGGACTTGGTAAACCATTGCTGGGCCCCACCCTCAAAGCTTTTTAGCCATCTGGCGTGGGTCAGGAGAACAGTGCAGTTCTAAAAAGGCTCTGCTCTCTCTGCAGCTGGCCCCAAGGTTGCACTTTGAGCACTACTAAAGATGAGTGAGATTTGGTGGAAAAGGGCCCCAGGCACACTGGGTCTTAGCTCTGTTTTGGAATGTTTGTGGTGACGGTTACTTCTGAAGCCTTAACTCTTCCCCAAGCTCTTCGGTTAGCACCCCAGGCCATGGAGACGCCTGTCCCCGACAAGGTAAACTCACACAAGGCAGAAACTGAACTTTCAACATCTTTTCCAGGCCCAGTGCTAGAGAAACTTTACAGATACTTAAAAGGATTTTTTGACTGATTTGTTCATTTTGGGCTTCTGTTTCCTTCTCTCCAAAGTGTTGGAAATATAGTAATTGTCCATGGCAGGTCCAACATGAGAAAACAGAATGTATTTGAGAGATTATGAGGAAGATTTGTTTGGAAAAATATTTCAAATTTCTTGTCCATTTCAAAGAAAAATCTGCACCTTTATGTATACAACAATTTCTACTGAGTTATGTAAATTGATTGTTTAATTCCTGTAAGAACTCAGACGAGGCCTTAGACAGTGGAGTTCTCTTGTACTTAAATTGAGTGTATATATTACCTAAGATTTATCTTAGGCAGATTTGCATACATTATGCACTTTGTTAACATACCACCATTTACCTGTACAGTCAGTCAGTCTTTTGGACAAAGTTATTCATGAAGACTTCAGGATATATTCCAAGGGTGAGAATTATTCTCTTTTCTCTGGAGGTGTAAAAATAAAGGGTACCTGGCGGCCGTGCTGGGATGGGTTGAAGGCTTTAATGATGGCGCTTTGTGTTTGTTTATTGCTTTGCTTTTCTAAAACACTTTACTGTTTTTAAAGTGCTTTCAAATTGCTTCATTTTCTCGACCAAATGAGGTAGGCTGGTTTGTATGCTATTCATGCCTACTTTTACAGATTAACAAACTTGAGACTCAAAGTGGTTGGGTTGCCTAAGAGGGAACTTGCCTTAGACAGGTGGGGAACTGGTATTGAAACCTGGCTGTTTTCCCTCCAGGGTTTTTCTTCCAATACGTGCTGCTGCTTGTTAACCGATTGTATATATTAGTTGCTCCTTCATGTCTGACTCTTCGCGAACCCGTGGACTGTAGCCTACCAGGTTTCTCTGGAATTCTCCAGGCAAGAATACTGGATCAGATAGCCAGTCCCTTCTCCAGAGGATCTTCCTGACCCAGGGACTGAACTGGGTCTTATGCATTGCAGGCAGATTCTTTACCATCTGAGCCTTCAGGGAAGGCTAACCTATTGGTCACCTTTTATTTTGAGTCTCTAGGGGAGCAGAGAAGACAAAGCATTGCCTCTTGAAACGCTTTAGAACTGTCTTGGTAGCACTGCATACGCAGCATTGCTTCTGACTGTCATAATTTTAAGAAAAAAACAAATGTCAACTGTGTTGACTTCTGTTGTTTGAAAGACAAAGTTGGCAACATCATAGAATTGTGTAACAGAGCATAATTATGTAATTATTTATAGAAACAATCTCAAATGAAATCATGCTAAGCATCAAACCAGAAACAGCCTAATGCTTTCTAATTCAGGTGGAAAGGGATTCTACATTTAGAGAAAAGACCTTTTAATTTCATTATTTGGCACTCTCCTCTTCCCATAATCTGCATCTTGGGAATCTGGGTGATTTACTGGCAAGAGTTCTGCAAAGCCAAGGCCAAGTGTTCAGCCGGGAGACGCAGGCATGCGGGGGCAGCCTGACACTGGATTCTGCTTAGTCATAGTTTATATAAAGTGTGCGTCTCCACCTTGAGTGGAGAAAAGCCTAGGGAGGCAGCTCCTTAGAGGAAAATAGTCAGTTTTCAAGATGTCTTTGACAGGAGGAGCCTTGACAAGTCTGCAAAGCATTTCTGGAGGATGCTTGCAAGCATGCTGGTGCATCTCCAGAGGGAAGTATTTCATGGCAGACACCTTTATCTTCAAGCTGTGAGGGAAAAAACTGGAGAAAATACCAAGTCTGTTATCTTAGGGTCCCCATAGGGCTTGATGTTCAAATGCCAGGGATTGAGTTCTGAAGCTCAGGTCAGAAAGGTCCACAGTGGGTACTAATACATGTCAGCCTGAGATGGTCCCCCAAAGCAGGGCAGGGGGTCAAACTCCCAGCCAGTTTGCTGTCTACACAAAACAACCCAAAATAATGTGCAATTTTTTCCCCCCTGTGGAGAAACCTCTGTGCAGCTTGAGGCCTAGTCAGTAACTGAGGGCTTTGTCAATAAAAAACAAATCTGGATTCGAGTAAGCAGCGACTTATTCAAAAAGGCTGTTGCAAGAGGGTGCACACTCAGATCTCAAGATCTACAATCATCTCAAAACCAAACAGGAAAAGCCTTTTCTTTTATAGGGAGGGGAAAGCAGGGCTAGGAGAACTTTGAGGGGAAATAAGGCAAGCAACCAGGGGGCAGACAGACACAGGTTGGGGCACGACCAGGAGGCATGACAGACATGTATTTTATTGAAAGCTCTTTCTCAGGCTTGGGGTCAAAGTTCAGAGGCTTGTGAGGAGGAGAGAGGCCTGATGAAAGCTTGGTCGGGCCAAGTCAGTGGGTAACTATTGGGCAATGGTGAACACTTGGTCAGATTTAAGTTCTCTGGACCACTGTGGTGGGATGTCAGTTTGGCAATGGTTCCTGAATGTGGACCCAAGACTGGCTATACCTGGGGGCTTATCAGAAACACAGATCCCATGGGTCCATCTTTGGGAATCTGTATGTTAACAAGCTCTCCTCATTCTGATGTATATCCAAGTTTGGGAACAACTTGTGTCATGAACAACAAATTTAATCAGGCCTGATTGAGAGCAGTGGATCTGATACTTGTCAGCTGGATAAATCAATTACTCTTAGCTTCAGTCTCCCCATCTATGAAATGGAAATAATACCACCTACTTCTAAGAGACATTATAAGGATTATGTAATGCTAATGTGAAAGATCAACAAGAAAAAGGGAAGAAAATTTTAAGCACTAAGTTCTTACCATAAGGTAATATTCTGGAATCAGTTGCTGATTTGGTTGACTGGGGTTTTGTTTGCTTCTGTTTAAAAAGAAAAGTTTCCCATCCCTCTCAGCTAGCAGGCCCAGACCCATTACCTCCAGCTGTGAGCAGCTAGCCACTTAACCCAACACACTGTAGGAGGATAATTTTTTAATATGTATTGCAGTGGCATACAGATTGGGAATATTACTTGGACAGATTTCTGAGATTTTATGATTCTAGAGTGCTTCAAGGATCAGAATCCATCTTCTGGGACCTGTTCAGTATCCTAGAAACTCTGTACTTTGTGTGTAGGATTGTAAATCCAGGATTGACTTGGCTAGAAGAACAGTGTACCCAGAGCCATGATTTCTCCTGGACACAGAGCATGCTGTGGGTAATACAACCTCGGCAGTGAGATGATGGAATTAACACCCTTTAGGAAGTATTTTTTTGCTATGGCTCTTGTTATTAGTTTTCATATTGGCTTGTTCTTTAGATAGTCAAATTGTTTTAAAATAGGAATGATAAAAAGGCCTGATGTCATAGCAGGAAATTTGCATACTGGGGGTTTGACCCCAGCACTTTCTACCACTGATTTTGCTTATAGTCTGGACTTGCTCCAAAGCTCCCCTGACTGGTGTCCCCACTGTGTGTAAAGGGGGCAAAATCTCAGGAAACCACAGGAACAAATATCCTCCCAACCGTGATATGGTGCATCTGCCTGGTGTGTATCATTCTTCCTTCTCTCTCTTTATCCCCATCTCTTTCCTTCTGCTTCCTCCAAACCTTTTGGTGCCAGCTCTGTGCTAGAGAGACACTGTATCAGATCCCAGACTATAAAGAGAAAATGCAATACCAACTTTCTAAGAACTGCATCTAGCCACAGTTTTGAATAGAGTTTGGAGTATGAATTTGCATGGCCTTACCTTCCCAAGGAAAATTGGTTCCAGATGAAAATAATATTGTTAAGGACCAGAAGTCTACATGTGTGGGGTACAGAGCTCTCTACTAACAGCCAAAGGACCTGGATCCTGCCACTTAATAATGGTTAAGTGGGTTGCTTAGAATATACCTTTTGGAACAAGTATTTTGCATCTGAGAAATGAATTGGGAGGATCTTATTAGAGGATCCAATGAGGTATTATATGCAACTTGTTGAGGGTTTTAAGGTGCTTTATAGGAATAAACTATATTAGTAAGGGCCCCAGCTCATAGCAGCAGCATTCATGAGAGCCAAAAGGTAAAAACAGCCCATATGTCCATCAATGGATGAACGGATAAACAAAATGTGATCTATCCATACAATGGAATATTACTCAGCTGTGAAAAATAATGAAGTACTACTAAGTGCTACCACATGGGTGCATCTCAAAAATCATATGCTATGTAGAAGCAGCCAGGGACCAAAGATTGCATATTTATTTGATTTAATTCACATGATATACCCAGAATAGTTAAGTCTGTAGAGAAAGCAGACTACTGGTTGCCAGGGATTGGGGGGAGGGGAAATGGGAAGTGACTGTTGAGTGGGTACAGAGTTTTCTTCTGGAGTGAGTGATGAAAGTGTCTTGGAACTAGATGTGATGGTCGCATAACATTGTGAGTGTTCTAAACGCCACTGAACTGTATATTTAAAAATAGAGTCATTGTATTTTATTTGAAATTTACCTTTATTAAAAAGAATGGAAAAAATGAAGGCACTGGGACTCCTTGTTCTTTAGATCCTGAATATATTATGACAGTATGTAACTTGCTGTTGCTCTTAGTGATGGTAGATCTGGGTAAGAAGTTAGGAGTTCCTTGTCTGCTGGAGGATCCACTTTTATTGGAGCCGGGAAGAAAATGTTCCCTGAGCCTTGTATTCCCAGAACTAGCTTCTATTTCAGGTAATGGCTTCCTTAAGAGTCTAAAAAACCCACTTTTGTTAACAAAGTGAGTCATACTTTCAGCAGCTTGGGAGTTAACTTGGTATTAAGATCGTTGCTTCCAACATTTTAGCTTTTTTTTTTTTTTCCTGTGTTATTTACCAGGTGAATTATTTCCTGCTTAGCTGAAAATAACCTCCTTAGTTTCATCTCCTGATATGAGTATCGCTATTTCATTACTCTGCCTTGTAAATCAGGAAGTCAGTCTCTGAAGAGCAAATATAATTTAATGGACTCTCAACTGGAGACTTTACTAAGGTGAGAAATTGGCATAACAGTCTGCTAAATGATGACTAATGACCTCTGAATACATGTACATGCTCCCAGAGTCTTCTAGGGTCTCAAATGCTCACCTGGAATTGAGATATTTATTAGGGAAACCCACCTCCCTGCTGAGTCCCCATAATCAAACTATAGTTTTATCACTTTGGAAGTAAGCCATCTAGTCATTTTATACATGGTTTATTTTCTGCTCTCCAGGGAGCTGATTATGTTTTGCTAGGATTTTCCTTTTCTCCTGGAGTGCTTTAAAAACAAAAACAAAAAAACAAAACCTCTAATGCCCAATTTATCAGATTTTGTGTTTTTAAAAATTTCTTTTGACTTAAAAAAAAGGAGCCAGTGTCTACTGGAATTACAGTTAGTAGTAGCACTCATGGGTAGGATGAATCATATCAGAGAGGTTTCTAGTTATTTCCAAAGAAGTAGCAATGGTGGTCAGGTGCTGATTTGTTTTCTGTGTAATTTAAATAAATCCCCGAGTCTCATGTGGCCCAGGAACAAAAGAACAAACTAATTTCAGAAGACTTGAATATTTTTGTTGTTAAAACCGCATGTTTTTAAGAAGGGTGGTATAGATATTTTAGGGAAGAGTCCCTGGAGGAGGGCATGGCAACCCACTCCAGTTATTCTTTCCTGGAGAATTTCATGGACAGAAGAGCCTGGCGGGCTGTGGTCCACAGGGTTGCTAAGAGTCGGACCCGACTAAAGCAATTTAGCAGGCATGTATTGACACAACAGCTAAAAATTCTTTAGGATAGAGGGGAGGCAAAAAAGAATTGCCCTGGAGGGTCATGGAAAGTTTCACATGGAAACTTAGCCCTCAGGAGCACAGGGGTCAAGAGTTTCAGAGTCAGGCAGATTGGGGGTGGGGGAGTTCATTTATTAGCTGTGTGACCTTGGCAAAGTTCACTGCTTGAAGAACCAGAGTTCTCTTCAAAATGGGCCTCATCAGAGGATGTATCCTACAGGGGTGACCCAGATCTCACAAAGCAGAGGGCCCTGTCTTCTGACCCCATCTGACTTTTGTGCTTCTGGGTCTTTGTGGAGTCTTGCCCTCTGAGCAGATGCTCCAAGGGTTCCTGTCCTTGAGTGTTAGGGGCCAGGAGAACTGGGAGTCATCTGGTCTGGTGAGCCCCTGAAAGGCTGGTTACCTTCACTCTTCAGGCCTGTGGGGATGGGTTTGTCATTCCACTCCTAGTAGTAAAACAGGTGGGCTAGAGTATAAATGGCCTGCCACTTGCTTTGTTAGTAACTCGATAACATCTCCATGTTGATGACTTTGGTTTCTCCTTAGTGATTTTCTATAAGACCATTAAATGAAAAATGATATCATAGGTATCCGCTAAGAAGTGTAGAGTTGATACATTCAGCATCATTCAGCCAACTTGACGGTAGGGGTAGCAGCAAGCCCAAGGAATAAAAAATGCAGTGATGACTAAAGAGGAAAGGCAATCAGGCTGAGTCACTGGAACCTCTTTCAGAGGAAGAGCTCTAGACTGCCAGGCTGAGCCCAAGGGGGAGGAGAACCCAGTATCTGATCTTGAACCCAGTGTCTGACATGTATGGCCAAGACTAGCTGAGTGACTGCCAGGGCCCAGAGAAGCATGAATGAAGGGCCTTCTTTTCTGTCTGTAAGCTCCATGAGGATGGAGCAAGCAAGGATAAGCTCATAAGAAAGCTAGTGCGAGGTATCGGAGGGAGCAGGGAAGTCTCGTGTAGTTATTGACTTTACTACCATCCTCTCTGCTTACCTAGAACTCTATCAGGTGGGTTGGGAGCATGTTCTCCGACATAAAACCTTGTAAAATATCCCAAGACTTTGGTTTCCTTCAAATTCCAGCAAGGACTGTAATCTTAAGACGTTTATAAAAGAATAGTGACTGTAAGTCTGAAAGGAAGATGATATAAAAATCCTGAGAAATCAAAGTGGATCTTTGTCTTTTGAAAGTAAAGGTAAAATTTGAGTGGGAGAAAATAAAAGCAAGGTTCATAAATACGATTTGATTTTTAAACAGAATACTTCTTAATATCTTAAAAGCAGATGTCTTCTAGGGAAACAAGCTGTTGTTGAAGAACAAGGGTGTTAGTGTTGTCAGATCGCCTGGTTAGAAAGATTTAACTTGAGAAATTTCATTTTCATGACAATCATGAAAGAAAATGCTCTGTTCTGGCTTCATTAGTCCAGGAGAAGTAGCTTGGAAGTGTTTTCTTCTAGAAGTTTTATTTTTTTAAAAGAGAAAAAAATATCAAAATCATTGTTTTTGTACTCGTTATGCAGATAGGTTTAATAAAGTGAATATGTCAGGCAAGGATTTTTTTTTTTTTACTAGCAGAGAATGTGTGCTGGTTTTAGCCACCTCATGACAATATGTGATGAGCTGCGATTAGTTTCATTGGTGTTCTGTTTTAAACTTTTGCTTGTGGGGCTCTCATACCTGCATGATGAAGAAAAAGTATTTTGAATGTTATCAAGGAGTCATAAAGTTTAAAGTTTTCTCCTGAGACTACATACTCTCTAACACAAAATTTTTCTTGCTCTCTAACGTTTCCTAAAGTAAATCTGAAGGCTGTAATGTCATTTGAGTGGCCTAATGGTCCCCAATCTACCTCCTGTAGAGACGTTAGAAAACTAGACTTTAAAAAATGTCCCATGAAAAGAGATGTTAAACTTTTATGAAATTTTTAATACAACAAACAAACATGTACTAAGAATACTTCAGATTGTGACCCAAATGATAAAACTGAATTTCTCCTCTGATGTCAGGGATACTCACAGTGTGAAAAAAGTGACCATAATGAGCTATTATTTATTCTAAAGTAGAATCAAATTGAATGAGGACAAGCTGAATTATGGATAGTGCCAAGAGGCCTTCTGAGGATTTGCTAGTCATAGTGAAAGGCAAAGAAAGGACATAGAGAAAGCATTAGAAACACTGTTAAAATGTACAGAGAAATATTGCCTTCCATCTAATGGTCCAAGTAAGTCCTTCCCAGTGTCATTGAGAGCCTGTAGTTTAGGCAGCATGTTCAAAGAAAAGCAGAAATATGAGGTTTTAATATTTAAGATGAAAGCTCCATTTTGCTTGATGCAGGAAAGATGCTGACAAATATTAAGAAAATTTGCCTATTTCTGTCAATGAACCAGCTTCATTAAGCCCTAGCAACAGGGGGTGATAAACTGAATGTTTCAGTTGCCCAAGAAAAGGGGGTTTTGTAGAATATGCCAAAATGACAGATGCAGAGAGCGTGACCTGGAGGCAAAATGTGCTTGTTTTAAACAGGGCTTTCAGTGTTTGGTCAGCTTTCCAAAGGGATTTGATATTTTCCTTTTTACAGTGATAAAGTTTTGCCTTTTTAAAAGGTAGGGCTAGTTAACCTTTTATTTTGTGGAAAAGATAAAATATTTTTGCTTTGTGTGAGTGCCTAGTTGCTCAGTCATGTGCAACTCTTTGCAACCCCAGGGACTCTAGCTCACCAGGCTCCGCTGTTCATGAATTCTCTAGGCAAGAATCCTGGAGTGGGTAGCCATTCCCTTTTTCAGGGGATCTTCCTGACCCAGGGATAGAATTTGGTCTTCTGCATTGCAGGCAGATTCTTTATTGTCTGAGTCACCAGGGAGGCCCGATTTTTGCTTTAACATATAGTGAAGTGAAAGTCGCTCAGTCCATGGAATTCTCCAGGCCAGAGTACTGAAATGGGTGGCCATTCCCTTCTCCAGGGGATCTTCCCAACCCAGGAAACGAATCCAGGTGTCCTGCATTGCAGGCGGATTCTTTACCAGCTGAGCCACCAGGGAAACCCTAACATATATTAAGATGTCAAAAAAATAAGGCTAATGAAATCTTAGTTTCATAGACCTGAGATGGTAGATCAAAGAAAGGTAGAACACATGGGTTAGGATGGCCACAGCACCTTCTTTGAGTGAACTATGCCTTAAGTATGCTGAGTGTAGTGGAATAGAGAAATAGGTTAGTAACTAAGTTCTATTAGCAGTGCTGCAATTCCAGATAACGTCATGATTAATATCATCATTGTAGCTATCCTTTTGGGGATTTTCTAGTCAGTCATTGAGCTAAGAAATATAGATACATATTTTACTCAAGTCCTAATAATTCTATGGGGAAGAATTATCACTATATTATAAATAAGAAATTGACCAGTGAGGTTAAATATCTTGCTTTAGTTCACATAGTAAATATAAGCTGGAGCCAGATGTTAATTTACATTTGTCTCCAAAATTTATACCACCTCTTGATTGTTTTGAGGAATTCCAAAAATGCAGAATCAAAGCATACTCTTGGCCAACTAGGATAAAAGACACAGTTGAGCTTAGCTGGCAAATAGTAAGCACTAGTTGTTTTTTAGTCTTAATATTTACTTTGCCTTTTTAGGAAACATATGCTCTAATAGTTCGTTGAGGGAGCCATCTCTCTCCCCACTCTTAATCTATATGTTTCAAAAGAAGTTGACGCCATACTTCATTTTAACAATGGAGCATGATATCTAGGCACAGGTCAATCTACACATGCCATTCTGCTAGCCACAGTAGTTAGGTTAGAGATGGGTTGGCCAATCAGAGTTAATGAGACTCAATTCTGGGACATGAGTTATTGATATCACCAAAGCAAATTCATTCTTTCCTGT
The DNA here is from genome assembly GCF_014754425.2 of Oryx dammah. NCBI lineage: Eukaryota > Metazoa > Chordata > Mammalia > Artiodactyla > Bovidae > Oryx > Oryx dammah. Next base: position 21,885,117 of record NW_024070209.1, read on the forward strand.
TAAACTTGAAGCTAGAAGCATGTAGACTAGAAACACTGTGATCTCTTACAGCCCCAGAGTGAAAGCCAACTGAAGATAGAACCAAGAAGAAAAAGGCAGAGAGGTGGAAGGAAAGAAATTTGGTCCTGATCACCTTACTTGAGCTATGCTCAAAGATGTACTTGAAACCAGTACTCGAAACCAGTACTCTGGACTCTGTAATGGCCTTGAATTTGACTTTTCTTCACTTGCAAGAAGTCAGGTTCTCAATGTAATTAGAGGGCAGATGATCTACCTTTTTCTGTCCCATGGCAATTCTCCTTTTGCTCTGGGTGCTGGGAACCCACGTTCTCAGTCTTCTCCGAATAGCTCCATTCATCACGATTTTGTCACCTTTCAGTATCTCAATCAAAGCATTAATAAGTCTATGTCTACTGTTTTTAATGTGGGTCTGTTATTTCAATTCTCTCCCTGACTTTTTCTATTGGGTTAAGCAGGTTTCAGAGGAGATCTTACTGTTCTTGGAAAATTATCCCACCTGCTTCTCTTGTTCCAAGTTGTATTAAGCTTTCAATAAAGTTTCTCCAAAGCAAAATCAAGCAAAGACTCCAAGAAAGTTATTCCTTTAATTGGAAGGGGATCCAGATTTCCTAGAGGGCCATAGACTCTGCAACAGAGAGATGGGTTTATTTATTCATTCAAAAAATGTTTATCATGCATCTACACTGCCATCAGGTGCTATTCTAGACACTTCTGCATGGAGCTTATATCCTAGTGGGGGAAACGGCAAAGAGATGTATACTGGGGAGAGTAGCAAGGAGTGTCGCAGGCACAAGGAACTGTAGTTATGTATCTGTCCTTGTCTATAACATTCTTTGAATATTTTCAAGGCCAAGTTAATGTAGTAATTGAAAGCAACATGTGAAAAGATATGTAAGAGGTGGTTGACTGTTACTCATCAGGTTGTGAAGTAATTCTTATTTGAGTTTACTAACTTATTAACAAATAAATTTGATTGAAGGACGCAGCACATTGTGTGGCAGGAGCAGTTGAAAAGACTTGGGAAATTCTGGATGTAGGCCCTGTTAGACCATTAATGTAAGACTGGTAGATTTCATTTCATAGATTGTAAAGCTGACTTAAAATTAAATGAAGATAGTAATACACTCACCTGACCTTTACAGTTGTTCTGAGGATCCAAATGAGGCTTTCACATAGACGGGAGGTATTGCTGCCATCTGAATGTTGATATACACACACACACATAAGTGTGCATACATAAACATATAAATCAAAAGATATAAAAAATGGAGAAAGGGGAAGGGAAGAAGGAGAGGAGGAGAGGGAGAGACTGAGAAACAGATTGCTTCTGGGATCCTGACCATCTTCTGTCCTTTCTTCCAGTCCCTTCTATGACCTAACTACTTTTCTTGCCTTTTGGATTCTTGAGGCACCCCTAGTTCCTTCTAGTAAAACTTTCCTTTGGTTTAAGCTAGCTGGAGTAGGCTTCAGTTCCTGGTAGACAAATAAAGTGATTCTCAGGAGAGGAGAATATTCTAGGATGGAGATGTAAGGGTTGAATTAGATCCTAGATTTTGCATCAGATTAAAGACTCACTCCCATAGCCTCCTTGACAGGTGGTAGTTTGGCTTCTGATTTAAACTTCTGGTGTTAGAAAGGTCAGAATATGCTGGGGAGTTCTGTTCTATTGTCAAATGACTATATTTGGTTATCTGAACTTTCTTATATTCATCCAAAGTTACTCTACTATATTTTCAACCTACTGCTTATGATCTATAATATATCCATAGTAGTACAGATTAATGCTTTTTCTTCACAATGGCTCTTTAACTCTTGGTGAAAGTTATTGTACTTCTCATTTGACTCATATTTGCATTTTCTTGTATTCTACATATTATATAATAGATGGGGCAAGTAGATTTGTTCAGTCACTCAGTCATGTCTGACTCTTTACAACCCCATGGACTGCAGCATGCCAGGCCTCCCTGTCCATCACCAACTCCTGGAGTTTACCCAAACTCATGTCCATCAAGTTGGTGATGCCATCCAACCATCGCATTCTCTGTCGTCCCCTTCTCCTCCTGCCCTCAGTCTTTCCCAGCATCAGGGTCTTTTCCAATGAGTCAGCTCTTCACATCAGGTGGCCACAGTGTTGGAGTTTTAGCTTCAGCATCAGTGCTTCCAATGAACACCTAGGACTGATCTCCTTGAGGATGGACTGGATGGATCTCCTTGCAGTCCAAGGGACTCTCAAGAGTCTTCTCCAACACCACACTTCAAAAGCATCAATACTTCAGCACTTAGCTTTCTGTATAGTCAAACTCTCACATCCATACATGACTACTGGAAAAACCATACCCTTGACTAGATGGACCTTTGTTGTAAGCATCTTTTAATTTCATGGCTGTAATCACCATCTGCAGTGATTTTGGAACCCAAAATAAAGTCTTCCACTGTTTCCCCATCTATTTGTCATGAAGTGATGGGACTGGATGCCATGATCTTAGTTTTCTGAATGTTGACCTTTAAGCCAACCTTTTTACTCTCCTCTTTCACTTTCATCAAGAGGCTCTTTAGTTCTTCACTTTCTGCCATAAAGGTGGTGTCATCTGCATATCTGAGGTTATTGATATTTCTCCCAGCAATCTTGATTCCAGCTTGTGCTTCTCCCAGTGTTTCTCATGATGTACTCTGCATATAAGTTAAATAAGCAGGGTGACAATATACAGCCTTGATGTACTCCTTTCCCTATTTGGAACCAGTCTGTTGTTCCATGTCCAGTTCTAACTGTTGCTTCGTGACCTGCATACAGGTTTCTCAAGAGGTGGGTCAGGTGGTCTGGTATTCCCATCTCTTTCAGAATTTTCCACAGTTTATTGTGATCCACACAGTCAAAGGCTTTGGCATAGTCAAGAAAGCAGAAATAGATGTTTTTCTGGAACTCTCTTGTTTTTTCAGTGATCCAGCGGATGTTGGCAATATGATCTCTGGTTCCTCTGCCTTTTCTAAAACCAGCTTGAACATCTGGAAGTGCACAGTTCATGTATTGCTGAAGCCTGACTTGGAGAATTTTGAGCATTACTTTACTAATGTGTGAGATGAGTACAATTGTGTGGTAGTTTGAGTGTTCTTTGGTATTGCCTTTCTTTGGGATTGGAATGAAAACTGACCTTTTCCAGTCCTGTGGCCATTGCTGAGTTTTCCAAATTTGCTGGCATATTGAGGGCAGCACTTTCACAGCATCATCTTCCAGGATATGAAGTAGTTCAACTGGAATTCTGTCACCTCCACTAGCTTTGTTCATGGTGATGCTTCCTAAGGCCCACTTGACTTCACATTCCAGGATGTCTGGCTCTAGGTGAGTGATCACACCATCATGATTATCTGGGTCATGAAGGTCTTTTTTGTACAGTTCTTCTGTGTATTCCTGCCACCTCTTCTTAACATCTTCTGCTTCTGTTAGGTCCATACCATTTCTGTCCTTTATTGAGCCCCTTTGCATGAAATGTTCCCTTGGTATCTCTAATTTTCTTGAAGAGATCTCTAGTCTTTCCCATTCTATTGTTTTCCTCTATTTCTTTGCATTGATCGCTGAGGAAGGCTTTCTTACCTCTCCTTGCTATTCTTTGGAAATCTGCATTCAAATGGCTATGTCTTTCCTTTTCTCCTTTGCTTTTCACTTCTCTTCTTTTCACAGCTATTTGTAAGGCCTCCCTAGACAGCCATTTTGCTGTTTGCATTTCTTTTTCTTGGGGATGGTCTTGATCCCTGTCTCCTGTACAATGTCACGAACCTCCGTCCCTAGTTCATCAGGCACTCTGTCTATCAGATCTAGTCCCTTAAATTTATTTGTCACTTCCACTGTATAATTTTAAGGGATTTGATTTAGGTCATAGCTGAATGGTCTAGTGGTTTTCCCCACTTTCTTCAATTTAAGTCTGAATTTGGCAATAAGGAGATTTGTAAGTAGATTTGTAAGGAATCTGAATTGCTCCTTCCATTGTTTGGCTTTATATTCAGATTCTTTACCAACTTGGTTGCCTACTCTGGACAATTCTGGTACATTAACTAATGTCATTCTAAACATTTGGTCCCCAGAAATTAGCACAGTGCTTCTGATGTATTGGAACCAATAGAAATTTTGGGCTTCATGATTTGAACAATATTTCTATCATTGAGCCATTATAAGATAATTGAATCAAGACTTGTGATAGTCTATCATCCATGGTTTTCATTGAACCATCTTTTAAGTGGAGTGGTAGAATCCACAAGAGAAGGATTCATTTTTAATAACGATTGGCATGCAGAAAACATACTTAAATAATTGACAGCTATTTTTATATGAACATTCTTTCAGTAGATAAGTCAAAGTTGGTATTATGTCATTCTTAGTAAACATAGCTTTGGATAGCTAAAGAAACTGAACTTTGGAAGACCTGCTGGATACCTTGTCTTTGGCTTTGATCCATGTGACTCTGGCCCTTCCTTTTCTACATGTTTTACTATTAAATTAATCTCATTAAAATATTGTTTTAATTATGCCATTGGAGTCAGGGCTGGGTCATCATCAAGAAGATTTCTTTCTCTCTCCCTTCCTTCTTTTTTAAAATAGCAAATTGGAATTTACCGTTCAGGTCCTTCACAACATTTTTGTTTTTTTTAGTCTTCCTTGTGGTAGTATAACCTCACCCTCTGTTCCAGCCACTGTTCAACCCTTAGTCCTCTGTTCTTTTTTCTCACTTTTGCATTTTATTTGGCATAATGAAGTACCTTCCCTATTTATTCTATCACAATCCTATTCATCTTTGAAAAAATTCTGATCCCTTTCTCAGTGATGTCTTCCTGGCTCTTTCCCATTCACTCTAATTCCTTTAATAACCCTTAGTTGACCCTGTGTGCAGAATAAGTAATCATATTCTACTTTATAAAATATCTTATGGTATATTAAACACATTAATCTCTTATGATCATATTTTCCATTTTCCCTCATATTTTCCTCAATAAAACTGAAAATTTAAGCATTCCAATAAAGTGATGGCAGGAACCTCATGAGATCTGCTGTGTCTTTGAGTGCCCTTAACAAAGTGCTTTGCAATTGGGTGGTTGAGAAGAACCCGTCAGTCATTGATGTTTTATTATGGCTCCAAATCCAGGGATCACTTAAGAAAGAAATAAGCACATTTCAATAAAGTTAGGATTTAGAGTGTTTTCATAGGCAGAGTGTAGGAAGAACTGAGGATTTTTCATTCTCAGATTTTCTGTTAGGAATTTTTTTTTTTTTTAACTAGGGCCAATAGTACTGTACCACAATCACTAACATTTTGTTTCCTAGGATTTGAAAAAATCCTCCCATCTTCATGTCTTATAATTCATGGCCGTACATATTAAGAAATCTTTCCTTAACTCTGAACTTCCCACTGAAGACAACTTATTTAAAGTGACCAAAATAGTGACACGTGTCTATGATTTATGCATTGTTCTTTCCCATGTTAAGTTCTTTAAGATTGTAGCCACACATCTTAATTCTTATTTTAACATCTATTTTGAGTATAACTGTAGAGGTTTAACTCTGTATTATTAAATGAGAGGAGACTGATGCATGTTGACTGAACTAATACTAATGCCAAACCTCAAAGAAAAATCTTAGAATTTCATGTACAGTTTCTTAGCTTTGGGGGCATGTCACTAAATGTCCTAAATTTCTAGGATTTACAATAAGTTAAACATGATTTGGACTTTGAAGTGTACCTACATTCTCCCTTCTGCCTCTTCCAATCAAGTAAGCATATGATTTGTGAAGACCGTTCTAGATAATTTCATCTCCAAGGACTGCCTAGAAAGAAAAACATTTGAAGCTACTTTTCTGCCAGAGTTTTCATCAGCTAAAAAGAATTGGTCACCTTATGTTTTGATACTAAGTGCTTTTCTGCACTACTTTGCCCCTGTTTCCATAAGCATTTGGACTGTGCCTGGACTCATGACTAATCCCTAAACTCCAGGGTTTGAGATCACCACCTTTTGGTAGAATGTCTTTGACAAATTATTTTCAGTCTATAAATGTTTCTATATTTAAGGAACTGCCACTGGAGTGGAACCCAGTTTGGTTTTCCGGGTTGTCTCTAGTTGGAAGCCTACCTCAGGACAGGCTAGCTGGTCACCACCTTGGGGACTGATGGAGGCCAACAGTGGTGAGAACCAGGTACCCTTCCCTAGCAGACTCCCAGGCATCTCCTAAATGCTTTCTGAGGGATTCCATTTGTTCTAGAATAGCTTTGGGGATTAAGACCTGCTATGAGGAGAACCTAGGCTCCTAGGGAAAACAGGCCTTCTTGCTAGAGGGCTGTGTTTGAAGTTATGTCCTTGACCTGACCCCTTGGGGCTGCTCATTTTGAGGTGTACTGGCTGGCTGAGGCTACTCATGACTCAGGAACTTTTTCATTTCTTAAATATGCTTTAATACTTACAGCGTATTTATATACTTAGTTTATCAAATATGTCTTTATTACCATACTGGATCTTCACAGCACTTACAAGCTACATAGGGAAGGAAGTCCATGTTCCATATCACAGTTAAGGAAAGTCGCTTAGTCAAGATCACACAAGTAGCAAGTGGCAGAGCTTAATCTAGATCAGGGTCTCTCAAGCTCACAAATTTCTCACTTTAAATCTAGGTCCTGAACTGAAGTGTCCTACATTGCTTAGTCTCACGTAGTACAATAGTCACAAAATCAGAGCCTTTTTATAAACTGGAAGAACCTTAGGTCCTTATCAACATGAGAAATGATACTTTCACACTTTAAATAAATCCTTCCTTGATCTTTCTACTGCAAGAATTAACATCAATTACTTGTTTTCCACAAGAGTTGTGAAGTAGGACCCAAGCTGCTTTCTTCAGCTCACTAATTGTTCATTACATGGGATGTTCAACTTAATTCCCAGTTAATTGAATATCCAGGGAATGTTTTATTATACAATGTGTTCTCTCGTGTAAAGTACCATGCTTGCCTTAAAGTTAACAATCCACCAGCTCAATAAAATAACCAAGGATATAAAGTCTGGCCTAGATACCTGGTAATTGTTTAGGCTCTATTTGATATCTGAAAGATGAATAAGATGCAGTTCAACTGACTTTAAATACTTAGCATCCATTATATGCGAGGCCCTGAACCAAGAACCAGAATGAATTACATGGCATCTGCCTTCCAGGTACTAAAATTATTTCCAGGCATCCATGGGATACTATAAAATTGTATTGTTAAAAGGATGGTAGGATGGGCTAGAAGCATGAGAGCGTGAGAGGGATTTGGTGAATAGTTAAAAAGGTGCTCAGGGATTTCAAAGTAACAAAAATACCAAAAGTAAACCACAATCTCATACAAATCAAAATGGATTTTGTTGGGTTGGACAATGTGGTTCAAAGCATTTGGTTTTAACTATTGGGTCACATGTATTATTTTTTCCCCCATGTTTATTGAAATATAGTTGATGTATAACTTCTTAAACTTAAGGTGTACAGCATGTTGATTTGATATATATATTACAAAACAGCGACCATCCTACCATTAGCTAACATCTGATTCACATCACACAATTAGCATTTCTTTGTCACATGTATTAAAGTTGCATCTTTGTTTATCGAGGGTGGCAAGTCATAACCATAATGCCTTAAACAGTAATAAGATTTAGAGCCTTCCTGTGGAGGTTTGTTTTCTCTATTGTCATTCTCCTTCAGGGTATTTATGGAGGAAAAGCTACAACAGCCAGATCTTTGGGAACTGAGAAAGACTAGCCAGAACTAAACTCTTCATAAAGTCAGTGATTTTTTTTTTTTTAATGAGGTATGAAGACTTTTTCTGGGAGCTGTGCCCACAGGGAAGATGGAAGGAAGGAAATTATATTTGAAAGCATATTATCAAGTACATTTTGTTTCCCACTTGTGAGGTTTATATAGAAAAGGGAGTGACATAAAGGGAATAGATTGGCAAAGGGTAGGGTTTTCATTCAAAACATTTGTTATTTTTTTTAGTCAGTTATAAAGTTTCAGAAAAAGAAAGTGTGAAAGAGAAACCCAGGCCATGGCAAGGTTGCACATTTGGTTGACTCAGCTTATTCTGTTGGGCTATATGCTCATCTCATAAAACTGGGAGACAGAAGAATGGAATTATGGGGCTATGAGGAGGGGTTGGGGGGGTTAGCTTGTGCAGGCATTTACTATGTTCTAGATGATTTAATGTATCTTAAGTAACTCAGTTTCATAACGACCTTATGAACCAGGTGGTGTGAGCTCCCCTTTTCTGGAAAAGAATTCAGAAAAACTCTGAGAAGCTGCGTAATTTGTGGCTGGATGGACCTTGGGTCTGTCTTCTGCTAAAGCCTCCTCTTCTTCCAGTAATGGTTGAGTCATGTCCTGATGATCAACTTTGTTATAAGTCGAGGCCTAGGAGATGCCCACTTAACTATCATCTCCGACTTCTATCCCCTTCCTTTCCTGCTTCCAGAGTGGTTGGGTCTCTAGGACACCAGTCACAGGATTGGGGTGTGTGGGAGAAGGTTGGCAGGAGATATGAGATTAGACAGAGCTGTTTTCAAATGTCAATTCTGCCATTTGGTGGCTGTGTGACCTTGAACAAATTTCCTAGCTCCTCTCAGCTTCCATTTCTTTAACTGTAAAGTATAAGCAGTACTACAGATTTTCAAGGGTTTTTGTGTGGAGTAACAGGCATTTAAAGCAGGTGGCCACGGTGACTGGCCCCTCGGAAATGTCTACCAGTGGGAGTTGCTGATACTAACAGATGGTGTGGAGGGAGAATCCTTGCAGATACGTCCCCACTAGCTCTCTTTGTCTTGGTTTTCCATCTTCTCTGTAAGATGTAGCTCTGGCATAATCTATTGCACCATCTCTAAATTCTTACTTTCTGGCAAATCTAATTGCATCTGGTGTCAGTCAAGTTCTTCTATGACCTAAAGAGACTCTGAGAAGAAAACTGGAATCAATGGAAGATAGATGACTGTGACTCCTGGTGGGCAGAAAAGGACAGGCCATTACCCTGGATAGATTATTTGGTTTATAGCAAGCTTGTTTCTGAAATGTTGCTGCCATTGGTGAGCAGTGGGTCTCCACTAGTTCACGCACATCCAATAAATATCATAGAGCTCCAAATTGTTTTCCCTTAAAGGTTTCAGTGCCTCCCTGAGATAAACAGAAACATTCATTAGCCTGGGCTGTGGTCATTGTGTGAGGAATATATAGTAAATATCACCATCTCTACTTGGGGAGGAAAAACTCAAGATGAAATAATTCCCCCAGCATCAAAGTTAGTGCCATCCTGTCACCCTTGCAGCCCTCCTGAGAGGCTTGACCCTAAGGAGCAGTGCCATCAACCTCTGCAATGTGGAGACCGTGTCAAGATCAAAGCCGCAGGCCTCTTGTTCCCCAGAATGCATTGTGATTTTAAATTTAACTCCTTGGGGCCTCCCAGGGTTTGGGTGTGACTCATGTATGTCAGCTAGAGGGTTCATAGCTGTGGGAGGGAGGACATTAACTGGGCCAGAAAGTTTTTTCTAGATTAATTTGGATTATCTAATGTTGAAAAATTTTATTCCCTAAATCTTATTCTGAAAGAGGAAGACGTAAAGATTCCTGGAGGAATCAGTGGGTGAGAGTGTGGGTTGTGAGCCAACTGGATTGGCTTCAGGTCTGGACCCTGACAACCTGCTCACTGGGGCCCCTGGAGCAAGGAATTCTACACTTTCAAGCGCAATTTCCTCACTCGGGAAATGAAGCTCTACCTCCAATCCCACTATTCCTCCCTGTTAAAGTCTTGTCCATTCTTTTTTTTTTTTTTAATTGGGATATAGCTGCTTTACAGTGTTGTTGTTGTTAGTTTCTGATGTACCACAAAGTGAATTGGCTAAATGTATACATTTGTCCTCTCCGTCTCGGACTTCTCCCCATCCCACCCATCCTGATGTGAAGAGCTGACTCATTGGGAAAGACCCTGATGCTGGGAAAGACTTGAGGGCAAGAGGAAAATGGGGTGACAGGAGATGAGATGGCTGGATGGCCTCACAGACTGAATGTACATGAGCTTGAGAATACTCTGGGAAATAGTGAAAGATAGGGAAGCCTGATATGCTGCAGCCCATGGGACATGACTTGGTGACTGAATAGCAACAAAAGTCCCCCTTATCTAGGTCATCACAGAGCACGGAGCTGAGCTCCCTGTGCTCTGCAGCAGCTTCCCACTAGCTGTCTGTTCTACATGCGGCTGTGCACATACGTCAATCCGTCTCCCAATTCATCCCACCTCCCTGCCCTCCCCAAGTCCACACATCTGTTCCCTATATCTGCATCTCTATTCCTGCCCTGCAAATATGATCATCTGTACTATATTTTTAGATTCCACATATGTATGTTAATATACAGTATTTTTTTCTTTCTGACTTCACTCTGTATGAAAGACTTTAGGTCCATCCACATCTCTACAGATGACCCAGTTTCATTCCTTTTTTTGACCAATAATCCATTGTGTATATGTACCACATCTTCTTTATCCATTCCTCTGTCAATGAACAAATATAGGTTGCTTCATGTCCTGGCTACTGTAAATAGTGCTGCAATGAACATTGGGGTGTATGTGTCTTTTTAAATCATAGTTTCCTTAAACTAAAAGTACAACTACCATATGACCCAGTAATCCCACTACTAGGCATATACCCAGAGAAAATCGTAGTTCCAAAAGACCCTCTTGCCCAATCTTGTAAGTTCAGTTTAGATGCCATCCCTCCCTGAAGACTTTTCCTGAGTTTCCTTCCCTCGTTGGCACTCTGCCCATGCTATGTCCACTCTCCTGGCCTTTCTCCTATATCATGGTTGTAAATGTATCTTTATTGACTAAAAAGGAATAAGTAAGAACAAGAGATGGAGTCTTGCGCTCTTTTTCTCATGTGAGTTAAGAAGAATGCCTTTAAAAGTTGTTTTACATGAATCATCTTATTTAAATCCTTACCAGACTCTGAAGGGGGCTTCTCTGGTAGCTCAGCTGGTAAAGAATCTGCCTGTAATGCAGGAGACCCTGGTTTGTTTCCTGGGTTGGGAAGATCCCCTGGAGAGGGGATGGGCTACTCACTCCAGTATTCTTGGGTTTCCCTGGTGGCTCAGGTGGTAAAGAATTTGCCTGCAATGTGGGAGACCTGGGTTCAATCCCTGGGTTGGAAGATTCCTTGGAGGAGGGTAATGGCGACCCACTCTAGTATTCTTGCCAGAGAATCCCAAGGACAGAGGAGCCTGGCGGGCTACAGTCCATGGGATCCCAAAGAGTTGGACATGACTAAGCAATTAAGCACAAACTCTGAAGGGGATACGTGGTTTTGACATTTTTGAATAAGTAAATTTCTTCGTATAGAGGTTAGGTCATGGTATGAAAGTCGCTTGTATCCGACTCTTTGCGACCCTGTGGACTATATAGTCCATAGGATTCTCCCAGCCAGAATACTGGAGTGGGTAGCCTTTCCTTTCTCCAGCAGATTTTTCCTGACCCAGAAATCGAACTGGGGTCTCTTGCATTGCAGGCGGATTCTTTAAATTCTGAGCTATCTTGGAAGCCTCGGGTCATGCTGTGGTAAGATGCAAACCAAACCAGTTTTAACCATTCTGGCGATTATTAGGAAATGAGCGTTTCCTAAATTATCACTGACAGAACACTTCTTAAATAGCAAGTTGACTCCTTTAATCCCCACAACAATACCTTGATGTGTAGATAGTAGTATTACACCCATTTCATGGATAAGAAGATGAAGGTATAGAGAGCTTAATTTTCCTAGAAATCATACAGTGAGAAAATGGTAAAGATGGGGTTCAGCTTTAGATCCCTTATAAGTAGAATCATAGTCTTTTTGTGACTGGCTTCTTTCACTTAGCATAATGGCCTCAAGGTTCATGCATACTGCAGCACGGGACAGAATTTCCTTCTTCTTTAAGGGTAGATAATATTCCATTCTATGTATATGTCACATCTTGTTAATTTGTTGACTTGTTGATGGACATTTGATCTGCTTCCACCTCTTGTCTGTTAATAATGCTATAACAAACAAGGGTGTGCATGTGTCTCTTTGAGATCCTGCTTTCAATTCTTTTGGGCATATGCTGAGAAGTGGGATTGCTGGATTATATGGTAGTTGTATTTTGAATTTCTTGAGGAATTTCCATGCTGTTTTCTCTAGGTGTTGAACCATTTTACATTTCCTCTAATAGTACGGCTCACTTTTCTCCACATCGTCACCAACACTTGTTATTTTCTGGTTTTGTTTCTGATAATAGCAAGCCTAATAAGCACCAAACAGTCCCTCCCCATACCCTGCCCCTTTTTCTTGTCTTGAGGTGAAACTAGTGTTGTGGGGAATTTCATCTTCATTATTAAAAGCATTAATAACCTGTTTTGGGAGACAAGTAACATGTCACAGACAAGATCTCTTCTTACCCTCTAGGAGCCTCTAATTTAGTAAAAGAATGATCCAAACATCCTCACGTGCATAAACTGCGTTTACCCTCTTGCTTGCATATATATATATAAAAATTTGTGAATAAACAAACTCCTAGAATTTGCATATTTAGGCAGAGTGAATTCTAAAAGAGCAACTTCTTTTCTAATAGTTTATGGTGAAAAATTATGGATAGTGATAGCTTTTTGAAAAACATAGTATAAAGCCTAGTGAATTGGGGGTGGGGGTGGGACCGAGGGATGAGTGACTGGGATACAGGCCAGATTGAGAATGTGATTCCAGGGTGGGCTGTGTCCTGCAGAATCCCAGAGGCAAGAGTGACATGAACAAATAGAGAAGAGTAGGTTTACTTGGAAGGTGTAGAAGAGATGGCTTGCACTTAATGAAAAAAGAAATAAAGATTCAAGTCTTGAGGCATACAGGGTTTCAAGAACTCATTATCTTGTCTATATCCTCCAATTTAATGGGATGCTGATAGAGGCCCAAGGAGTTGGTGAAGGAAAAAAATATCTTTTGACCTAAAAGTTGGTTTGAAGAAGAGGTCATTGAATGCATGGTTCACTGGCAAGAGGCGGTCAAGGCTTTGTCTATGGATCTCACTATGGGAGTGGAAGGGACAGGAAGTGTAGAGCAGTGGCTTCAGGTTCGCTCATGTCTCCTTTTGATCTTAACGATGCCCTTCCCCTTGGCTCTTTCATAGTTTGTCCTGTTTCGTGCAGGGTTTCTGGCACAGGAAATGGAGTAGTTGTTCCAAAGCACCAGCATATGTTCTGCCACTGCTTTATAGAAATAATAATGTTTCACCTTTTAATTCCTTCTGTTCCAATGTTAACATCATGAATGTCCAAGGCTTGCCTTGTGATTTTTGACTCTTGTGCTATATAATATTCTGATGGCTATGCATGCCTATTCTTATAAATGACCTCTTTCATACCCTTAGACTTGGGAGGAAGAACAGAAGTCTGATTTTGCTTTAATGACATTGAATTCCTTCAAGAACATCTTAGTTATTGAGCCAAAAAATTTCTTTTCCCATTGCTTCATCCCTCAGAGTCCTTTTCAATCTTACCTTTGTGTAACAGTGTGGTTTCACTTCACTCCCTTCCATCTCCCATGGAAGGCTAACAGTGATCCTTAACTGGGTTCAACAGTCCATTTTACCCCTATGATTGTTTAAGATGTTAGAATTTAATCAAAGCTGCCCTTTGGGAGAATTGCTAATATTCTGCATAAGGTCTCCTGATACTTACTGGGGGTTTTAGGAGGAATTAATAAACAGCACCCCTCTTAGCTGTTTTCTACTTATAACATATTAAAAATGATACAAGAGTTTAAAAAGATAAGGATAAAATGTTTTATTATATTACTGACAAAATTGGTGCCTGTACATGCCTTATCCAGGCACCTGGCAGACAACTGGGTTTTGAAAGTTACTCCCTGTTCCTCCAGCTGAAACTTAATCTGACTGCTCACAGACTACCTTGCAACTCCATTCCCCTCACAATAAGGACTTCCTGTTTCTCCTCCACTGACAGGAAATGCCCCTATATTTCCTTCTGCCCCAGGTGGTACTTGACCTCCTCTTCTCCAGGGCAAAAATGGAAGGGCTGCAGGGAAAGAACAATTATCCAGAAGGACAACTATGCTAGAAAGTATTTTAGAAATATTCTGAATGGCATTTGGTCATAATTCTGTCCCTTTACCCTGCCTGCCACCTCCAACCCCATGCTTGTTTTCCCAGAACACATGGCGCCTATTTTTCAAAAGTGACCTTTTTTACCCTCTTAGGATTGGTCTTTGCTTGGGAGGAAGAAGAGAAGCCATCAGTCTGAGATCTTCTGATGATCCATGGCGTAGATACACCTTGAATCCCAGGCTAAACATCCAGGGCAGTCAGATGCTTGCTGAGTACACAGACGTTTTCAAAAGAAGGATGAATCACTGCAATTGGTAAAGCTAGAAGTGTAGGTTTTGAGGAGATCTTATCTTACAAGATTTTGGTGGATTCTATAACTTCACACACAGAGACAGAAAACAAAGTGATCAACTTAGAAAAGCAGGGAAATTTCATTTTGATCTCAAGCACAGCTTGTTCACACCCTTCAAATAATCATAAGGTTTATTGATATTTGCTTTCTTTTTTTTAATTACTTATTTGACAGTGTTGGGTCTTGGTTGCAGCATGCAGAATCTTTGTTGCGCCATGAGGGTATTTTTCATTGCAGTCCATGGATTCTCTAGTTGTGATGCACAGGCTCAGTAGTTGGGGCAATCAGGTTCAGTTGCTTTGCAGCATGTGAGATCTTGCTCCCCAACCAGGGATTGGACCCACGTCTGCTGCACCACAGGGTGTATTCTTAACCACTGGACCACCAGGGAAGTCCCTATTTTCTCTTCTGAGAAAAGGATAAAAGGAGAAACCATGACTATTAAATGTCAGTAAGATCTGTGTGGTCTTTTTCAGAAAGAGGAAATTCATGTGTGGTAACTATTGAAACAAGTCACTTTAGGAATTCGAAATCTTCTCCCAAATTGGGCCAGCAGCTGTCCAGAGCCTGGTCTGTCTCAGGCCACATTGTACAGTCAGGATTACCTGAGTTATGATTATTCCTCTGAAGCAGTTACTCCCTACTAGGCAGACACTTCTGTGGATGCTCACCCTGCATCTTGCTCTCTTTGCCATATCCTTGAGTCCACCAGCAAAATGTCGAGCATAAGTGGCGTTGATCCTGACTACAACCTGGGGTTGAGGGGCAGTAGGTGAGGGAAAGTGGGAAGGAAACTCTAGAAAGGTTATGGACTCTGCTCTCCATGATGCCAGGCAGGAAGCATGAGTAATCAGGAATCTAAAAACACAACAGAGCATAAGATAATGTTAAAAGTCAAGCTCCCTGATGGGGAAACAGAAGGGAGTGATGGGGATGTGGGGTGAACAGGGAGTACAGTGAGGTCTGGGAAGGGCTCCTCTGTTCAGCCCAAGCAGAAAGTTGGATCAAATGCCTCTGGGATCTCTGAGATCTTCTAACTCCCAAAGGATGGAAAATAATCCAATGATTTAAAAGCACAACAAGCACAGGGAAATACATCTGCAGGCAAACTTGACTGATTTCGGTTATTATAAAAAGACTGAATGTTGTAAAGTGAGGGAGAGCTGGCAGGACTAATACAAGAAGCCTGGGCTTTCTCCTATTATTTATCTTTTCTCCACATACTCCCTCCCCCTATCCCATGGCTTTCTCTAACTCAGGTTACCCTTTATTAAAGTAGTGAGAAGAAACTGAAGGAATGAGTGTCTCAGGCCTATTTTTAAGGAGAAAGATTTGAAACCTGTGACATTTGTATCTTCATGGTCTTCTCACTGATCTTTTTCACAGAGAATCCCTTCAAGGGTCATAGACCTGTGTTTCGTGTTGGGACCACAGACACACATACGCTCTTAACGAGGGGATATTTAATTCCAACATAATCTTGTTCTATGAAATAGAAACCAGTTCCATCTCTTTGGGAGATATATGAGTTGTTCACATACACCAGAGGTCCCAAGAAGTGTCCTGCTGACCCCAGAGACACAGCAGGTGTTTTTTGTCCCTCAAGACTAAATTAGAACATTGCATTTGAGTGTCTGCAGGCAGATAGGCCTCCCAGGTTTTCAGTCCCCCAATCCTATCGTTCACCTCTTGCCCCACACCGATCCTTCCAGCATGAGCCCTGTGGCCATTTGGATTTGTGACTCCTGACTTGGTATACTTTTTAAAGATCAATTATGATACAAATATTGGGTTGCCCGAAAAGTTCATTCAGGTTTTTCTGTAACATTGTATGAAAACCTGAATGAACTTTTTGGCCAACTCAATAAACCCCCCACTATGCAATCTCTACACCCTCTTCACCATCAATGTAGATGAAATAAGGTTTACTTTAAAGTGTCATTGAAGTTGAATGTGAAGTGTGCATGCCTACTCTTTGCAACCCCTCATGGACTGTAGCCCGTGAGGTTCCTGTTCCTCTGTCCATGGGATTTTCCAGGTGGGAATACTCGAGTGGGTTGCCATTTCCTACTCCAGGGGATCCTCCCAAACCAGGGATTGAACCTGCGTTCCCTGTGTCTCCTGCATTGGCAGGCAGATTCTTTTACATGAAGTGTAGCTAGTGAGTTCCCAACTCCTCAATTAATGTATTTTTGAGATGCTTTACTTACTTTCTCAATGCTGCCACCCCCCTCTCTACTCTGAGGACACCAGTCATTTAGGATTATTTTAATTGTATATAAATTCCAAAGATGCAAAATTTGGGTTACAGGATATATTTGGGCTTGAGTGCTTTAGCAGGGGGGCAAAGGAGTGGGGGAAGAAACATTTAAAACATTTTTTAAAAAGTCTCTACTCTGTGGTGCCCTGGAGGCCCCACTCACTCTCTAAAGTTGTTATAGCCCACTGCTTCAGACATGTGTATTCTTGGTCTACTGCCTGTGAACATCTGGGTTCGTGGCCCTGCTCCCTGCAGCTACAGGGGTCAGGCTAGCCATGATCAACTGTTTCCCCTCCATCAACAGAAGCAGTATATGGGATATTGGCCATAGACTGATACTAGGGTTGACCACTCGGAAAATTTGGACCTTCTCTAGGCTGCATCTTCCAGGCTCCGTGAATACCAGGGAATCCCTTGTTTTAAGATCTCAAGAGGCCTCTGGGAGTGGGTCTTCCAGATGGAGGTCTGTGTCTGAATTCCATTCCTCATCCTTCCATGGAAACATTGTATGTCACCACAGTGTACCCACCTGTCTGTCACAGGTGTAATGTCTTTAAAATGTATTAGTTTGCTTGCTTTTCTCCCTTTCTGGATACAGGCTCAGCCTCCCACAGGCAGACATCTTGGCCTGAAGGGCTGAAGAGCAGACTGTATTACAAAAGGGGGGATGCTAAGGGAAAGAGCAAGGACATCCTCAGATTTTGATATTTAAAATAGGGTCTTGAGAAATGTTTTGATTCCCTCGTTTCCCCTTTATATCAAAACCTAAGACTGGATGGATCAACAAATAAGCAGAGTCCTGCCCAGGCTGAGGAAGTTGTTCATGGCAGCCAGCTCCTCTGGTCTGGGTGCGGGGAGGACTGGATGTAGGAAAATGAAGAGGCTGCCTCCTCTATCCGCTGGCTTATAAAAAGTGCACAGAGAATACAGACAAAAAGGGAGCGTGGAGATGGTAAGATGTGTGCTGGCAGCTTCTCCTTCATCAGGTTTAGGCTTGAAGAGAAACATGTGTGGGGTAAGCGAGGCTAATGCCAGACAGAAAGGCTCCCCGCTCTTTGTTTCTCTGGAGTGAGGCCATGGGAAATCACCCCTTGGCTCAGCACAGAGAAGCCAACAGTGAGTTGCCCTAATGCCTCTGTCAGGAAGTGTCCAGATCGTGCACCAGTGGGCCCGTTAAGGGGGCTGATACCGCAGTGGTGACCCTTGACCCAGGATGTGGTGGTGAGTAGTTCCTGACCGGCAGCCCATAGAAATCAAACTATGGTGAGTCAGCACAGGAGTACCATCTGAATCACAAGAACAAGCCTGAGTTACATCAGCTTCATCAAGGAAGGCCAGCAGAGCCTATTGCAGCCAGGACTGTTGTTCTAGAGGTCAGGCCAGCCAAGCCCCACAACTCCAGTATAAGACTGGTGCACCCACAATGTCCCTAGGGACTCAAACTCTTGAGTCTTCCATACACCTTGATGCCAAGTTAGGGAGAGAGGCTGTGGCACGTAGAGGCAAGCTGGGACCCTGAGGATCCTTCTCTAGAAAGACTGAACATGATTGTAAGGAGCCAGTTACATTATTGAATCAGATTATGTCTAAAGTGAGTTAAGTTAGGAACCTGGTAGAAAGATGACATTAATCATAGACTAATTATTTGTCCACCTTGCACATCTGAGTTGTTTGAGATAAACTTTTTGACCCTATTATATGTATAGGCAGATGGAAAAATTCTGGTCCTTCCTCTAAGAAGTCAGCACAGTTTTTAGCCAGGGGAATTAGATGAATGTTTCAAGCCAGGAGACTGTCATCTAGAAAATTATCTCTTGTATTTAATATACAAAAGGTACAAGCCAGGCATGAAATACTGCAGCCCTTTTTAAGGCCAGCCAACAATTCTTTGCTTACTGAATAATAGATCTGTGTAATTCTTTGTTTACAAGTCACTTTCATAAGAGAAATCTTATTTTACCCCTTTCATGGTAGGGATCCCTGTGAGCTAGATAGGAATGCTTATTTTATATAGAGATAGCAAGCAGAGTACTAAAATCACTAGCCCAAGGAACCGAATTTGTAGAGTGTGGCTGGGACTTAACCTCACCTCGGATTCCAGGTCTGGCTTTTCTAAATTTTCTAAATGACAGTCTCCTGGCTTGAAATGTTCATCTAATTCCCCTAGCTAAAAGTTGTGCTGAATTCTTAGAGGAAAGAGCAGATTCTTTCCATCTGCCTCTGCATGTAACTAGGTCAAATAATTTAACTCACGCAACTCAGACATGCAAGGTAGACAAAGAATTAGTCTGTGATTAATGTCATCATTTTTTTTAAGTCCCTAACTTCTTCTTAATCCACTTTAGACATAATCTGATTCAATAATGTAAATGGTTCCTTAGAATAGTATTCAGTCTGTCAGGGGCTTTTTAGTTTTCTCTAACCCACTTCTAAGCTGGAGGCACACTCGGTGTGAGTGCAGTGTGAGAAGAATTGTGGTCACAAGGGTGTGGGGGTTGTGGTGGGGTCACACAAAGAGCTTGAACTAATGAAGAATGGGTGACCCAAGCACGCCTTGAGGCTTTCTCTCAGTTGATTGTATATCCTGGTAAGTTGATGGCCCTGTAAAAGGATTCTGGCAAGTTGAAACATACTACTTGTTTCTTAGGTTAGTTATTTAAAAATTCCCCTTTTAGAGTCTTCAGGCTGCTGAGGCCTGATAAATTCTCCTCTGTATTGAGGTCAGTGCGGCCCCAATAAAAGGAGAGACCCAGAGTGCTGTAGCGGGAACGTGTCCCACACTGCGATCTTGACCTCAGAGGACCATGAAAATGTGTCAGTTATGAAACCAAGACATATGTAAATGGAACATGGGTGTTTGTGAAAGTTGACTCCATCCAGTGAACATGACCCTGGTGAGGTCCCTTAGAACAGGGGTCCCCAACCTCCAGGATCTAATGCCTGATGATCTGAGGTGGAGCTGATGTAATAAAAATAGAAGTAAAGTACACAACAAAGGTAATGAGCTCAAATTATCCTGAAACCGTTACCCACCCGCACCTGTCTGTGGAAAATAGTCTTCCATGAAGCTGGTCCCTGGTGCCAAGAAGGCTGAGGGTGTGTTTAGGTGGGTGAACCTCCTAAAGGCTGCCTTAGAGGGCGTGTTGAGGAAGTGTTCAGGAGGGGAAACGCCCAGGCAGAGGTTTTAAAAAGCAAGTGGGGATTGGCAGATAGTGTCCTGGGTGATTCCAGGCAGAAGAAAGAACACATACAGAGTACAGGAAGAGAGAGGGGAAGAAGTAACATTGAGATGACTGCAAGTAGGCTTGCTTGCCTGGACCACAGATAGTAAGAAAAAGTTGATCTATCTGCAGATGTAAATGGGCCAGACTGAAAAGAGCCTTGAGGCCTTGTTAGCCATTAAAGATCTTAAAATAGCAAGAATCCACCCCCTTCACATCATGTGCTAGGTACAAAGGGTTTTATAGGTTATTCAAAGCACAAGTCGACTTTGCTATGTTTTCAGAACACAGTATACCAAAAGGGAGTTGGGGAAGGAAAGCAGCTTGAATCATGGTACAGGGATAGATTATCTCTGATACGCAAATCAGACAAGAACACACAAAAAATAAAGTTATAGGGCCATTTCATTTATGAGTCTAGATAAAAGAATCTTAATATAGTTCACAGATAATCTAATAACTTTTTAATGCATTGTGATTAAATATAGAGTGATTTAACGTCAGAAAATTTATTAATGTGGTTTACTGTACAGACTCAAAGACAAAAATATCTGAGAATTAGCTCAGTGTTTCCTATTTGCTATGCTTTTTCTTTTAAAAAAATTTTTTCTGGATAGGCTTGAAAGTTGGGCTTTAATTTTTATTCTGCTGCTGCTAAGTTGCTTTAGTCGTGATCGACGCTGTGCGACCCCCTAGATGGCAGCCCACCAGGCTCCCCCGTCCCTGGGATTCTCCAGGCAAGAACACTGGAGTGGGTTGCCATTTCCTTCTCCAATGCATGAAAGTAAAAAGTGAAGGTGAAGTCACTCAGTCGACTCTTAGCGACCCCATGGACTGCAGCCTACCAGGCTCCTCTGTCCATGGATTTTCCAGGCAAGAGTACTGGAGTGGGGTGCCTTGCCTTCTCCTTTTATTCTGCTGGTTACTCCTAAATTATTGAAAGCCATATTTATAGCTATTCCCCTATCAGGTTACAAAATGTGTCGGTACTTACGGCCCCCAAACAACACAAGGGGAATACTAGAGCACGTGCTCATCTGCCTCTGTCTGTTCATACTCACCTCCATCCCCTAATTCTTTTATTAGCATTTTAAGTTTCTTTTCCCCCTCCAAGATTGAGTATATTTTTTCTTTTTCTGTTACCCTTTTGATTGTCCTCACCTGTATCCCCATTTCTGCCTCTTTCCCTTCCACCTTCCATCTTCCTTCCTCCTCATCCTGTTCCTCTTTATTTTAAACTAAAAAAAAGTTGAATTTTTTTTTGCTTACTTCCCATCTCTTTGTTTCCTTCTGCGCTCATTTCTCGTCTTCCTATAGAATATCTTTCAAATGGCTTCAGTGTTGGTATTTTTTCCTTTTTTGGTGACATCTCACAAGTCTGAAATAGGATTGTGTCTTTGTTTTTGAATATTAGCATAATAGGATATAATATTCTAGGATTAATGGGCTTTCCTCATAGCTCAGTCGGTAAAGAATCTGCCTGCAATGCAGGAGACCCTGGTTCGATTTCTAGGTCAGGAAGATCCCCTGGAGAAGGAAATGGCAATCCACTCCAATATTCTTGCCTGGAAAATCCCATGGACAGAGGAGCCTGGTGGGCTACAGTCTGGGGTCACAAGAGTCAGACACGACTTAGTGACTAAATCACCAGCACCACGATGATCTTTTCAGAAGTTTGAAGATACTAGCACTTGGTATTCATGGGGCCAATGCCGCTGAGAAATCAGACTTTGATTTCAGGATTTGGGGAAGGAGATTGGCTTCCCTCAGCCGCTTCAGAAGCCTTTGTCTTGAATTTTTGTTGTCGTTGTTTTTAGTTAGTAAAGAGCCTCAGTTATATTTCTGTCTTCTTAAAATGCCTTGTAGTCTGAAATCTTCCTGAGCCCTCAGGTCTGTCTTTAGTTCTGGAAAGCCTCATCAGTCATTTTTTCCACATATTTTTTCTCTCTTTTGTGGACATACCTTCCTCTGTTCTTCATATCTTTCATCTTTGTTTTCCCTACCTATGTCCTTCCTGATGTTTGGGTTGAGGAACTCTCCCAGGAATCTGTCAGCTCTGTAATCTGTGATTTAATTTACCATTCTGCTGTTAATTCATTCTACTGAGTTTTCATTTCAATGTAATAACTTCCATATCCAGCTTTTAAACATTTTAACATCATTGAGTTTAGCCCTGCTTTGTGTTCAACATTAATTTGGCTTATGTTGTGTTAAATTCTATGTATTTGTTATACTTGCTTAAAATTCCTGTTCCATTACACAGCTAGTTCTGTTAGTGTGTGCATCATAGATAGTCCAGCTTGGCATGACTTTCTCTCTTTAGCTGCTCATGACTACAGCCCCATAGGCTAAGCAGAGCACCTCAGTCTATGAACTCATCAGCCCTAGTGCCCTAAATCAATGATATTAGGCAGTATTATAAAGGGAATGCTTGTGTTTCTTCCCAAGTTCATATACTGAAGCTCTAACCCCCAACATAATGGCATTTGGAGGCAACTAAGTTTAGAGGAGAGTAAAGTTTCATGAATGGATGGATTAGTTTTTTTAGGAGGAGGAGACTACAGCTGCTCTCTCTCTGCTGTGTGAGGACATGGGGAGCAGGCAGCCATCTGCAAGCCAGCAAGGGAGGCCTTACCAGAGCCTGACCCTGCTGGCACCCATCATCTTGAACTTCTAGCCTCCAGAACCATAGGAAATATCTGTTACTTGCACCAACTAATGTTACAATGCCAACAAAACAACTACAATGTTTTGTTCTGGCAGCCTAAGCTGAGTAACTCAAACTCCGATGGAGTCTTCATGTTTTGGTGGACAATTCCCTTGAAAATACTTACCTGTTAGACACAGTCTGGCAAGAATGATAAGGGTGTGGCTAACTTAGTGGGTATGAAGTTCTTTCACTTTAGAGAATTACAAAAAACGAGAAAAATCACTGCTTTTTCTTGCAAAAGAGTCATTAGGGTGGAACACAGCATTAGTGCAGCTAAAGAAAAAGCGTAAAACCAAAAAGTAAGCCAAAACTAATATGTTTGGAAAAGATGAGAAAAGGAAAGACTCCTTAAGCTGTCTGAGGCAGAAAGAAATATTTATGGATATTAAAATGTAAATTCATGAAAAATTTATATCTCCAGCTCTTTATCCAATAGCTCAAGGGAAAAACACATCATTTTTTTATTCTGTCACTACTTTGACTTCATAGCCTGTCAGTTTCATCAACCAAACTGAGACAAATTCTCTTGAAAACCATTAGGAACCCAAAATCAACATTCAGGGCCATTATCCTCTCTGTCACCCTCTGCTAATTAAGTCAGATACATTTTCAAATAAGCCGTGGATTATCATTTTATTGCAAACTCTCCTCATTTGTACCTAAGAGGAAAGCAGTGGGGAAAATGTCAGAACATGGGTTAGCTATAGCCAGCAATCAATAATTCTATCCTCTCTTTTCTGTCAAGTTTAATGTCACCCCTGCCTTTTATTTCCCTAAAAACTTCCTTATTTTCTAATTTATGTTTTACTTCTAAATATCTCATGTTCTTTCCCTATAGGTTCTTTTTATAAAACCCCATCTGCTGTATGTATGCTTCCTATATTAATTTCAGGAAGCATTATTTAAAATATTAGTGTGCTTAGCTTGAACGAAGAGACAGGAGTAGGTAATGGTTTTTATACTAAATAACATTGTTTATGTGTAAAATAGGGTTAATCCTTGTGCTACTAAAAAAAAAAAACTTTTAAGAGTAGGAATTAGATGTTCAGTGCATATCTACATTAAAATACAAAACTTCATATATAATCAGAAAAATAAATATGTATAATTTGAGTTTGGGTGGTAATTTTAAAAATGTTTACTTTTTTGCATGTTTTTCCTTGCTAATAGAAAGTACATAGTATAATAAGATCAGAAACCTTGTATCATAAATGTTCATAGAATCTAGGAGTTGCTTATCTCTAGTAGAGGTTCAGTAATATTTTTAAAATTAATGAAAACCTGAATTAGTCATGATACTTGAGGTTGATTAGGATCTTCCATAGACTATCCATGTGATGTTATTCTATAAGCTAAGAAACAGGATATGTCAGTTGCCTCTGAGCTTAAATCCTGAGATTCCAATTTTGTAAATGTATTATTTATCAAATTGCTGCATAACAAATTATCCAAAATCTTACTGTCTTAAAAAATATTTTTAAATGTAATTTATTTTAATTGGAGGCTAATTACTTTACAATATTGTATTGGTTTTGCCATATATCAACATGAATCCACCACAGGTATACACCTGTTCCCCATCCTGAACCCCCCTCCCATCTCCCTCCCCATACCATCCCTCTGGGTCATCCCAGTGCACCAGCCTGGAGCATCCTGTATCATGCACTGAACCTGGACTGGTGTATCATTTCACATATGATATTGTACATGTTTCAATGCCATTCTCCCAAATCATCCCACCCTTGCCCTCTCCCATAGAGTCCAAAAGACTGTTCTATACATCTGTGTTTCTTTTGCTGTCTCGCATACAGGGTTATTGTTACCATCTTTCTAAATTCCATATATATGCGTTAGTATACTGTATTGGTATTTTTCTTTCTGGCTTACTTTGTATAATAGGCTCCAGTTTCATCCACCTCATTAGAACTAATTCAAATGTATTCTTTTTAATTGCTAAGTAATACTCCATTGTGTATATGTACTACAGCTTTCTTATCCATTCATCTGCCGATGGACGTCTAGGTTGCTTCCATGTCCTGGCTATTATAAACAGTGCTGCGATGAACACTGGGGTACACGTGTGTCTTTCAATTCTGGTTTCCTCAGTGTGTATGCCCAGCAGTGGGATTGCTGGGTCGTATGGCAGTTCTATTTCCAGTTTTTTAAGGAATCTCCACACTGTTCTCCATAGTGGCTGTACTAGTTTGCATTCCCACCAACAGTGTAAGAGGGTTCCTTTTCTCCATACCCTCTCCAGCATTTATTGCTTGTAGACTTTTGGATCGCAGCCATTCTGACTGGTGTGAAACGGTACCTCATTGTGGTTTTGATTTGCATTTCTCTGATAATGAGTGATGTTGAGCATCTTTTCATGTGTTTGTTAGCCATTTGTATGTCTTCTTTGGAGAAATGTCTATTTAGTTCTTTGGCCCATTTTTGATTGGGTCATTTATTTTTCTGGAATTGAGCTGCAGGAGTTGCTTGTATATTTTTGAGATTAGTTCTTTGTCAGTTGCTTCATTTGCTATTATTTTCTCCTATTCCAAAGGCTGTCTTTTCACCTTGCTTATAGTTTCCTTTGTTGTGCAGAAGCTCTTAATTTTAATTAGGTCCCATTTGTTTGCTTTTGCTTTTATTTCCAATATTCTGGGAGGTGGGTCATAGAGGATCCTGCTGTGATTTATGTCGGAGAGTGTTTTGCCTATGTTCTCCTCTAGGAGTTTTATAGTTTCTGGTCTTACGTTTAGATCTTTAATCCATTTTGAGTTTATTTTTGTGTATGGTGTTAGAAAGTGTTCTAGTTTCATTCTTTTACAAGTGGTTGACCAGTTTTCCCAGCACCACTTGTTAAAGAGATTGTCTTTTCTCCATTGTATATTCTTGCCTCCTTTGTTAAAGATAAGGTGTCCATAGATGCGTGGATTTATCTCTGGGCTTACTGTTTTGTTCCATTGGTCTATATTTCTGTCTTTGTGCCAGTACCATACTGTCTTGATGACTGTGGCTTTGTAGTAGAGCCTGAAGTCAGGCAGGTTGATTCCTCTAGTTCCATTCTTCCTTCTCAAGATTGCTTTGGCTATTCGAGGTTTTTTGTATTTCCATACAAATTGTGAAATTATTTCTTCTAGCTCTGGAAAATACTGTTGGTAGCTTGATAGGGATTGCATTGAATCTATAGATTACTTTGGGTAGTATACTCATTTTCACTATATTGATTCTTCTGATCCATGAACACGGTATATTTCTCCATCTATTAGTATCCTCTTTGATTTCTTTCACCAGTGTTTTATAGTTTTCTATATATAGGTCTTTTGTTAGATATATTCCTAAGTATTTTATTCTTTCATTGCAATGGTGAATGGAATTGTTTCCTTAATTTCTCTTGCTATTTTCTCATTATTAGTGTATAGGAATGCAAGGGATTTCTGTGTGCTGATTTTATATCCTGCAACTTGACTATATTCATTGATTAGCTCTAGTAATTTTCTGGTGGAGTCTTAGGGTTTTCTCTGTAGAGGATCATGTCATCTGCAAATAGTGAGAGTTTTACTTCTTCTTTTCCAATTTGGATTCCTTTTATTTCTTTTTCTGCTCTGATAGCTGTGGCTAAAACTTCCAAAACTATGTTGAAGTAGTGGTGAGAGTGGGCACCCTTGTCTTGTTCCTGACTTTAGGGGAAATGCTTTCAATTTTTTACCATTGAGGATAATGTTTGCTGTGGGTTTGTCATATATAGCTTTTATTATGTTCAGGTATGTTCTTTCTATTCCTGCTTTCTGGAGAGTTTTTATCATAAATGGATGTTGAATTTTGTCAAAGGTTTTCTCTGCATCTATTGAGATAATCATATGGCTTTTATTTTTCAATTTGTTAATGTGGTGTATTACATTTGATTTGTGGATATTGAAGAATCCTTGCATACCTGGGATAAAGCCCACTTGGTCATGATGTATGATCTTTTTAATGTGTTGTTGGATTCTGATTGCTAGAATTTTGTTAAGGATTTTTGCATCTATGTTCATCAGTGATATTGGCCTGTAGTTTTCTTTTTTTGTGGCATCTTTGTCTGGTTTTGGTATTAGGGTGATGGTGGCCTCATAGAATGAGTTTGGAAGTTTACCCTCCTCTGCAATTTTCTGGAAGAGTTTGAGTAGGATAGGTGTTAGCTCTTCTCAGAAATTTTGGTAGAATCCAGCTGTGAAGCCGTCTAGACCTGGGCTTTTGTTTGCTGGAAGATTTCTGGTTACAGTTTCAATTTCCATGCTTGTGATGGGTCTGTTAAGATTTTCTATTTCTTCCTGGTTCAGTTTTGGAAAGTTGTACTTTTCTAAGAATTTGTCCATTTCTTCCACATTGTCCATTTTATTGACATACAATTGCTGATAGTAGTCTCTTATGATCCTTTGTATTTCTGTGTTGTCTGTTGTGATCTCTCCATTTTCATTTCTAATTTTATTGATTTGATTTTTCTCCCTTTGTTTCTTGATGAGTCTGGCTAATGGTTTGTCAATTTTATTTATCCTCTCAAAGAACCAGCTTTTGGCTTTGTTGATTTTTGCTATGGTCTCTTTTGTTTCTTTTGCATTTATTTCTACCCTAATTTTTAAGATTTCTTTCCTTCTACTAACCCTGGGGTTCTTAATTTTTTCCTTTTCTAGTTGCTTTAGGTGTAGAGTTAGGTTATTTGACTTTTTTCTTGTTTCTATGCCTGTATTGCTATGAACCCTTCCCTTAGCACTGCTTTTACAGTGTTCCACAGGTTTTGGGGTGTTGTGTTTTCATTTTCATTCATTTCTATGAATATTTTTATTTCTTTTGTGATTTGTTGGTATTCAGCAGCGTATTGTTCAGCCTTCTATATGTTGGAATTTTTATGGTTTTTCATACCCCACTCACACCTGTGGATAGATCAACTAAACAGAAAATTAACAAGGAAACACAAACTTTAAATGATACAATAGACCAATTAGGCCTAATTAATATCTATAGGACATTTCACCCCAAAACAATGAATTTCACCTTTTTTCTCAAGCGCACACGGAATCTTCTCCAGGATAGATCACATCCTGGGCCATAAATCTAGCCTTGGTAAATTCAAAAAAATTGAAATCATTCCAAGCATCTTTTCTGACCACAATGCAGTAAGATTAGATCTCAATTACAGGAGAAAAACTTAGTGTCTTAAAACAATATTGTTCCTTGGTTTCTGTGTATCAGGAATCCTGGTGCAGCTTAGTTGGATCTTCACCAGCTACAGTCAAGGTGTTGGCTTGGGTTGTGGCCATCTCCAGATTTAGCTGAGGGTACATTGGCTGCTAATTCTAAACTCACTCCCCTAGTTACTGGCAGGATTCAGTCCTTTGTGGGCTGTTGGATGGAGGGGCTCAGTTTACTGCTGGCTCTTGGCCAGAAGTCACCCTCAGTCCCCTGCCATGTGGGCCTCTCCTCTTGTGTCATTCATCTGGCCTCGTTGGAGCAAGTAAGCTAGAACTGAAGAGAGAAGACCATCAAGTCAAGTCAGACTTTTGTAACCAAATTTCAGAAGTGACACTCCATGACTTTAGCTGTGTTCTGTTAGTCACTAGTAAATATGAATACCAGAAGGCAGGGATCCCTGAGGGCCATTTCAGAAGGCTGCCTACCACAGCAGCCGTGTGAACTTGGTAATGACCTCCTTTTGCTCAATTTCCTCTTTTACAAACAGAACTACTAATAGGATCTACCTGTGGAGGCATTTGAGCATGTGCATATCAGTGGCTTAGGAGAGTGCTCAATTTAGAGCAAAAGTCTATATGTGTTAACTATTGCTGTTACTTTTTAGTTATGTCGACTCTTCTGCACGTGGATTACTTATTTGTAAAGTAAGTGAGTATCAGATGATCTCCAAGTCTCCTTGTAAGCCGGAGGAAACTTGATTCTCTAGTTCCTGGAGTTTAACAGTTCTGGACTTAACATTAGTGTTTTTTCCTTCATCCTTATAATATCTCATTATGATAATGTTTTTATTTTTTATCTCTTGTTTAATAAATTTTTTTGTTAGAGTGTAATTGATTTACAATGTTGTGTTAGTTTCTGCTGTACAATGAAGTGAGTCAGCTATATGTATACATATATCTGCTCTCTCTCAAACCTCACTCTCTCACCTCCATACCACCCCTCTAAGTCATCACACCGAGCTGAGCTTCCTGTGCTTTGTAACAAGTTCCAACTACCTATCTATTTTATACATGGCAGTGTATATAAGTCAGTGCTTCTCTCCCAGTTTGTCCCCCACACTCCTCCCCATGCTGTGTCCACAATGATCATGTTTTATAAACCTGGGCTACCTCAAGGAGCTATCTTATTATTGCTTAAAGCAATGCAGACGTTGATGTGGGACCCCACCCTAAGAGTCAGAAGAAACATTTTAGAAGTTTTAGTCCCCACTCTGCTAGTTGAGAGGCTTCAGACAAGTCCTTCAATACTTCTTAGCCTCAGTTTAACTCATGGATAGGGGTGGGTGAGTTGGACTGAATGATCCCTAGTACCGCTTCTAGTTATCATAGTCTTTGGACCTAATGTCCATTTGCTGCCTATATTGGTCCTTAATTTTTCCTTATCTGTATTTTATACATATTTACTTATGGATAAGATTTTCTTTTTTAAAATTTATTTTTAATTGAAGGATAATTTTATAGTATTGTGTTGGTTTCTACTAAGCAGCCACATGAATCGGCCATAGGTTTACCCATGTCCCTTCCCATTTGAACATCCCTCCTACCTCCCTCCCCATCCCACCTCTCTAGGTTTGTTACCAAGCAGGGCTAAGATTCTGAAATGAGTTTTCAGGCATTTTAAAGAATACCCTCAATTGCATAAAGATTACGGGTTTGATAGAAATATATAACTTTAGGAGGAGCTATTAAAATGTAAAGGAATTACTATGAGAATTAATAAACCTCCAGGATAACTTTATAGGGGCCATTTCTATGAAATCAAAGAAAAATGGAGTCAGGTGACTTCATCTGTGTGCATCAGCGGAAAAATGACTCCCAGCTGAAGAAAAAGGACCAACTGGAGTCCAAAGTGAAAATAAAATTGGATTTTTTTCCTGTAACAATCTTAGTCATTGGAAATTTCTGGACGTCTCACTTGTGCCTCAGAAATAAGTCTAGGTGTATATAAGCTGCTGCAATAAAATGAGGAAATGAATGAAAAACAAACCAGACCTTGTCCATCCAAAGAGGTTCAGACTTTTCTGGTCATTTTGGTAGAATGCTATTATAACTTCATCAGTTTGAAATTCCTTTTCTGAAACTACCTACAGAATCTGAGGCAAATCTCTTTGTTGATGGAAAACTCTATTGTCCATTGTTTGAAAACAAATCCATATTCAAAGAAATATTTAAAAGTAAACACCGTGGATTGAGTGATCAAGCTGGGTCACATTTCATAGCATCTAAAATAACAACAAAGAGTGATTTTATCTTGTATTTAAAAACTAACTCTACAGGCAGTTCAAAAGATAACCTCAAACTGTTGATTCTACATTGAAGAAAAACTCTTACATGCTTTTTGATATGTTTCTGCAAAAATACCACTCAACTTGTATTCAGTGTTACTTGAACCTTAACCACCTTGACAGTTTGAATTTCTGGTTCTGCCCCTTAGGAACTGTGAAATTAGGAAAGAGACAGTATTCCTGGACTTCATTTTCACATGTAATATAGAAATAATAATGCCAGAGATGTGATGCGTATTAAATGAGGTGATAAGTGAATATATCTCACAAACACCAGTGAATACTCACCAAGACGGTTATCAACATTAATAGTGTTATTTTATGCATGATCTCCATCTTGATTTAACAAACTCACTAAACAAGTTAAGCAATATTTCAAAGATGATGATGGTAGTAATAACAGTAGTGATGTTTGGGGAATTTTTACTGCTTGTCAGCACCATGTCAAGCCCTTAAATAATCACAGTCAACTGAGTTTCCATTTTATAGGCTAGACAACCAAGGTTTAGCAAGATTAATTTTGCCCTGATTACAAAAGCAGGAAGTGATGGAGCTGAGATTCAGACCCAGATCCAAATGATCCCAAACCAACTCTCTTAAACCTTTGCTAAACTGCTCCCATTTCCGGAACATGATATAAAGAGAAAAGGAATGAAGGAGCCCCACTAGTTATATCATTGCAGTAATTTTGAGAACACAGTTAACCTGGGAAATTTTAGAAAAAAATCCCAAAGTCCAGAACAGACTTGAAATCTATTTACTCATTCCCTGGGGGTTGAATCCACACATTAGTGTTGAAAAACAACTCTTCAGTTGATTTCAACATGTTAGCTAAATTTGAGCTTCCATCTATTAAACACTCAGCCCCTTATGTAGACCTGAGTAGCTGAGTGATTAAGACTTTGGGCTTTGGAATAAGAGGATTCCCATTGTTGTCTGACTATTCACAAGCTGTGAAAACACGGACAGGTTACTTCTTTTCTCTGAACTCTGAAAATGATACTAGCAACACTGTTTATTTGTGGTGAAAATAAAATAACCAATGAAATGTTCCCAGCACAATGCTGGATCCTAGGTCATGTCCAGAGTGGGTAGTATTTTGTATTGGGTTAGCCAAGATATTCATTTGAATTTTCCCATCAGATGTTATGTGCTATTCTTAGTCACTCAGTCATGTCCAGTTCTTTGTGATCCCCATGGACGATAGCCCACCAGGCCCCTCTGTCCTTGGCATTCTCTAGGCAAGAATACTGGAGTGGGTTGCTGTTCCCTTCTTCAGGAGATCTTGCTAATCCAGGGATCGAACCTGGGTCTTCTGCATTGCAGGCAGATTCTTTACCATCTGAGCCACCAGGAAAGCCCCATTAAATGTATGGAAAAACCCAAATGAACTTTTTGGCCAACTCAATATTCCACATTCACACCCTTGACATTTTTTGTTACTTTGTAAAACCTTTAAGTACATATTTTTCAGTCCCTGGGTGGAAGTTGGAGGATATTCCTGGACCTTAAAGTCTCTCTCAAATTGTTAATTTTATGCCATTTTTAAAGAGTAGTGTGAGACTTGTATTTTGTGTAGCAGGAGACTGACAATATTTGGCAACAGAAGCCATAGATTATTTATTCTTGGAGTAACGCAGGCCACTTACTAACGAGAAGAGTAATTGGGTGCCTTGATTAGTTAATAGTGGTGTTCTGAAAATGACCATTTACAGGTTTTTATAGACAGGTGGGTTTTTTTTTTTAATGTAGATGTTGCCCTTTTCCCTTATAACTTGTTTACTTTGCTCACACAGGTGTAGACATCGGGTCCTTTGAATTAGTCTTTTCAGTGAGTGTTTAATGCAGATAAGTAATTGCTTGCAGCTGCCTGTATCTGTAGCGATTTGTTTTCCTTTTAGTGGGGGACAAGATAATTTGCCAGGCAACTTTGGAAAGTGTAGTCATCCTTGTCGCTGTATGCTTGAGGGTGACTTTGCCTCTTGCATTGAAAGGCCACTGAAGCGTCACGCCTCCACCATAAGACATCATGGTAGCTGGGGCATAGACAGCCAATTCTTTCTTTAGAGGGTTTCTTCCCTCCTTCAATAAGATAGATAATACGTATGGCTTCATTTTGAGTGAAGACTGTAAACATGAATAGTTGATAGATTTCTCAGGATGGAGAATAAATTTCAAGGGACTGCATCCTTCCAACTTAACATGTAAAATATCTTTTGAAGATGAGATATTAGGATGTGATAGATAGAGCTTGACTATATAGATGTGGGCCTAAAGGAACACTAGGATGAACCACTAAAGGTCTGATGTGATAATTTGGGGAAGCGCTTCTTCATCATCTTCAGCTTTCACTGGAAGTTCTGAAAATAGCAATATACAAAACCAATTTCATTGCCCCCTGATTGTAAGGCAAAGTAGGATGTGTGTCCTTCTGATGCAGCAATGTGGTTATGGATCCTGAGAGCTGGCAGATGATCTGTTTCTCTGTGTTGATGGATTTAAAGAGGTGTGAGGATTCATTTCCACCTGCCATCCCTGCCCTAATCTCCATGGCTTGGAGGAACCACAGCTGACTTGGGGAACAGGGAAAGGCAACAATGGCTCCTTGAGAATTACCTGGCCTGGTCAACCTCCAGCTTCTTCCATCTTCCCCCTAGTAAAGACTGGGTTTCCCACTGCTGGTGGTGTTGAAAATAGGCTTTGAGATCTACTTGGGAACAGGATTTTCTAGAGACCTTATTTACAGAGACCTTGTAGGGGAAAAGGTCCCCTGGTGGCTCAGATGGTAAAGCGTCTATCAATGTTGGAGGCCTGGGTTCGATTCCTGGGTCAGTAAGATCCCCTGGAGAAGGAAATGGCAACCCACTCCAGTACTCTTGCCTAGAAAATCCTATGGACGGAGGAGCCTGGTGCTGGCTACTGTCCATGGGGTCGCAAATAGTCGGACATGACTGAGCGATTTCACTTCACTTCACTTGCAGCGGAAAAATGTGATTGGCAGCGAAGAATAGGGTTTATGGCTCATAGCTCTAACATTTACTGGTTCTGCGATCTTGGATGATTTACTTCTGACCCATCTTGGCCTTGGATGTCTAACATGGGTAATAACACTTTCCTATGTCAGCATTGTTGTGAGGATGAAAATAGTCTTCAGGAGTTGGAAGAAACCATATATCATAAAATGCTGAACAAGTAAAAACATTTTGCTTGTTCACTTTTCTGGTTTATGCATGGCAAGCAAATAAAATGAGTGGGTAGGAAGAATTTCTTATTAGAAATGTATATTTTGATTCTTGGGTGGTGGCTCACTTCTCTATTTTCTAAAACCAGTCAGCATGATCTTGAGTCTTGTTAAGGGGAAGCCATCAGTGATAACACAAATCTCAAGCTGACATTCCCTTATACATGCCTGGGCTTGCCTAAGGGAGGTGATCCCACACAGTCGTAGAAGGGCACAGTTAAGTGTCTTGGTTCAACTGCCCATGGAGCCTCAGACAAGCTGTGGGACCTTGATCTCTCTGTTGCTGATTTTCTGGTAGGATATTTGTAGGATTAAATGTCTAATGTAAAGTATTGAAAACACTGGATATCATATAGTAAATGCTATTATTTCAAAGAATTACTAAAAAAAGACAGTATTTGGAGATAGGAGCTTGTGTTCCTATCTTGGTCATTAGATTGAAAAGGAAATTATTTTTCATAATTCCTAATGACTTTTCCAGTATAACTTGAGTTTCTCTGGCATGTGTAACTGACACAAACTTATACCTCACAAAACACATGATTTCTGAAGAAGCTATTCTGTGCCAGGAATTCTAAGTTTCTACCATTTTGTTTGTGAGCCAGGCATTATTTTTATTTCCATTTTTATAGAAGGGGCAACCAAGGCATCATAAAATCAAGTGATTTGACTGAGATACTTAACCAGTATCAGGGTTGGATCTAAACTCGTATCTGGGATCCTTCAAACCATGTGTCCTATAAGCCATACAGCTCCCCAACATCTTGCCTTCTAAAGAGGCAGAGTCATGCTTTCTTCCTTAAATGGCAATGGAAACCAAATATTCAACTTATACCATAAATATTATTAGAGTTGTGGGCAAATGTTTTAATATTGTAACATTGACATTTATGAGGAATGTTTAAGGAGAATCCTATCAAAGCTTTAAAATCTGGGATAAATTTAGGTACTGCTAAGAATCTGCCTGCAGTGAAGGAGACCTGGGTTTGATTCCTGGGTTGGGAAGATCCCCTGGAGAAGGAAATGGCAACCCACTCCAGTATTCTTGCCTGGAGAATCCCATGGACGGAGGAGCCTGGCAGGCTACAGTCCACGGGCCTGCAGAAGTCAGACACGACTGAGTGACTAAATCACCAGTGAGGCTTAAACATAGTCATATTAGATAACCTAGTTGCAAATACTGTTCTAATGTGCTTGTGCGTGATATCACAGGATGAATTGGTTTTTAGCAAAAAGAAATTGTTATCTTGTGAAGCTGCTTTGGTTGAGGAGAGTGCTATCAATATGATCAGTTCAGTTCAGTCTCTCAGTTGTGTCCAACTCTTTGCGACCCCATGAATCGCAGCACACCAGGCCTCCCTGTCCATCACCAACTCCCGGAGTTCACTCAGACTCACGTCCATCGAGTCAGTGATGCCATCCAGCCATCTCATCCTCTGTCGTCCCCTTCTCCTCCTGCCCCCAATATGATAAAACTGAGCAAACAGGTTAAGTTCAGCTCTGCCCAGCTAGCTGCCCGTTGAGCCACTAGAGGGCAGTGTTAGCATTGGAATGACATGAATTCTTCAACTTGAGAAAGCTGTGTGTGAAATGCAGAGTACTGCTAAATTTCCTATACAGAAAATGATTTGAGACAATTTGATATGACAGGAGATACCACATGATCGAAATTGGATTCTGCTGTGTTACTGGCAACATACATCCTGAAAGGAATTCTGGAGGTCATGTGCCTGTGGGTGGTGGAGATGGAGGGGGTGGTTGCCTCAAGCTCCAAGACAACCAGGCAATTTGGGACTAAAATCTCTCCTCCTCACCTTTGTATCTCAATTCCTATTTTACTTTTCCATTTGCAAATTGTAGGCATGAGGGAACTCTCTAGTGTGAATTACCTTCCCTTTCCTTCAGACTGCAATCATGACCACTACAGACCTCAATTCCTCACTTAATAAGTCTCTTGAGAAGTTCAGTTCTTGTCACAGATGTCATCTTGCTTATCTTGGTTAGAGGTCTGTGGGGACTGCTGTCCTCATGCTCTTTTTCCTAGATAGGATAAAGTCTTTGAGATTTCAAGTCTCCTTCCTGTTTAGCTGTGGAGCAGAAACTGGATTGTGGGGCGAAGCGGGGGGGCATTTTGTCTAACTTGGAGTTGATCGAGTGACTTCCAAGGCTCAGTGATAATTTCTAAGTGTGTGACCTTCCTTACCCTTGACCCCGCATGCTGCTCCTAGTAGACCTACAGAACAATCAGGCTGGTGGGGTGGATGAGTATCTAGAACAGGATATTTAGGTTTAGAAAATGTTTGCTTGCTCAAAATTTTATTCATGTTATTTCATGAAGCATGCCACCTTCTTTTTAAATGATAAATTTATACTTCAGATTGTAGCTTTTCATGCAATTGTAAGAAATAATGCAGAGATCCCTATTATACTCCTTTTGGGAGTATCTTGCCAAACTACAACACATCACAGCTGAGATACTGACATTGATACAGTCAAGATACAGAACTTTTCCATCACCACAAGGATGTTTCATGTTGCCCTTTTATAGCTATACCCATTTCCTTCCTTTTTCTGCCTTGTACCTAATTCCAGGCCACCACTGAGCTCTTCAACTTTTCTGTGATTTTATCATTTCAACAATGGTATCTAAATAGAATTAGTATGTAAACTTTTATAGTGTAGTGGTTATCACATTCACCTCACACATGAAAGCATCCTGGTCCCGAAGTAGGCAGAAACATCTCTGCTTTCTGGAGTTTGCCCTTAGCTTCCCAGGTGTCATAGTGGTAAAGAATCCACCTACAAATGCAGGAGATACAAGAATTGCAGGTTCAATCCTTGGGGCAGAAAGAACCCCCAGATTAGGAAATGGCAACCTGCCCTAGAATTCTTGCCTGGAAAATTCCATGAACAGAGAAGCCTGGTGGGCTACAGTCCATGGGGTTGCAAAGAGTTGGACACAGGTAAGTGCGCATACACACGCATGCATACACGTTAAGCTTTTGCCACTGGCTTTTTACACTCAGCAGATTCCTCTGGATATTTATCTAGTTGTTTGAATAGTTTATTCCTTTTTATTCCTGAGCAGTATGCCATAGTATAGGTATACCACAGTTTATTCAGATGTTGCAGGACATCTACGTTATTTCCAGTTCAGTCTATTGGAATAGCACCTTCTATTTTTGTTTGATTTATTTTCTTGAACGACACTAAATGCTATTGCTTTTTAACTCTCATTGTCCCAAGTGTTCATTGCTAGTATATAGGAATGCAGCTTTTTATGTTTTTCTTGTATTCTGTGACTTTGCAGATTCACTTAGTTTGAGAAAGTTTTGTTTTGTAGTTGTTTGGGGATTTTTTTTCACATAGACAATCATATTATCTGCAACTAGAGTTGATTTATTTCTTCCTTTCCAACCTGTGTGCCTTTTATTTGTTTATTTTACTTTATTACACTGGCTAGAACTTCCAGTACAGTAATGGATCAAAGCATGGGGACAAACATCCTTGCCTTGTTCCTGAACTTAGAACGCAGTCATTCATTCACCGGTAAGTCTTAGCTGTGGGTTTTTGTAGAGTCTGTTGATCAAGTTGAAGAATTTCTCTCTCCTTACTGAGAAGTTTTACTTTTCTTTTTTTATCATGAATGGGTGTCGAATTTTATTGAATGTGGATTTCATATTAATTGGTAGGATCAGGGATTTTTCTCTTTAGACTATTAATAATATAGTGAGT
The DNA here is from genome assembly GCF_014754425.2 of Oryx dammah. NCBI lineage: Eukaryota > Metazoa > Chordata > Mammalia > Artiodactyla > Bovidae > Oryx > Oryx dammah. The sequence continues at coordinate 21,922,274 of NW_024070209.1, forward strand.
TACAATGTTTGACGATCAAATATCGGACCCATCTTGCATCTCTAAATAAACCCTGGCCGGTCGTGTGTATAATTCTTTTTTTAAATAAAAATTTAAAAATTAGGGTGTAATTGATATATAACTCTCGTGTGTTGCTAGATTCTATGTGGTATTTTGTTAAGGACTCTTGGCAACTATATTTAAGAATATTTGTGGTTTTTAAAATATTGTTTGGTTTTTGTATCAGGACAAAACTCTCTTCATAAAATGAACTGGGAATTACTCTTTCCTATTCTATTTTCTGGAAGGGATTATGTAGAATCGATGTTAACTCTTCTTTAAATGTTTGGTAGAATTGTTCAGTGAAACCATCTTGGTCTGGCAACTTCTCTTTTGGGAGTTCCAAAATTATAACTTAATATGTTTAATAGTTATGGGCTTATTCAAGTTTTGTGTTTTTGTTGGGTGAATTGTGATAGTTTGTTTTTGAAGAGTTGGTCCATTTCACTTAATCTGTTGTTATGCTTGCAGAGATATTCCTAGCATTCCTTTATTATCCTTTTGAAGTCTGTGGGGCCTATAGTGATATAATATGTTTTATTACTACTATTGATAATTTGTGTTTTCCTTTTTGTTAATCTTGTTTGAGGTTTGACAATTATATAGATCTTTTCATTGAACTAGTTTTTTTTTCCCATTAACTCTTTTGCTTCCTTACTTTAAATTGATTTTTGTTATTTCTTTCCTTCTGCTTGCTTTGAGTTTATCTGGCTCTTTTTTAGTTTCTTGACAAGAGCTTAGACTATTGATTTAAGACTTCTCTTTTCTAACATGATCATTTAGTGCTATAAATTTCCTTCTTAGCATTGCTGTTAAGTCATTTCAGTTGTGTCCAACTCTGTGCAACCCCATAGATGACAGCCCACCAGGCTCCCCCATCCCTGGGATTCTCCAGGCAAGAACACTGGAGTGGGTTGCCATTTCCTTCTCCAATGGATGAAAGTGAAAAGTGAAAGTGAAGTCGCTTAGTCATGTCCGACCCTTGTTTACTATAACTTCTTACATATTTTAGGGTTTAAGTGTACCATCTTAATTTTTGTTTTCTTTTTTTTTTGTATTCCTTTTTTTCTCCCTTACTGTGGGTTACTTGAATAACTTTTCAGAATATTGAATTATCTATTGTGTCTACGATGACTCATATACCATATAATTCACCCATTTGAAGTGTACAGTTCAGTGGCTCTTGGACAGAATTGCACAGTGGTCTCCAAAATCTATTTTAGAACATCTTTCTCACTCCAGAAGAAAATTCCATACCCCATCAGCCCTTGCCCACCCCCTCCAACTTCCCCATCCCTAGGCAACCACCACAGAGAACACTGGGTTCTCAACCAGAGACCAGAGGTCTGCTTCACTCAGCTCTTCTACCTGTGTGACACTGGGCAAGCAGCAGAACCTTTCAGGATGTATTGTGTGGATGTAATCTAGGGAACTGGATTAAGTGTTCTTAATTCTTGTCTAGCTGGGCTCAGAGGAGAAAAAGATAAGAGATTTGGGTTGACTTGAGAAGGCTTTATGAAATGAGTTAGGTCTTGAAAGGTACACCAAGCTGCCTACATCGATATAGTAGGCTAAGGACTCCTCTTCTTTCTGCTTCAGGGCTCATAAGGTAAACCAACGTGGGTGAAAGCTCTCCAGAGGGGAGAACTGTTGTCTCAAGACCAAACTGGCATTGCTCATGGCCAGTATCCATCTGCGGGTATCACTGGGCTTGCAGCCGCACACTCCAGTGCTCTTTTTGTGTCTCTCTCCATGAATGGCCTCTTTTAGCTCTCTTGACTTTGCACATCCTACAGATTTTTTGACACTTATCTGGGGTCCTCCTCCTCCAGAGAGGAGCTTCTGAAATCTTCGTATTCCTAGAATATTTATTACACGGATATAGCTCATATAACACCTATATTGCTCTGTTCTAACTGTCTAATTATATTGCAAGCTCCTGGACAGCACAGGCCATATTTTCTATCTACCAAAGCTCTGGAAGAGACTTAAAGGTTGACTTAGAAAGGTGGTCCCTTAGCTCAGTGGGCCCCCACCTTTCTTGGCACCAGGGACTGGTTTGGTGGAAGATAATTTTTCCACAGACTGGAGTATGGAATGATTTCAGGATGGTTCAATTACATTATATTTGTTGTGCTGCTGCTGCTAAGTTGCTTCAGTCGTGTCCACCTCTGTGCAACCCCATAGACGGCAGCCCACCAGGCTCCCCTGTCCCTGGGACTCTCCAGGCAAGAACACTGGAGTGGGTTGCCATTTCCTTCTCCAATGCATGAAAGTGAAAAGTGAAAGTGAAGTCACTCAGTCGTGTCCGACTCTTAGCGACCCCATGGACTGCAGCCTACCTGGCTCCTCCGTCCATGGGATTTTCCAGGCAAGAGTACTGGAGTGGGGTGCCATCACCTTCTCCGATTTGTTGTGCACTTTATTTCTATTATTTTCATCAGCTCTGCCTCAGGTCATCAGGCCTTAGATCCCCGAGATTGGGGACCCCTGCCCTCTCTGATCATCACCGGAGGTTTTTAGAGATATAAGTTCTTGGACCTATCATTAAATGTAATGAATCAAATTTTGTGCGAGTGTGTGTGTTTGAGGGAAGGAAGGATTAGGGGGATGTGAGAGGAAGCTGTGTTTGTTGGTGGTGTTGTTGTTCTATAGTGTTTACTGTCTATAAAAGCTGTCTCCAAAATATAGTGCCTCCTGATACATGTGCACGATGTACCCCTATGATGCACAGCATGGCACCTGGTGCATAGCTTGCGTTCTGGTTCTTCGTTTGACACAGGACCCTGAAATTTCTATCACTTTGTGTGCTTAGCTGCTCAGTCGTGTCCAACTCATTGTGACCCCATGGACTGCAGCCCGCCAGACTCTTCTGTCCACGGGATTCTCCAGGCAAGAATACTGGAGTGGGTTGCCATGCCCTCTTCCAGGGGATCTTCCCAACCCAGGGATCGACCTCAGGTCTCCTGCACTGCAGGCAGATTCTTTTACTGTCTGAGCCACCAGGGAAGCCCTTCTATCACTTTTCCTAACTTAAATTCAGAAAAGAGGGATGATTCTGCATTCTGAGAATGGGTATCAAGCCTACATCAGTGTCATGCTATTCTCTTACAGAGCTCTCCTACGCACACTCTGGTACCCTGAGGGTTGTATAGTAACTTGCTCTGTATGTCCTGGACTGGAGAACTGGGACCCTGAGTTTTACTGTTTTTTTTCTATATGGAAATTTAGGAGGGCTATAATAGACCTGAAGACTCAGTATATTATAATGCCTATCTAGTATGTGCTTTTGCTTAAAAAATAATGATAAAACTTAGAGTTATGTTAGAAAAGATAATGTCCAACTAAAAATGTCTAGTTAGAGAAAATAACATTTTTTTCCCCCTGCTGAAAGCTAAGGCATAATTTCAGCATTTGGTGTCAGGAGTTACTTAGAAAATACAAGTCAAACTTCTATAAAGAAGGACTTTTATTCCTTTGTAAATCTAGTGGAAAATTAATCATACAGAATACGATGGTGCCAAGAAAGCATTTGCAAGAGCACAGATGCATGAATATGAAACATTACATTATCGGAGCAGACTCCTTCATGACTGAAGTGACTATTACTCAACGGTGATGGGTGACAAAGGCTCATATTTTCCTACGTTTTAATCATTTCTTTGGAACTGACTGTGGAAGCAGGAAATGCAGGGGGGAAATACCCCTTTCCTTTGTGGTACATGTTACACAGTAAGTAAGACATTTCTGAGGGTTTTCCCATCTCCCGCTTCAGGGCAGTGTCTATATGGTTTGAATTGAATATGGTGATATTTGGCATCCTGTATTCCAACTATCTATCTAATAAAGTAAATGATCTGACTGATAATGCTTTGGCACTGTGTGAAAGGAGGAAGGAACAAAAGCTTGCAAGCCTCTGTCTGCTTCAGAGCATTTAGGAGGGACTAGATTTATATGGTGCCCTGGAAGCTCAGTTCCAGAGTAGGACCAGATATGGCATAGCTCCAGTAGGAGCAGTTAGTGTAGCTGCATTCCAAGTGGCTTGTACCCCAAAACTACTGCTACTACTTGCTTCCCTGGGAGGTTTGTTCAACTGTTGTCTTCAGAGACATATATATCACAATATATATGTATGTGTGTATACATATGTATATATATAGTATTTTTACTTATCACAAACTGTCTCTTGTTCCATACTGTTCTGCTTTAGTTTTTAAAGCACCTCATTGTTTTTTCTTTTAAAAATGCTTTATTTTTACTTTTCTAAAATATTCCCTTGGAATATTTCACAATTAGATCTACCACATTTTTAAATGCATATCAAATTTTACTGATAATAACTTTTGCTATTGTGATTTTTACCAATTTTACTTGAGATACATTTGATATATAACATTGTAAAAGTTTAAGAAATTTACCATATTGAGTTGATACTGATATATTGCAACAGAACAGTCAGATAATGAAGTCGCTCGGTCATGTCAGACTCTTTGAGACCCCATGGACTGTAGTCTACCATGCTCCTCCATCCATGGGATTTTCCAGGCAAGAGTACTGGAGTGGCTGCCATTTCCTTCTCCAGAGGATCTTCCTGACCCAGGGATCGAACCTGGGCCTCCTGCATTGTGGGCAGACGCTTTATCGTCTGAGCCACCAGGGAAGTCCAATGACTAGTATTAGCTAACATCTCCATCACATCACATAATTAGCATTCCTTTTTTGTGATGAGAATATTTCAAGTATATAATACCATATTATAAACTATAATCACCATGCTGTACATTAGATTCCCAGAACTGAATCATCTTACGACTGCACATTTGTACCCTTTGACAATCTCTCTTTTTTTTTTCTTGCCATCCCTAGCACCTGGTGACAACCACTCTGTTTTTATGAGTTTGGCATTTTTGAATTCCACATATAAACGAGATCATATAGTATTTGTTCTGATTTATTTCACTAGCGTAATGTACTCAAGGTCAATCCATGTTGTTGCAAAAGGAAGATTTCCTTTTTTCTCAAGGCTGACTAATACTCCGTTGATCTGTTGATGAACACTTAGGTTTCCATACCCTGGCTCTTGTGGATAGCGGTGCAGTGAGTATGGAGTGCAGATATCTCTTCAAGATCCTGTTTGTATTTCCTTTGGCTATATGCCCAGGAGTGGGATTGCTGGATCATATGATGATTTTTAATTTCTTGGGGAAACTTTGCACCGTTTTCTGGATTGGCTATACTGAGGTATATTATTACAGCCTCTTCTCCACATCCTCACCAATGTTTATGTCTTGTCCTTCAGAGGACTGCCATCTTTAATAAGTGTGAACCTCTGCCTCAAGGATTGGTGATAATTCTTTAAATATTTGGTAGCATTCACCAATGAAGCCATCTGATTCAGCACTTTTCTTTGCTGGAAAGTTTTTAATTACTGATTTACTCTCCTTGCTCATTATTGGTCTGTTCAAGTTTTGTATTTATGATTTAGTGTTGGTAGGTTGTATGTTTCTAGAAATGTATCCATTTCCTCTAGGCTTTCCAATTTGTTGGCATACAATTGTTCATGTTTCTTTATGATCCTTTCTATTTGTGTGATATCAGTGGCAAAGCCTTTTCTGATTTTATTTATTTGATCTTTCCCAGTTATTCTAGCGAAAGATTTGTCATCTTTGTGCATTTTTTCAAGAAAGGAGTTCTTAGTTTTATGGATCGCTTCTACTAATTTTTTCTGGTGTCTGTTTCATTTATCTCTGCTCTAATCTTCATTTCTTTCCTTTTGCTAACATTAGACTTAGTTTGTTCTTGGTTTCTATTTCTTTGAGATGTAAAGTTAGGTTGTTTGAGATCTTTTCCCCTGGTATAGGCACTTACCACTACAAACTTTTCTCTTAGAACTGCCTTTGTGATGTCTTATAGGTGTTTGTATGTTTTATTTCCATTTTAAATTGTTTCAAGATATTTTTGATATCTTTTTTCATTTCTTCTTTGACCCACTAGTTGTTCAGGAGCATAAACAACTTTACGTGTGTGAGTTTTCCAACTTTCTTGTTTGTTGATATTCAGTTTCATGTCATTTTTTGGGGAAAAGATACTTGGTATGATTTCAACCTTCTTAGTTTTTCTAAGACTTACTTTGTGACCTGTCATATGAACTATCCTGGAGAATGTTCTGTGTGTGCTTATGTAGAGTATATTCTGCTGCTGGTGAATAGAATATTCCATATAGGTTAGGTCCATTTGGTCTAAAGTATGGTTCAAGTCCAGAATTTTTTGTTTTTTCAAATGTAAGATTGATCTATTCATTGTTGAAAGTGGAATATTCAATTTCCTGCTCCTCTTGTATTGTTGTCTATTTCTCCCTTCAGATCTTTTAGCTTGGGAGTGGTGGTGAACACTCTTAGCTTTTGTTTGTCCTGGAGCAAATGTTCCTCATTTATGAAAGAAAGCTTTGCTAGGTAAAATATTCTTCTTTGGCAGTTTTTTTTTTTTTTCAGCACTTTGAATATATACCATCCCATTATCCTTTGACCTGTAAAGTTTCTGCTGAGAAATCTGCTTATAGCCTTATTGGGGGTTTCCTAAGTTATATGCTTTATTTCTCTTGCTACTTTTAAGACTCTTTTTGCTTTTGATCTTTGACATTTTTATTGTAATGTTTCTTGGAGAGTGTCTATGTTGATTTTTTATTTGATGATCTATTAGTTTAACTTGGATCTCCAAATCGTTCTCCAGATTTTCTCTGCCATCATTTCTTTAAATAAACTTTCTGCTCTCATCTCACTCTTCTCTTTGGGGAACTACAATAATTAAAAACATTGTGAGTATCCATAGATAACATAGGTTTCTTCACTCCTTATCATGTTTTTCTTTATTCTCTTCTGACTGGATAATTTCAAAGTTTTTGTCTTACGTAACACAGATTTTTTTTTTTTTCCCTGCTTGATTGCTTCTGTTCAATTTATTTATTCTTCAGCTCTAGAATTTCAGTTTGGTACTTTTTATTCTTTTTTTTTTAATTTAAAAAAATTTTTATTTTTACTTTATTTTACTTTACAATACTGTATTGGTTTTGCCCTACATTGACATGAATCCACCACGGGTGTATATGCGTTCCCAAACATGAACTCCCCTCCCACCTCCCTCCCCATAACATCTCTCTGGGTCATCCCCATGCACCAGCCCCAAGCATCCTAATGATTTTACTTGTTCTGTTCATATATTGCTTTCTTGATTTTGTTAAATTGCCTCTGTATTTTCTTGTAGTTAATTGAGTTTCTTAAAAACAGCTATTTTTAATTCTTAATGGCTAAGTCACTGGTCTCCATGTCTCTGGGTTTGATCACCGGAAAACTGTGATCCTTTGGTTTCATGTTACTTTGATTTTTCGTGTTCCTTGAAGTTTTGCATTGCTATGTTTATGTTTGAAGTAGCAATCACATTCTCTATCTTTTTAATAACTGCTTTCTGGAGAGAGATGACTTCCATTAGTTTTGCTAGAGATTCTGAAGTATCTCAGTCCTTCTGTGGGTAACCTGGTCCATGCTTTCTGCTGCTTGTTGCAGGATTCTTAAACTTGTATTACTTTTCCAGATTCTGCAACACACTAGTTTGAGTGGGTGACAACCTCTTGTGTTTTCCCAAAGATGAAGTTCAAGTCTATGGGCTCTCTGTGTCTAGTATATTTGGACTGGATTTTTGTGCATGCTCACTGGATGTCTGCCAAATATAGTTCTTGCTGTCACTGTTGGGAGTGTGCACAAGTAGCCAGTCACAGGATGACAGGGTGTGTGGATGAGGCATGCAGGGTTCTGTAGGGTTCCTGTGGGTCATCTGGGGAGATCTGTGGGTGAGACATTCCCAGCAGCTCGTGGACAGGATAGTGTTTCTGTTGGAGTTAATTCCTTTCAATTCTCCCCTAGAGATATATCTGCCACTCTCCCAGTCTCTTCTATCCCCTCCACTTACCTCCCAGTCATGTAGCTCACAATCATTACTCTGGATGGATGAGAGAGAAATTAACCTCTTTGGCAGCATCCTGCATAGCTGGAGAACCCTGTTGCTAACTCACACATTCCCTTTCTTATGCAGGAGAAATCACAAGTAAGAGAAGATCTCTTGGCCCTAACCTGTGCCATCTTGGAGGAGGGGTGATGAAAGTAAAGTCAAATTGTTCTTCTGACCCACTTCAATGTATCCACATTGACTTTTTTTTTCTTCACTAGTGTGCTGGCACTTCTCTGAAAACTTGGATTTCCACAAAGAATCTCTCATCTATGAGTGAGTGGTTTTTGTTTATTTTTATTTTTTTACAAAGTACTTATTCATGTGTGTATTTATTTGACCGCACTTGGTCTTAGTTGCAGCATGCAGGCCCTTGTTGGGGCTTGAGGATTCTCAGTGGCAGCATGTGGGATCTAGTTCCCTCACCAGGGATTGAACCCAGGCCCCTTGCATTGGGAATGTGGAGTCTTAACCACTGGACCTCCAGGGAAGTCCCTGGGTGAGTGTTTGAGACAATGTTTTCCAGGGGCTCATGGACTGTGGCTGAGAGGGTCTGGAATCAGGTCATGGGCTACTGCGAAGTCCACAGCTAAGACTGAGGTCTGTCTACTTGTTACCTGATTTATGGGTAGATGAGACTTCCTAGGTCCCTTGATGTATGGTGCTGGACTCAGACACTTTTGTCCATGGATGAATGCTGAAATTGGGGGTGGGAGTTGGAAGAGGACAAAAATGAGGGAGGTTTTGTGCCTCTGTGGTGCTGATATCACCTTAAAGTACCTCATTCTTGTAGTGTTTCCAAAAATCTTCTCTTGGAGCGTGACCATTAATAGTTCTTTTCATTTATTCTTCTCTTTCCTGCGTTATCTCTGACTCTTATCTTTTTTTTCTATTGTTTTGTATTCTGTCTTCATTTTAGAGATATTTCTTAAATATGTGGTGGTCCTTGGCTGTACATTTTGAAGTGGGGCATTGAAATGCTCTTTGGAAAGTCTCATATGATTGTGGGGTTTGCCCACTTTTGTGACTCAAAGTGTGACTAAGACATTTCATTGTGGGTGCAAAATGTCAATATATTTAGGTGTCTAGTTTTAGTTTTTCCTAGGGATAATTTTCCAACCTTTTGGCCGAGGGGCATATACCTGACTGCTTTGCCTTTTAGGAGTTATATTGGGAAAAGAACTAGAGATTTCATATTCAGCATGTGAGTTTTCACTGAGTTCCCATGACCTCAAAGGCACTTGGTACTTCCAAGGAATTCCTAAGCCTAAGAAATTTGCCCTGCTTTTGAACTGAATTCACTGTAATCTTAGTGGAGTTGGGAGAAGTAAAAATAAATGTATGTTTGTTATGTTTAATTGGAAGCCCAAGGTTGCTATTCAGATTTATGGAAGATTTACATATACAATTTATGTAGGACTTTAGCTATAAGGGACATGCAGTCTGAGAAGCAACTGATCAATTAGTGACTCTCAGACAACCAAAGAACAAAAGTAGTTAAGGGTTCTAAGAGATGAATGGTTTCTAAAATCTCTGGCCAGGAATATATGGCAATGAGTTTTCAAAATGAACTAAGGATATAATTTAGGATATGAAAATTTGAGGACATGCCCCTCTCTTTGTGGTATTCAAGATCTTCATTATTATCTCTAAATTAGTTTGTCTTCAGCTTTGCAAAGACTGACCTCTTTTATAGTTGCTGAGGTGATACATTATACTGATCTAAGCCCTTTGCATGTATTTGGCTTTCAGGGTTTTTTAAAATATGAAAAATAAATTTTATATATGGATATATTGTGAATGCACCAGTATTAAAAAAAAAAACTTCACAAATATCAAATTGTTTATATAATTAGTGTCAGATGGCAATCCTAACAATGCGGTGGGTAGAAGGTAAAAATAATTGCTCATTTTAAGAACTTAAAGAAGAGCAGCTACTTAATCAGAGGTCTGTAATCATTCTTTATTCTGAACACCATTAGTCCCCATCCTGTGGGCCTTGAGCTGAACACAGGATAAAGTTTTCTTCCTGGACTTCAAAAGGGTTGAGGCTTCTTGGCTCCCTCAGAATAAGATGTTTGACTTTATAATTTATAGTGTGTGTCTTTACAGCAGACTGAATTGCATCTTGGGATTGTTTTTCCTAGAATATGCTTTTTCCTATGGTGGCTTAGAAGGTAAAATGTCTGCCAGCAAGGCGGGAGACCCGGGTTAGATCCCTGGGTCAGGAAGAGCCCCTGGAGAAGGAAATGGCAACCCACTCCAGTACTCTTGCCTAGAAAATTCCATGGATGGAGGAGCCTGGTGGGCTACAGTCCATGGGGTCACAAAGAGTCAGACACAACTAAGCAACTTCACTCACTATGCATACATTTGGACTTCTGTGTATCAATGTAGTCTAGCCTTTGTGTGTATTTAAGCAGTTGCTGATAGCAGAGAAGAAACTGAGGCCTGTCATGGCTGGAAACATGTGCAGATATGATCTTTACCTCATGTGTCCTGAGTCTGATGCAGTTCAGCACAAACTAGACCAAGGTCCTGAATCTTACATTAAAGAGTCAATATCCAGAAATCTAGAAATAAAATTAATGTATACAACAGAACAGAAAGTGACTCACAGACACTGAAAACAAACTGCTGGGGAGAGGAACGCTGGGGAGGAACAAGATAGGGGGGATGGGATGAAGAGACATGTACTAGTATGTATAAGCTAGATGAACAACGAGGATATATTGTACAACACAGGGAACTTTTTAAAAAAATGAATATCCAGACTTGGGAATCTGCACAAGCTCTTGACTATTTATGAGCTCACTCAAAGGAAAGCCATACAGCAAGGCCTTACCTTGGAGTTTTTCCTTTGAAAAGGGGAGGCTGGCCCAAGGTCTTGAATGAGTGCTAGGAAGTGAGGAATAAACTCCTTTGTCTTTCTGGGCCTTGGGATTAGGAACCTGTTTTATTGAAAACCAAGATATGTTAAAGACATTCCATTAGGGTATATGTGGTTCATAAGCAGGTTCCTAAAAGATGGTCTAGATGGGAGAGGTCTTAGTTTATAGGTTTGAAAAGTATAGTCCCTCAGCTGTGTCTACCTCTTTGTGATCCCATGGGCTGTAGCCCACCAGGCTCCTCTGTCCATGGGATTCTCCAAGTAAGAATACTGAAGTGGATTGCCATTCCCTTCTCCAGGAGATCTTCCCAACTCAGGGATTAAATCCTGGTCTTCCACGTTGCAGGCAGATTCTTTACCATCTGAGCCACCAGGAAGCCTCTTAGAGGTTTGGTGGGCACCATATCTAATAAAAGTGGTTTCAATTTTACTGCTTTCTATTTTTTCAACCCCTCTATTATCCTCAAAACAGCAATAAAATCTTGTTTATTTGACTTGTTTTAAACTGAGACTTGAGGAAGCATTTGTACCCAGGCTTTAGACAAAGGAGAGGAGTGGCTTGTTGGAAGGATCCAATGAGGTGGTAGGACATTATACAAGTGATGGTCCACAGATAGAAGCCTGGAGCCAGGGGACAGTTGAGGTGGATTCTAAGAGTGTGAAGCATTTCGCAGAGAGGCCGGAATACTTGGGGATGATTTATCCAGTCATATGGAGTAAGGATCTCAGATAATGTCATTTGGGTAATGGGGATACATGAGAGAGGCGGACCATGCTGGTTACACTGATAAATTACTTTGTAGTTTTCATCCCTCCTTTTTAATACAAGACAGGCTTTACTCTTCTGCTTTGTTCCTCTAAACCCTCATTGAACAACATATGTGAATTACAATTCTTAATGACTTTCCCTTTCCCTTTTCTTTTTAATGACATCCCCAAAGATGTATTTTTGTTGTTGTTGTTCCTTTTTGTGTCTAGTCTCCTCCCACTCACCACTCCTAACTCCTTCACATATGGTTTTAAGTTCTCTAATACCTTTGAGGAGAAGGCAATGGCACCCCACTCCGGTACTCTTGCCTGGAAAATCCCATGGATGGAGGAGCCTGGTAGGCTGTAGTCCATGGGGTCGCCAAGAGTAGGACACGACTGAGCGACTTCACTTTCACTTTTCACTTGCATACATTGGAGAAGGAAATGGCAGCCCACTCCAGTGTTCTTGCCTGGAGAATCCCAGGGACGAGGGAGCCTGCTGGGCTGCCGTCTATGGGATCGCACAGAGTCGGACATGACTGAAACGACTTAGCAGTAGCAGTACCTTTGAAGAAGCTGCTGCTGCTCCTCCTCTCTCATCTCTATCTTCATCTCATGAATAGGTACTGTTACCACCCCTCTTTTCCTTGGCTTTTATTGTTGGCCTTAACATAAAAAATATGTAAAACTTCCTATGTATTATCTCTACCTTCCTTAATTCTTAATTTTTGAAGATTCTTCAGGAAGTCCACACAAGCTCTGCTAACCCTGAGATTGTAATCAGTACATCAGGACCTGCTGGTTATACTTATGTGTATCTGCTACGTATCTAGACCACACCATTTCCTCTGCTTGGCAGTGTGATTACTTTGCTCAGAGCCTTTATTGTTAGCACTTCATCTCTAGGCTTAGGAAAGCAAAAGAAGTCACCTTTCACAAAATGGCTGATGAACCCCAGCCTAAATCTCTCCATTTCTTTCCTGTAGGTATAAGTTTCTTTGTGACAGTACTTCATGTACTGGTTCCCTTGTTTTCTTTTTTGTTTTTGACCTGTTATTTCATTGTCAACTCTATGACTCCTTAATGTGGTGCCTGGCATGTAGGTATTCAAGAAATGCTTGTGGAATGAATGAATGAAGTACCTAAAATGAATGAGAACTTCATCTCAATTCTAAATTCTAAAGAAAGGTGGTGGGCCCAACTCTAGATAAAATTTCAGAGTGGGTTAGGATTCTCTGGCACTCTCCTTTCTAAACTTTATTCAGCATCCTCCAACGCTTGAGAATTCCATACTGTCTCTAAAGTCTTCATAATGCTGTGCTTTAAAGCCTTCTTTTCTCACCTAGGAGGGGCGTGAATGGTGACCAAGCTGTCACCCTGTCAGGCAAGGTGTGGTTGCTTTATAGGTACTATGTAACCTGAGTCATACAATAAACTATGGAGGTAATTGACTTCATTTCTGTTTCTCAAACAAGGAAACTGAGGTACAGTTGGCTAATGTTCCATATCTGGGGATTTTGTTAGGACCTAGGATTTGAATGTAGGTAGAATAAACCAGAGCCCATACTCTTTATGGTTATGCTATTGTTTTTGCCTCAAGTTACAGAGCACTCTTGCCACCTATTCCCTTAGTGTTAGCATTTAACTATTGAGTTTATGCAATGAGAAAACATTCATGAAATAACTTATGGTTTTGTTTTTAATATTTAGGATGTGATATTAGCATCTTAAACATTGTGATGGGTTTTGTTTTGTGACTGTGATATAATGAGTTGATTGTTTTATAGCATACACTTAAAATTATGAATGTTTATAAATACTTTATAACAGTCTATAAAACCCATCTTTTTATTGGTTAGTCTTCTCTTCTGTACTTGCCATACCTCCTCACCCCCCTGCATTTATCAAACACTTGTTAAGAATTGGGCACCATACTAGACACTGGGATTGCAGAGATTCTCAAATACTTACGTATAGGTCCCTCCCTCAGTTAAATCTCCTCAATGTCTTGTTATTTTTCTTACAATAAATTGAAAACACCTAAACATGACTTAAAACCCTTCATGATCTTGTTCCTGCCTCTTTCCCCCCATTTTCTTCTCTTCCTCATTCTCTGCTCTCTACCTACATCCATCCCTCAAATGAACTCACCTGAGCATCTTTCAGTGACAGTATTCTCTCCAGGCTTAATGTATGTGATTCCTCTTCCTGGAACACTATTCTCCACGTTGTGGAAACTTGAGTTTTAGTTTTTGGCAAAGATACCATTCTTTGCAGGAAGCCTTTCTAACCCCCAGAGCCTGAGTTAAGGGGCTCTTTTCATCACTCTCACATACCCTCTGCTTCCCTGATTATAGACAGGCAGATTCTCAACATTTTATTGCCTTCAGGTATCAGAGCGCCTTTCTAGGTAGGGACATGGTAGTGGAGCCGTAAGACGTATGGAAGGGGATCAGATGTTTGGGTTTGAATTTTATTCTTATTGCCTGCTTTTTTGAAATTAAAGGAAAGTATCAGTTATTGTATATTTCCTTCCAAACAACTATTAATATTAGCTTCATTTGGGCCCACCTGCCAATGCAAGATACACAAGCGATGTAAGTTTGATGCTTGGGTTGGAAGATCCACTGAAGTAGCAAATGGCATCCCACTCCAGTATTCTTACCTGAAAAGTTCCATGGACAGAGAAGCCTGGTGGGCTACGGTCCATGGGGTCACAAAGAGTCGGACACAACTGAGCACGCATACACATATTAGCTTCATTTATCTTGCTTCATTTGTTTTCGTTTTTCTGGAAGGATCACAGTTCAGCCCTTCATCCTTTCTTCTTTGATCTCATTGGATGCCTAAAATTTTATAGAAAGCAAAAGAAATTAAAGACAGGAAACCCCTGATTTTGGCAAAATTGCTGTATTAGACATCATGTGAAGTTTCTTGCCTTCAAAATCCTTTCGTCTAATGTTGTATGTTCTTTAAAAGAAACAGGAAGGTGCTCTGGAATCTCTTGCATTAATCACAGGGCAAGTGAAGCTCCAGCTATTTTACAAGGCACCAGCTGACCACTGTCTTGGCCCTGGTTGCTAGGAGTAGGGTGGGACGTTTACATTCCTGGCAAGGGTTGGGGTCCTTTGGGCACTGATTAGCTCCTCCCAGAATTGCTTCTTGATGGGAGAGGATTAAGGGGACCATTTGTTTTCTTTCCTGTCTCTACAACTGACTCATTTTTCATAAAGTTTGCCTTGACTTTATGAAAAATGCAACAAGTAATTTCTTCAAACCACTTATATGCTTAATTCCTAGGCATCATAAGAATGTTACCTATGTATGTCTTAGGTATGAAATTGATTTTATTGGGAAATTTTTTAAATTGCAAAACTAAATTTCATATATGCTCAGGTTTTACATTTGATGCTTACATTAACTTAAAAAAATTTTTTTTTAAATCAAATTATTTCTCAGTTTGTGGTTTCTTATGACTCAGCTGTTAGAATTCTGGGAAAGAGTGATAAATCCAAATGGTGTGCAGGGGAATGTTATTGTGGTAAGGGGAAGAGGAAATATGGTCTTGTGTCTGTCAGACGTTATCTGCTTAGCATTTGATGTGGTTCACGCTTATAGTAGACAAAGGTGGAGCCACAGAGGAAAAAATTGCCAATCAAAAGAAACATTTTTCTCCCTAGCTCCCTTCCAGGGGACCCCTAGGACTCCAACTTTGATTTCTGCCTCTGTTTACCTTACAATCTTCACCAAATCCAGGAAGGGAGGGAGCATATATTTTTCTGGCTGTGAGATGTGTTGCTCCCCGACTCGGAGCCCCCTCTCCCACTCCCCACTCACTGGCTGTAACCCTGCCTGTTATTGCAGTTACTGTAATCACCCTGATCCTCAAGGCCATGACTGTTCTGCACGTGAATGCTGCCCGATAGCAAAGCCCCTCCCTGCCAAAAAAGAGTAGAATTCAGAGCTGAAAACAGAGGAACAGAGGTAGTCATGGTTATATAATGTGTGGAATCCCAGATCTAGACATGTGTGAAGCTAGCTCTAACTTTTCAGAGAAGGCAATGGCACCCCACTCCAGTACTCTTGCCTGGGAAATCCCATGGATGGAGGAGTCTGGAAGGCTGCAGTCCATGGGGTCACTGAGGGTTGGACACGACGGAGTGACTTCACTTTCACTCTTCCCTTTCATGCATTGGAGAAGGAACTGGCAACCCACTCCAGTGTTCTTGCCTGGAGAATCCCAGGGACGGGGGAGCCTGGTGGGCTGCCATCTATGGGGTCGCACAGAGTCGGACACGACTGAAGCGACTTAGCAGCAGTAGCACTCTAACTTTTAGATTGTTATGCTTACACTAGCTTTGATGGCATTTTGACAGCCTTCAAATCTCACCTGTGCTGTGTACTTAGTCGCTCAATCATGTCCGACTCTTTGTGACCCCATGGACTGTAGCCTGCCAGGCTCCGCTGGCCATGGAATTCTCTAGGCAAGAATACTGGAATGGGTTGCATACCCTCCTCCAGGGGATCTTCCCAACCCAGGGACTGAACCCAGGTCTCCCACACTGCAGGAGGATTCTTGACTGTCTGAGCCACCAGGGAAGCTAATAAGGGCTCACCTCATTGTGACAGTGTTGCGGTTATAGTAATACCTTGTGTACTATGACCTTGTGGTCATAGTAGTCAAGTAGTACCTTGACTACTTTCCTAGAAACTAATATATGTGTATCTCTTGATAGTCCCACCTGGACCTATGAAAGTGGCATCAATAATAAAAGTCTTTATTTGCTGCTCTGCGTTTTTCCTTTTGGTTGCATTCCTGGGCAGATTCCATGCGACATGAGTGAAGGCCTCTAGAAGCTCAAGACTCACATCCTCCCAGTCTGAGTGCCCCAGTAAAAAGAGAGCTTTATTTTTCCCCCTTATAGAACTGGTAGAAAGATCCTAGAGAAGATCCTGACTGGTTTGGTTCTAATCAGAGACTAATCCTTGAAACAATCATGGTTCTAGGGGTGGGGGGCTTTTGATAGGCCATGCCTGGTATCATGACTATCCTTGGGGATGAAGATAGGGTCAACACCATCAGAACAGGAAAGATTCTAAGGCTGATGAAGAAGAAAAGGAGTTTGGGAATATTTATCCATTTGTTGACTACAGGACTAGTCTTTGCCTTAATCCTGACGTTGAACCCAGGTCCCTGGGAAGTTCATGAAGACTTCATGTTTCTGGGAAGAGTGGACTGTGTCCTCCCACTTCTAGATTCCTTGTTGTCTACCTCAGAGATTTTTCTCCTCTGGTGTGAACATCACAGCTGTGCTTGCCCATTGCTTTCTGTCTTATCCTGGTTTTTGATGAAATCAAAGCCCGAGGCAGAGGCTTCTGTGCTACTTGATTAGGGAGTGTAATCCCAAGGAACAGGAGGGAAGACGGAAATGAGTTAGGAAAGGAGGGAAAGCCAATACAAAGGTACACTATTGAGCCCACCACCACTTGGTGTCAAGATCAGCTGCTCCTCTTGCTGGATCATCTTCTTAGAGATTGTATAAATGGCTGGTCTGCAAAAAGGCTGTCCAGGGGAGGAAGTGAGAAGAATTTATCCACTGGCTCCTGCCTGCCCTTGGTCAAAAGTTAACTTTGTGGGTGTTAATTCCTCTGAACACCTTGGATATGCCTATGTGGGCTCTGCAGCATGTTCCATCATAGTAACAACAGGAACCCCTGGGCAGGAGACAAGAAGTACATGGTGCAGGATTGAGAACAGACATCATATTTGGCTCCTATTCTATGAAATGATGGCCTCTCTGGGAGGGGAGAGCACAAATCCAGTTAGAGGACCTTCCAAGGTAATGGGCAGCTCAAACTCTGCAAAAACCTGGACAAGATGGTTAATGATGCAGATGACAGTTGCTAATTAATCAAGTATCATCTCCCTCCTCCACCATCTCTTTCAGATTTCTCCTACCTGTGCTTCCCCAGTAAGGTGACTCAAACCTTCATCCCTCAGATTTTCTGTGCCTTGTTTATGTCAGGCTGTGAAGGCTGCTGTTGTCTGTTTACTGTGATTATTGATTGAGAAGCACCGAGGAATCCAGGGAATCCTCTGCTTCTCTTCCCTTCATCCATTGTATGGCAGCTACCCCAGCTCCTCATGGCAGTCAGGGTTGAGTGCCATTACCAATAGGATGATTCTCTTCTTTGGTAACATAAGGAAGCCTTTGGTATTACAGTGGAGAGTTCACTGGAACCATTGTGTGTTACCTGATGGAAAAATTTATTCCTCGCATTGTTCACTTTCTCCCTACCCCCATCCCAAATTAGGAAATAGTATGAGAAACACAAATTTCACAATGGGTCACCAGAAGTGATGATGAAAGGGGGAAAACCTATGTTTACCCTTTGGATTCTCATATTTTCCATATTGAGAACAGAGTGCTATTGGTTAAATGTGTATATCACATTTTAGATAAGAAGGCCTCAACATACTAGGGCTATCTTCAACAATGCTGAAGAACTGAGCCTTTTGCAGCCTATTCAGCATTTTGTTGGCTTGACTGCTTTTGGATATCATGTGTTTGTGTACCTGTTGTTGAATGTTCTTAATAAGAAATTGATCCTTTGGTCCAAAGCCATGTTATATGGGATGTCATGTCAGAAGAACAGACACTGCATATGTCCTCAGAGGATAATACTGCTCTGTAGCAAGGAAGAAAAACATATATACAGAGTAGACATGGATTCTGGTTGTGATAAATTGCTATCTCCTTTAAGGTGGAATGGATATAATTAACTTGCCATCAAACAGCTGGCTGGTGCCCTCCAGCGTGGTGCCATATGAGGGCTCAGCATTAATTTTTCCTTCTGCAGCTTGTGCATTCAGCAGTAGTAGAACTGGGTCTGTCTTACTTAACGTGAGCCCGCGCTAAGGGGTCCTTTTGTGGCCTCCATTCCTACACCATGATTTCTCTGTTTATGGGCTCATCATGCCACCTTGGGTAGTCAAGAAGACAGCCTGGCCTCGGGCAGGACAAGTCATTCCTATCCATTTGGTCTTTGAGAATCTCCTCTGTGGTGGGTGCTCTCTGGAGGACATTCACATTCTCTGGAGAACGTGAAGCATAACCCTGCACATTTTGTGCCTGTGCTCAAAAATGTCCACCATTTTATGTCTTTCATAGAACTCTTTCTCCCCAGTCTTCTAATCTGTTCCTTTTGGGTCCCTGACAAACCAGCCAATCAACTGCCCTGGATTCCTTGTATACCTATACCTTAGGCGATCTCTCCATACAAAGTCAATGTCAGATATATTGCTCACAGCTCTGTCCACCAGGATTTCATTAACCACTGCCCTTCAAGGCCCTTCCTGTGGGGGCCTGAAATCCTAGGAAGTAGAAGTGAGGGAAAGGGGAAGTGAAGCTAGGAAGGTGGACGATCTAACATGATGATGCATACCCACGTTTCACTGGCCATGTAAACGGCCATTTCTCAGGATGGTCTCTTTTGGGGAGAAAGGGAAAAGACTTTGTCCACTGGTCAGAGTATCACCTTACGTGCTAATTCTTATGTACTTTTGTGTTGCACATGTGTGGGTTCTGTAGTGTCTCAGTCTTCCTTGATATGGGTGTGTGGTAAGATGCTATTGGGTTGTCCCAAGTGAGACTGGACAGATTTCCCATAGAGTTGGTATACTGCAAGCACTGATGGTAGAACAAGTGGCCAAATGCCCTGCCATAGGTGAATATGAAAGGACTTGACATGGTGCATAAGTGGTGTCTGATTCATCTTCCCTCGTTATGGAAACCTTCTTAATAGAGTGATGCACCCTCCATGACTCCCCAAACACCTCTGTGAAGTAGGCAGGTGCACTATTGGAGGACATATAATATATCCCCAGGCATGGCTGAGGACACAAAGTTGAATTAGACCTGGTCAGCTTTTGCTCTCAAGAAGTTTGGTCAGTTGTATCCCCATCTGACAGATGGGAAAATGAAATAAAAAGGATTTTTTTTCAAGTCATTCAACTGGAACATGGCAAACCTGGACCTATTAACAACATTTTATGGCTTCCATTCCCAAAATACTGTGCTGCCTATACTGGTTACTGCAGTATTAAAACAGAAAATGACTGGCAAGCATGGGTTCATGACTCATGGCACAGATTCAGGTTTAAACAATGTGTTACAGTACATGAGATTTATAAGTTCTTCTGTGATAATAGCCTATCACTGAAGCTGGAATCAAGATTGCTGGGAGAAATATCAATAACCTCAGATATGCAGATGATACTACCCTTATGGCAGAAAGTGAAGAAGAACTAAGGAGCCTCTTAATGAAAATGAAAGAGGAGTGTGAAAAAGTTGGCTTAAAGCTTAACATTCAGAAAACGAAGATCATGGCATCTGGTCCCATCACTTCATGGCAGATAGATGGGGAAACAGTGGAAACTGGCTGACTTTATTTTTCTGGGCTCCAAAACCACTGCAGATGGTGACTGCAGCCAGGAAATTAAAAGACACTTGCTCCTTGGAAGAAAAGCTATGACACACCTAGACAGCATACTAAAAAGCAGAGACATTACTTT
Source organism: Oryx dammah (assembly GCF_014754425.2). Taxonomy (NCBI): domain Eukaryota; kingdom Metazoa; phylum Chordata; class Mammalia; order Artiodactyla; family Bovidae; genus Oryx; species Oryx dammah. The sequence continues at coordinate 21,942,526 of NW_024070209.1, forward strand.
GCCAACAAAGGTCCATCTAGCCAAAGCTATGGTTTTTCCAGTAGTCATGCATAGATGTGAGATTTGGACTATAAAGAAAGCTGAGCACTGAAGAATTGATGCTTTTGAGCTGTGGTATTGGAGAAGACTCTTGAGAGTCCTTGGACTGCAAGGAGATCAAACCAGTCAATCTTAAGAGAAATCAGTCCTGAATATTCATTGGAAGGACTGATGCTGAAGCTGAAACTCCAATACTTTTGCCACCTGATGCTAAGAGACTCACTGGAAAAGACCCTGATGCTGGGAAAGATTGAGAGCAGGAGGAGAAGGGGACGACAGATGATGAGATGGTTGGATGGCATCATCAACTAGATGGACATGGGTTTGGGTGTACTCCAGGAGTTGATGATGAACAGGGAGGCCTGGCATGCTGGGGTTCAAGGGGTTGCAAAGAGTCGGACACGACTGAGTGACTGAACTGAAGGTAGATTTAGTTTTTTCTAAATGGAACATTTGCAGCAGGTAAAAGGACTGACAAGTTTATTGTCAAAGGGCATCTATCCATTTGATTGTAATAAAACAAAAATACAATTGTAATATCTTTAGAAAATAGTTATAATTCAAAAATACAAATGCAAATAACACCATAATCATTGTCATCTTAATATTTGTGACTACCTTTCCATATCATTTAATATTTGACTACATCTTCATTTGAATGACTTTATAGTTTTTAATTATATGGTTATATCATAGTATGTTTAACCAATTTATTATTAGACCTCAACTTTTTCAGTGTTTCAGTAGTTTAAAGCTTAATTAAATAGCTGGTGGGAGGAGGGTATATCTTTGTGAAAGCCACATTTTTAAAACATAACTTTATTAGAGATTCCTGATTCAAAAAGTATGCACTTTGCATATACATATGAGAATGCACATTTCCTTCCTAATTTGCCAACCTTGGGTATTATAATTTTAAAATATTTGCTCATATGATAGGAAAAAATATAAAATAGAAATCTTTATTTTAGTGACTACAGAGAAAGCTTTATTTTGCTAAAAGGTGGCAGCAATTCTAATCCACACAAGGATAGAATTCACATATTTATATGATGCTTACATATATTCAATGTCATAAAGTTTTTTCAAATCAGCCACAACTGTTTCCCTTACCGTATCTGACTCTGGCAATGTGATTTTGCAATATCTTCCACTGAGAGGTAGAGTCTACCTCCTCACTTCTTGAATCTGGGCTGGACTTGTGTTGGTTTGCAAATTGGCCTTCATGCATAGAGGGTGAAAAGAGATGGAAGAAAGAGGCAGACCACTCCAGACTGGTACCTTTAAGGTTTAATGAACAAGGGAACTTCTATGGGTTGTCTGGGGCAAATGCAAGACGTGGCTTGTGGCTTGTCTGGGGCAGCTGCAAGATGAGTAGATTTCCCCACCCGACTGTCAGAATCCTAAAAGTTGATGTGAGGTCCTAACTGGGTTCAGTCATGTGTACAGCCTGGATGGTCTCAACCACACCTTACTTTCTCACCGGTGTATCCTAGTCCTTGAAGTGGCTGCTAGTTTGGGAATAGTGGGACCTCCATTCCAAGAACAGGTTATTCTAACACCAGGAATGAATCGTTTATCTTTCAACATATATTGGGAATGATTTCTGAGGTATAGATAGCACTGTTTATAAAAGCCAGGACATGGAAGCAACCTAAATGTCCATCAGCACATGAATGGATAAGAAAGCTTTGGTACATATACACAATGGAGTATTACTCAGCCATTAAAAAGAATACATTTGAATCAGTTCTAATGAGGTGGATGAAACTGGAACCTATTATACAGAGTGAGGTAAGCCAGAAAGAAAAACACCAATACAGTATACTAATACATATATATGGAATTTAGAAAGATGGTAATGATAACCCTGTATGCGAGATAGCAAAAGACACACAGATGTATGGAACCGTCTTTTAGACTCTATGGGAGAGGGAGAGGGCAGGATGATTTGGGAGAATAGCACTGAAACATGTATAATATCATATATGAAATGAATTGCCAATCCAGGTTCAATGCAGGATACAGGATGCTTGGGGCTGGTGTACTGGGATGACCAGAGGGATGGTACAGGGAGGGAGGAGGGAGGAGGGTTCAGGATGGGGAACACGTGTACACCCGTGGCAGATTCATGTTGATGTATGACAAAACAATACAACATTGTAAAGTAATTAACCTCCAATTAAAATAAATTATATTTAAAAAGATTAAAAAGTAGAGTGTTGAATTGCAAAAACATTTTAAAAATTATCATTATTAACAGATAAGGAGCCTCCACTTGTCTGGGTCAACCAAGAGTCCCATCATCTCTATGACTACCTCCAATAATTTGTGACTTGCTTTGGCCAATAGAATGTAGCACAAATTGTTTGCTCTCTTGGAATCACCATTCAAATAAGCCCAGGCTGACTATGGGAAAATGAGAGCTACATGGCCCAGAGACTCCATCAACCCACCAGCTAAAGTTCAACCCCCAGGAACAGAGCTGGGTAGCTGATCTGTAGTTGAGCACAAAAGTGTGAATGAGTCCAACTGAGATCAGAATCACTCAGGTAAGCACAGCCTAAACTGCTGACCCTTAGATTCCTGAGGGGGGCGAAAATGATTGCTGTTCTCCATTACTACATTTTGTGATAGTTTGTTACCCAACAAAATTAACTGAAACACTCACCATTATCATTTTGGTGGAGAAGGTAACATTAATATTTGAAGTAAAATGGTCTTATTTGAAAAATAGGAAGGATGTTGTTTCAGCAACAAAAAGATCAAATCATTATAAGCACAGTATTTATAGAGTGATAAAAATGAAAATATGAAGTCGTGTGCTGCCCTCCCATCAGCTATTGTGTTTATGAATCCATTTCTCCTGTAAATATCCTCAGAAACTATTTCCAGCAGGCAATGCTGACAGACTGTTTAAGAAAAAGGATCTGGAAAAATAAACGACCCAATCAAAAAATGGGCCAAAGAACTAAATAGACATTTCTCCAAAGAAGACATACGGATGGCTAACAAACACATGAAAAGATGCTCAACATTACTCATTATTAGAGAAATGCAAATCAAAACCACAATGAGGTACCACTTCACACCAGTCAGAATGTCTGCGATCCAAAAATCTGCAAGCAGTAAATGCTGGAGAGGGTGTGGAGAAAAGGGAACCCTCCTACACTGTTGGTGGGAATGCAAACTAGTACAGCCACTATGGAGAACAGTGTGGAGATTCCTTTAAAAAATTGCAAATAGAACTACCTTATGACCCAGCAATCCCACTACTGGGCATACACACTGAGGAAACCAGAATTGAAAGAGACACATGTACCCCAATGTTCATCGCAGCACTGTTTATAATAGCCAGGACATGGAAACAACCTAGATGTCCATCAGCAGATGAATGGATAAGAAAGCTGTGGTACATATACACAATGGAGTATTACTCAGCCGTTAAAAAGAATACATTTGAATCAGTTCTGATGAGATGGATGAAACTGGAGCGAATTATACAGAGTGAAGTAAGCCAGAAAGAAAAACACCAATACAGTATACTAACACATATATATGGAATTTAGAAAGATGGCAATGATGACCCTGTATGCAGGACAGCAAAAAAGACACAGATGTGTATAACGGACTTTTGGACTCAGTGGGAGAGGGAGAGGGTGAGATGACTTGGGAGAATGGTATTGAATCATGTATAATATCATGTAAGAATCGAATTGCCAGTCTATGTCCAATGCAGGATATGGCACGCTTGGGGCTGGTACGCGGGGATGACCCAGAGAGATGTTATGGGGAGGGGGGTGGGAGGGGGGTTCAGGTTTGGGAACGCATGTACACCCGTGGTGGATTCATGTCAATGTATGGCAAAACCAATACAGAATTGTAAAGTAAAATAAAAAATAAATAAATTAAAAAAGAAAAAGAAAAAGGATCTGTTGGCCGAGAATATGATTACATAGGGTTTAGTTTTAATTCTGCAATGAGATAGCCATGTGAGTTGGGTTCTTTATCTCTGTGGGCCTTATTTTTTACCACTGCAAAATGAAGGACTTGCAATAACAGCAACAACAATAGCCAAGATTTACTGACTGCTTAGTCAATGTCACAAGCTCTGTTCTATGGGCTTTCAAGTATTATCTGAATTCTTACAGTTGTACTTCAAATTCTCACCTGTAAAAGATATAATATTATCTTCTCTGTGATGAGGATTCAACAAAATGGCCCTAAAATGTCTCTGCGGTATAAAGATCCTCACAGTCTAATGCCGATCACTATTTTTTTTTTTAAACAAGGCAATATAATTAAATACAATACTTTCTGTCTTTATTTAACAAATTGATAAGTGATTGTGAGGTAGGCATTTTTTAAAACAGGTCTTTGCTTCATTTACTGGGGATGTTTTGGAACTGGATTTCTCAAGCCAATGTCAATAAATCTTATATCAGCAGTGTGTGGATGACTCAAAGGTCTAGGCCAGCCCTTGGCTGACCTTGAGAAGTCAATTTCAGGGAAAACCTGAGAAATTTTGCCATTTGTACGACTTTAAAGGTCGACTATTTTGAGTGACTTTCATATCAACAGATGCCATGGTGGGAACAATGTGCATGCATTAGAGGCTTGCTGCATTTTTTGGACACATAAAAAGCAATAACCAAAAGGGAAAAATTTTGATTTCTGAACTCTAAGTTCGGAACATCTCTCTTACAGACACTAGAGAGTGATAAGGGAAATTGCCAAGTGGGAGATGACATTTCTACTACCTACAAATATAAATATTTTTACCCCATATGGCAATAAGAAAAAGATGTGTGAACAGAAAAATGGGCAAAGTATTTGAACAGGCACTTACAAAAGCAAATATATAAAATGCAAATAAACACATGAAAAGATGCCTGAAATCATCAGTCATGAGAGGTCACATTAAATCACAATAATTGGAGAGGCTAAAATGTAAAAGACATCACTGGATGTTTGCAAAGATGTAGAGTAACTGGGATTCACAAATACTGTTGATGGCAGTGTAAACTGGCACAATAGCTTTGAAAAACTGTCACATGTACTGACAGTGAAGGCGTATACATCCTCTCAGTCAGTTATATACTCAACAGGAAATGTGTACATTATGTTCACCAAAAGACATGTATAAATAAGGATGTTTATAGCAATGCTACTTGTTACAGAACAAAGCTGGAAACAGCCAAATGTTCATCAAAAGTAGGTAAGTGTATATTCATAACCTATAATATTTTATGGTAATAAAAAACCGCTGCATGTGACAACACAGATCACTCTTATAGACCTGCTTAGTAGAAAAAGGCAGGCAGAAAAGAATCCATCCTGCATGAATCCATCGGTAAAGCTCAAAAGTAGGCGAAATGAACCTATGTTAAAAGTCAAGGGAATGTTTCTTTGTTGGGATGTGGATGATGACTGGAGTAGCTAGTATTTTATCTTAGGGATTTTAATGACTAGGAAATGGCATGAAGGGGCTTCTGAGATGCTGGAAATGTTCTGTTTCTTGATCTGAATGGAAGTCATACACATGTGCTCACTCTGAATATTTACTGAGCTGTTTATGACTCATGTGCTTCTCTATATGTTCACTATACTTCACTGGATAAGTTCATCTTTTAAAAGAACTTATGGGAGCTGTTGGAGAGTATCCCATAGAACAACCATGGGGTTGTAGAGGGAAATGGCACCCAGATAATGGCACAAGCAGAGCGAGCTGTTTCATGAGAAGGACCAGCATGTTGGTACCAGTACTAGCTCTTGAGTGGCCTTGGGATCAAGTAACCCAGAGGGGCCAGGCCCAGGCACTTTGGTTCTGGTCGACAATATAGCGTAGAGGCAGAGATCATGACTGGCAGGCCTGGAGAGATAGCGGAATTGCTGGTGGATAAATCCTGTGAATTCAGAGGACAACAATGAGGTCAGAGAGGAATCAGCAAGAGCTGAAGAGTTGGGAATGATATCCAAATTCCCAGGGCAAACAGAAGATGTTATTGATAGGAATGCAGATTTATGAGATGTTTTAGCCTGCATGTTGATTCAAGGACAGCAACTATTTGCTCCCATGGGTGAGCAGTTTCCTTCTTGGTGAGGACAAGGCTAGTTGCTCCTCAGTGTGATGGAAGATTTGTCAGGAACAGGGTGGTTGAAGCACAGAAAGAGGATGAGAACTCTACGCAAGGGGTGGGGAGAGACTTGGTTCTAATGATTTGATGATTCAGGAAGGAAGGGTAGTTATTTCTTATAATACTGTCAGTGGCAAGGGAAAGTGTATTACTGTGTGGGTGCTGTGCAAAATAATTAGGACCAAAACCATCTGATTGGAAGATGTCCTACCTTAGCTGCTATGGCTTCTGGCACAAGAAAAAACAACAGTTGGGCCTCAACTACTAATCATGTTAGGGCGTGAATCCATCTCATTAAGCAGGAGCCAGCATGTGTTAGGAAATGGCAAGTAAAATACTAATGCTTAGATAATACCTCATCTTATGCAGCACTATCATCCTTTCAGAAGACTTTGACAAATACCATCCCATCTGAAACTCAAAACTTCCTTGATGGGAGGGAGGGCCTATTTTTCTCTCTACCTAAACAGATGACTCAGGGGCCCCAAGAGGGAAACGTGATCAATCAATGGGCTTTCAGTGTAAGTGTTCTGGCATTACTTTCTTTGTGTGATGCTTTCTTGGCTAAGCTGAGATGCATGCTGGCCATGGCATGTGAACTAAAGGCAGCATGGGACACTGAGCAAAGATTTTTTAAATTTAGGAGATTTCACATGTAGCTGATGCAGGACTTAGAAATGGAACCCTGACAGTTGAAGTCAACTTTTTTTTTTTAAAGCTCTGTTGTAAGAACAATCAACACGTAGGTTTCCTGGAGTCCAAAGACTGACTTGTACTTCCACTGATAAGGCCTCAGAGCCCTTTGCTGGAAACGAATCACTCAGGATCATGCTTCTCAGACTTGCAAGTGCACAGGAATCGCCTGGTTGGTGGCGGTACAAGGCATATTATGATTCATCAGTTCTGGCTACACAGTAGTGAGGACAAAAAGTGCTCTTGGGGTCACTCTGAACTGAGCACTTTAGTGTGGAGCCTTGGGGACTAAGACCCCTGGAAATTGGCATCTTTATTAAGTAACAGTCCTCTAGAAAAATGGTACAGATGAACCTATTTGTAGGGCAGGAATAGAGGCACAGACGTAGAGAATGGGAACGTGGACGCAGCAGGGAAGGGGAGGATGCGACATATTGTGAGAGTAGGACTGACATATACATACTACCGGGTGTGAAATATGATAGCCAGTGGGAAGCTGCTCAGTGCTCTGTGATGACCTAGAGGAGTGGGATGGGGAGGGGGATGGGAGGGAGTTTGGGAGGTGGGAGGGTGGTTCAAGAGGGAGGGGATGTACGCATACTTACATGATTCACTGCACTGTAGGGCAGAAACTAAGGCAACATTGTAAACCAATCATACACCAATAAAGAAATAAACTCAGGTTCCCATATAAAGCCACACTTAGGAATCTTTCTACATTCTGGATTCACTGTTTAAAAAAAAGTTTAGAATTTTTTCTCTGTTTTCCAGGAAACAGAATTTGTAGGTCTAGATACTCCATTCATTCATACTATGTGGCTGCCACAATTTCTCCTGGGAAGACAGCAGAAAATAAAACAGATGTCCCTGCCCTCAGGAAGTTTACAGTTTACTGCGGGTGGAGAGGGGGAGCAAGTCAACAAAAAGCGAATATGTGATGTGTAGGGTGGTTGTTAGGTATTCAGAAAAAAGTAGTTTGTAAAAAGCAGAGAAGGCAGATATAGTAGAGAATGTGGGGTTGCAGTTTTAGGTAGAAAGGCCTCATTGAGAAGAGGATGTTGGAGCAAAGACAAGGAGGTGAGACAGTGAGTTTGTGGGGAGACCTGGGGAGAATGTTCCAGGCAGAGAGAACCACAAGCACTGAAGCTTTGAGATGGAGCAAGCCTGGCATGTTTACAGAATAGCAAAGGCTAGTGTCATTAGAGTTGGGAGGCAGGGGATAGAAGTGAGATGCAGATGGGAAGGGGAATAAAAGGCAGCTTAGTGCCTCAGAGGCCACTGTATGGACTTTGGCTTTTCCTCTGAGGAGTATGGGATGTTGGATGGTTTTGAGCCAAGGAATGAATGACTGGATCTGACTTATGTTTTTAAAAGAATTGATCTGGCACCTGTGCTAAAATCTGCAGAGGACAAAGGTATTATAGAAACCATGAGGCCATGTAGAGGGATATTAGTCGCCCAGGTGAGCAATGAGAATGACTTGGGTCATGGCAGTTGCTGGTCTGGTAATGAGAAATGGTTGGATATATTTAGACAGATGTGATTTTCCTGTATATTTTCCTGGGTCAATGGTGAACTGAGATTTATTAATCTGGGTGCATGACTCATGAAGCTCCTGGCAGTTGGTTGACAGTTATAAGGGAGTTTTGTTAGTTTTTGGTTTTTGGGGGGCAGGGGTGTGTGTGGGTGAAGCATACCACTTCATTTTGTCCCTGCTGCTGGATTATCACTTCTTTTATCATTTAAAAAAGTTATAGAATGTTGGAAGCAGTGGCAGTTGAGGTTAACCTTTCCCAATACAGATTTCAGAACAATTTAGCAGCTTGAATTCCATTTTTAAGTTTCATATCACAGATGGGTGTCTTTCCATTAAAAAATAAATCAAGAGTGGCAGCAATTGTCAATGTTATTTTTCTTCTTATAACTCTAACTGGAGTATTGAAAAGATAGAAACTCTCCAGAGAATTCACTATTCCAGGGTTGGCAAATACATAGCAAATAGTCCCTCTTCCACTTTCTCACCAAAGGCAGATATTACTAAGTGAGAACAGCATTCTTTTTCTCTGAGCTCTGATGGAACACTGGAATCTTTATCAAAACAATCACAAATATATCAGAGCTGGCATGAGTTAAAACCTATTTGCCATGCCTGTGGGTAATCACTCTTCCTGACAGCTTAATGGGGTTGGACAGGAAGCCATGCTTCACCGAGGTGCAGCTGGAGCCAGTCTTGGTCTTGTCAAATTCTGTCTCCATCTCTGGCTAGCTCTTCCACCCTGGACAATGACTTCACATTTCTAAGCCTCAGTCTCCTGTTCTATAAAATGGGGGAGATAATGCCTGTCTCATAGTAGCTGAGAGTGATAGTCGCTCAGTCATGTCTGACTCTTTGTGATCCCATGGACTGTAGCCCACCAGGCTCCTCTGTCCCTGGGATTTTCCAGGCAAGAATACTGGTGTGGGTTGCCATTCCCTTCTCCAGGGGATCTTCCCAGCCCAGGGACTGAACCTGGGTCTCCCACATTGCAGGCAGACTCTTTACCATCTGAGCCACTGAAGTGAAAGTCATTCAGTTGTGTTGACTGTTTGAGACCCGGTGGACTCTATAGTCCATGGAATTCTCCTGGCCAGAATACTGGAGTAGGTAGCCATTTCCTTCTCTAGGGTATCTTCCCAACCCAGGGATTGAACCTAGGTCTCCCACATTGCAGGTGGATTCTTTTACCGGCTGAGCCACCAGGGAAGCTCTGAGCTACTGGGAAGAATTAAATACTATATGTGAATTGCTTAATCCAGGGCCTTACCTGATTTATTGAAACCTTTAATACATCTCAAGCATGGTTATTTGAATTAGTTTAATTAACAGACATCTTGAGGACAAACATAGAAGTATCCTGACTCTGCCACCTTGTCCTCCTCCTTTTTCTTTTTTAAAAAATTTTTAGCTTATAAACATGTTCATACTATCTCCAGGAAAGGAACACTTCCTTGCTCACTCTTCACAGCCCCATCATGGTAGCTTGGCATTAGCATGTATAGCTGTTTAGTTGGTTTTGTAAAGGGAGAATCCATTACTAAAACCCTACAGAATATATAAAACTTTTTGGAACCTGGAATATAGTTTCCCACACAAATGATATAACAGAGATTAACTCCCAAACCAACATAACAGACAAAAACAGAAAGCAAATGCAAAAAGAAAAGCTTGAGAGTGATCAAGAAAAGGTTAGCTGACATTAAGAAGGCAACAGCAATGACTAACAGCAAACTTCAGTTCAAGAAAAGAAGCCGGAATAAAATCTTTGGTGAAATGAATTAAAATAAGTTTGATTTCGACCAAAGAAGATAAATGTGGTACCCAGTGACATATGTTCTATTGTTCACTATGGGTTATGCATTTACTGAGCTCTAGTTACCAAGGGCTGTGCTTAGTACTGGAGGTTAAAACACATAGTCTCTGCTCACGAGATAGTAGACGAGTGAGATAAATAGCCATGAAATTTTGGATTATATAGTCTAATTGGTACAAAAGGGATACATATATAATCCTTTTGAAACAAAACAGGACTACAAAAGCTATGAATGAGCTCAGGTCAGAGAAGGCTTCTTAGAAGAACAGATACCTAATCTGATCCTGGAGTGTAAATAGCAATCAAACCAGGTAAAAGTCAGGGAAGAAGGAGAAAATTTCATGGCGAATTTGAGGGAACCGTAAGCATGTCAGAACTGCTGGAGGGTAGAGTTCAAGGAAACAGCCTTATCACATTGCTAGACTCAACAGGTTTCTGATTGCTGCCTGTTCTGTTATTTTGGTAACAAGACAAGGGCAGTCTCATGTAGATACAACAGTTTAGTGACAGGAAGCTGATGGTTACTCTGGACAGTCAAGTCCCTCGGGATGTGGATGCCAGGAAGGTGAAGTAAAAGAGATTTGTGGCTGAGTAATAGTCCGTTGTATATATGTAACGCATCTTCTCCATCTATCCGTCTGTTGATGAACACTTAGGTTGCTTCCGTGTCCTGGCTGTTGTAATAGTGCTGAACATTGGGGTGGATGTATCTTTTGGAATTATGGTTTTCTCCAGGGTTATGCTCAGAAGTGGGTTTGCTGGGGCATATGGTACTTTTATTTGTAGTCTTTTGAGGAACCTCCATACTGTTCTCCATAGTGGCTGTACCAGTTTCTGTCTTGCAAGTTCTTTCTAGAATCTCCATGGCTACCACACCCCCACTGGGAACCTTTTGGTTTGTATATGAGTCTCAATGTGAATTTCATTATTTTGACCCTATCACTAAGAATATGTACATGTCTGAGTGTGTGGTGCATAGGTCTGTGAAGTTGATGCTAAGAATCACATCATGACGGATTTATCTAGGTGTAATGTCCAGGAAACCTCAGGCCTCTAGTTATCTTTTCAACCTGTTTGTTTTTGGCAAAAACCTCTGTCATTGTGTATCACATGCCTGCCTGTTTTGTCCTAAATTCAGTCCTTTCCACAACATTGTACCTTTTTCCTGGTGAGTCATTTTCACTCATCATTTTCACTGTAGGTGCGCTCATTGGCCTTTCTTTGGCTAGACTAGAGAAGGCTAAAAACCATATTATTTGAAAACTTTGAGAATAATTATCTATAAAGAGACGTGAGCTATTTTTGCAAAATGGTACATCGATATAAAAAAGATACTAGCAGATTGCTATCATACCCTTCCTCCTAGGAAATTTTTAATTGCTGAAGGATTTCTTAACACATGTCATAGAAGAATTGATCACATAATTTGAACCTTTGAAATTACATGCTATTTTAAACATTTTCTAAAAGAGGGAATGAGAGTGAGTCATTGAAAATGAGTCATTTATGTTCCCTTTGTGTACTAATCACCTCATCAAGACTTAAGTTCACACACGTATGTCCTTAAAATTCTTGAGGTATAAAAGTGATGTGTTCTGCCTTTAAGGTTTTCATTTCCTTATATTAGGGCACGTAGAGTGAATGTATTAACAATGAACCTGCCTAGGTGACACACATCTCAGGTTCTGACACCTCTCTACAGAAGAACATGTTCTGACACATTCTGTCCCTGGGACTACTCATCTAGTCCCTTTCATTGTAGAATGAGATTCTGTAGTGGCCAGATTGTTTTTTCCTTGCTCCCAAAGAGAATTTTAGTTCTATCAAGCTTCATGAAACTTCCCTTGCCTTCACTTGACTCAAGTGGTATACTCTTGAGAAACGTGATATTTTGAAGCAAGTGATTTAGGCACACATGAATCAAAACCACATCTTCTTGAGAACTGAGTCAAGCTGTCAAGTACCTAAGCAAGTGTGTTCAAGGAAGAGATATTTCTAGTTGCCATGTGAGAGGATGGTGAGGAGGAAAAGGAAGGATGCAAAAGGCTACCAAGAAAATACGTTCAGAGAAATTGCTCTCTCTCAAAGGTTTCCCTTCAGACTAATGGAGTCAGACTGCAAAAAGGACTTCTAAAATTACATGACATTTTCACTTATAGTTAAACGCTGGGGTTTTCCTGATGAACCAGTGTGCCTGTTGAAGGCCCACTTAGGCACAAGGTTTACAATTAAATTCCTACCATGCACACAAAAGATCTCTCTCCACATAGACTTCCCTGTCTATTTCTTCCTGTTGATGTCCCAGGGCCCTGTAATTATACTCCACTTAGGTTTCCAAGGCTCCTGGGCATCTCTGAGCTAGAATTAGTGAATACATGTACATGAGCATTAACACCTAAGAAAGGAAAACATTCTATGGCATCTAGTTAAAGAAAATTAATAAACATGCAGAATGAAAAACCAACAAAACAGATAGTAAAGGCCACTGATGCCTGCACCTTAAGATGTATGCATATGCTGATTAACTTTCTAATCTGACTAAATGCTAATGGCTCTTGCTTTATAATTGTTCTGCTTCACATGCTTATATAATTACACCATTCTTTTTCTTGGGATGTTTTCATTAGATGATTCAACTAAGTGTTAAGACATCAAATGAATAAACAGAACTGCGATTGACTGGGGATGATGCCAGCATTGAAAAACGCTATTAAGGTTATATGTTTTAGCAGAGATTCAATTAAATGGTGGTTTTATCTAAATATTCTAGTGGGAATGTTATTAAAAGGTATTTGGAAAGGCTTTTTTTTTTTTTTTTTTTTTGGTGTGTGGTATGTTTTTGTTGCTTTTAATGATATTTTCAAATGGGTTACTCAGTGTGCAACAGATATTACTATGGACTTAAGATTTTTTTTTTCCTGGCAGCAATGGGTGGAAATGAGAGACATAGTGGTATTTTGCTACTAATTTTGTTTAAAGAAAATAAAATAACAACAGCATAGTTTTGGAATAACATTTATATACCAGAAAAAGTTGAAGATGTATTCATTATTGCATTAATTTTGTCAGTTGTAGAGGATAAACTTCCTCCCTCCCTAAGAAATGATAGAGGAAATTTCAACCAAAGGATTTTGCTGAACATGAAACTCAGATGAAATTTTTCAGTGTGTAAATATTGACATAAGAATAAAAAAAAAAGGTGGAGATGAGGGTAGCAAAAGCACAAATGTTGGGAAATAGTAGAAATAATGTGACTGAAAAGTGGGAGGAAAAGGGACAGGGAAGAAGAAAATTAACTAAGCTTATTGGTATTTGTATTAGCAGGAGGCAGGAGGTAAAGCATGGTAACAAAAACTGATAAACCAGATCATCAAAGGCAAAATCCAATCAACCCAGGAGATTAGAAGCATTACAGACACATAAGAACCGTTGTAATCACAAGTACAAAAATACAAATATTTTCTAATACCAAAAGTTGTTTAAAGAACAAACAATGCATATCATAGAAAAAGAAAAGTAGCAAATATAGCAAAATACATGTAATTATAAAATTTTGCCATGGTTGAGATCAAGCATTATCTGTTATATCAATAAATGTGAATAAGTTTAAATTATATACTAAAAGAAAAAGATACTCAATTTGGCTCACAAAACATGAACTGTGTATAGGAGCTATAGCTGAAAGTAATTCTGAAAGGCTAAAAACAAATCAATGAACTAAGGCATGGCAGGCAAATAGAAAAATAAGGAAGGTAGGGGTAATAATCTTGATGTTAGACAAAATAGAATTCAAACTCCAAAGGGTAAATATGTCAAAGAAGGGCACTTTCTTCCCCATTTTTTTGTATTGTAGTAAAATACATAGAACATAAAATTTATTGTCTTAACCATATTTAAGTGTACAGATCTGTGGTACTAAGTATCTTGACTTTGTTGTATAACCCTCACTACCTTCTTTCTCCAGAACTTTTTCATTTAGCAAACTCTATACCTATTGAACTATAACTTCCCATCCTCCCAGCCCTTCTCAACCCCTGGCAACCACCATCCTACTTTCTGTCTCTATTAATTTGACTACTCTAGGTATCTCATGCTGTGCTGTACTTAGTCACTCAATCATGTCTGACTCTTTGAAATCTGATGGACTATAGCCTGCCAGGCTCCTATGTCCATGGAGATTCTCCAGGCAAGAATACTAGAGGGGGTTGTTATGCCCTCATCCAGGGGATCTTCCCAACCCAGGGATTGAACCCATCTAAACCACTAGGAAAGCCCAAGAACACTAGAGTGGGAAGCCTATCCCTTCTCCAGAAGATCTTCCTGACCCAGGAATCAAACCGGGGTCTCTTGCATTGCAGGTGGATTCTTTACCAGGTGAGCTACCAGGGAAGCCCCGAGTATCTCATAAGTGAAACCAAGCAGTATTTGTTTTTTGTGTGTCCAGCTTGCTTCACTTAGCATAATAACCTCAACTTTTATGTTGTGGAATATGTCAGAATTTCCTTTCTTTTTAAGGTTGGATATTCTATTATATGTATATTTTATGTAGCCATGCATCTACTGATAGACCCTTGGGTTGCATTTAGATATTTTGAATAATGCTGCTATAAACATCAGTGTATGAATTATCTCTTTGAGATCTAAGAAGGATACTTTCTGATGGGAAAGTCACAATTCACAGTATAGATGTATCCTTATGAATATTTATACATCAAATAATATAACAACTACCTTCATAAAAATAAACTATAGGAGCTGCAAAGGAACAGAGGTAACCACAGTAATAACAGGAGACATTCATACATCAGTGTTAATACTGGAAAGACAAAGTAGACAAAAATAGAAATGAAAGACCTAGAAACAATCGACATGGAAGATCTTATGAATAGGTATAACTCTATACCCTGATGATATAGAAGACATTTTCATGTTCATGCAATAATCACTCAATTTGATTGTATGATACTCTACAGGTACATTCACACGGTAAATTCAGTGGTGTGGTGATAAATATTTAACAAGCAGCTCTCTAGAAGAAAAAACTGTGATACAATTTGCTAATTTCTCTGATGTAAATCCTCTTATAGTCAATTTGAAGTTACCAGTGTAATGCCACTGAACAAGGAGTTGGGAAGAGATAAAGACAATTCAATTTCAGAAACCAGTACAAATCAGCTCTAACAAATTATTAAGTTTCATAAAGTAGAAATATTATAAGTGAAACTCCAGGATCACAAGCAATAAAACTGGAACTAACAAAAAGAGAAATTCTCTTCTTGACATTTAAAGCTTTTTACTAAACAACTTAGTGAAAAGGGAAATACAAAATGAAATTATAAAATGAAAATTTAAGAAAAAGCTCTCTATATTAGGATTTGTAGCATACATTTTAAGCTGTCATTAAAGAAAAATTCATAGAACTGAACACTTACAGTAAAAATGAAATTCTGAAAATAAACTTTTAGCTCAAAAAACTAGTTGAGAGAACTAAATAAAACACAAGGAAGGCACTCATAAAGATAAAGCAGAAGTCAGTGAGGTAAAGAGTAGTGAATAAGTAGGCCTAATCCATAAATCCAAAATTGTATTTCTTTAAAAGTCAACAAAACTAGCTAACTTGATCAAGACAAAAAGAGAAGTCACATAAATACAAAATAATAATTGACAAGGGGAACATAACCATCAAAACAGAAGAAAATTTACAACTACTAGTAGAGTACAGACCTATATGCAAATTAAAAAAATTAGATGAACTGGATACATTTTTAGGAAAATAGAGATTACAAAAATTGGCCCAATTGGTGTTAAAGTATAAACAGATCAATGTCTATAGTAGAAATAATGAGAGATAAGGAAGTATCCCACAAAAATAGGATCAGGCACAGATGGTTTCACAGAGGAATTCTAGTATGTCTTCAAAAAGCAATAGTCTCAATGCTGTGTAAGTTGTTCCAGAGCTTTGAAAACAAAGATGAAAAGTTTCCCAACTTCATGAAGCAAAGATAATATTGATGCTTAATTCTGCTAAATATACTATTAAATTACAATAACAGAACCATGTTATTTATGAATATTAATGCAAAAATAATAGAAATGGAGTTCAACAGCACATTAAGAAAAAATATGCTACGACCAAGTGAAATTTATTTCATGGTTGGTTTGATGATAGTAAATTGATTAATATCACATACTGATAACTCTAAGGGGAAAATCCTGTGATTATCTCCATGTGCCTGTGCTCAGTCACTTCAGTCGTGTCCAACTCTTTGAGACCCCATGGACTGTAGCCCGCCAGGCTCCTCTGTCCATGGGAATTCTCCAGACAAGAATACTGGTGTGGGCTGCCATGTCCTGCTCCAGGGGATCTTCCCAACCCAGGAATCAAACCCAGTTATCCTGCATTGCAGATGGATTCTTTTTTCTTTTTTAATTAATTAATTTTAATTGGAGGCTAATTATTTTACAATATTGTAGTGGTTTTGCCACACATTGATATGAATCAGCCTTGGGTGTACATGTGTCCCCCATCCTGAACCCCCTCCCACCTCCCTCCCCATCTCATCCCTCAGGGTTGTCCCAGTGCACTGGCTTTGAGTGCCCTGTTTCATGCACTGAACTTGGACTGGTCATCTATTTCACATATGGTTATATACATGTTTCACTGCTATTTTCTCAAATCATCCCACCCTTGGCTTCTCCCACAGAGTCCAAAAGTCTGTTCTTTACATCTGTATCTCTTTTGTTGTCTCACATATAGGGTCATCATTACCATCTTTCTAAATTCTATATACACGCATTAATATACTGCATTGGTGTTTTTCTTTCTGACTGACTTCACTCTGTATAATAGGCTCCAGTTGCATCCACCTCATTAGAACTGATTCAAATGTATTCTTTTTAATGGTTGAGTAATATTCCATTGTGTATATGTACCACACTTTCTTATCCATTAGTCTGCTGATGGACATCTAGGTTCTAGTTTCATTCTTTTACAGGTGGTTGACCAGTTTTCCCAGCACCACTTGTTATAGAGATTGTCTTTTCTCCGTTGTATATTCTTGCCTCCTTTGTCAAAGATAAAGTGTCCATAGGTACGTGGATTTGTCTCTGGGTTTTCTATTTTGTTCCATTGATCTATATTTCTGTCTTTGTGCCAGTACCATGCTGTCTTGATGACTGTAGCTTTGTAGTAGAGTCTGAAGTCAGGCAGGTTGATTCCTCCAGTTCCATTCTTCTTTCTCAATATTGCTTTGGCTATTCGAGGTTTTTTGTATTTCCATACAAATTGTGAGATTATTTGTTCTAGTTCTCTGAAAAATACCATTGGTAGCTTGATAGGGATTGCATTGAATCTATAGATTGCTTTGGGTAGTATACTCATTTTCAATATATTGATTCCTCTGATCCATGAACATGGTATATTTCTCCATCTATTTGTGTCATCTGATTTCTTTCATCAGTGTTCTATAGTTTTCTATATATAGGTCTTTTGTTTCTTTAGGTAGATTTATTCCTAAGTATTTTATTCTTTTTGTCACAATGGTGAATGGGATTGTTTCCTTAATTTCTCTTTCTGTTTTCTCATTGTTAGTATAGTAATGCAAAGGATTTCTGTGTATTAATTTTGTATCCTGCAAATTTACTATATTCATTGATTAGCTCTAGTAATTTTCTGGTGGTGTCTTTAGGGTTTTCTATGTAGAAGATCATGTCATCTGCAAACAAGGAGAGTTTTACTTCTTCTTTTCCAATCTGGATTCCTTTTATTTCTTTTTCTGATCTGATAGCTGTGGCTAAACCTTCCAAAACTATGTTGAATAGTAGTGATGAAAGTGGGCACCCTTGTCTTATTCCTGACTTTAGGGGAAATGCTTTCAATTTTTCACCATTGAGGATAATGTTTGCTGTGGGTTTATCATATATGGCTTTTATTATGTTGAGATATGTTTCTTCTATGTGCAGGCAGATTCTTTACCATCCAAGCCACCATCTCCATAGATATTGATAAAGGCATTGAGGAAATTAAAAATTAACTGATAAAAGCATTAAAAAAAATGAATTGAGGGCTTGAAGGCTACTTTCTTAACATGATTGCTGCTAAGTCACTTCAGCCATGTCTGACTCTGTGCAACCCCATAGACGGCAGCACACCAGGCTCCCCTGTCCCTGGGATTCTCCAGGCGAGAACACTGGAGTGGGTTGCCATTTCCTTCTCCAATGTATGAAAGTGAAAAGTGAAAGTGAAGTTGCTCAGTGGTGTCCGACCCTCAGCAACCCCATGGACTGTAGTCTTCCAGGCACCTCCGTCCATGGGATCCTCCAGGCTAGAGTACTGGAGTGGGTTGCCATTGCCCTCTCCACTTAACATGATTAAATATATATAAATCCCAAATCCATTTTCTTAATGAGGAAACTTTAGAGGCATTTCCATGATAAGGAATAGATAGCATGGATGCCAATACATTCACTAATTTCATTGTTTTACTAGAGGCATTAATCCATGAGTTAGATGCAAGAAATCAAAGTATAAGAATAAACAAAACTATATCTGCACATGGTACATTACATTTGACAAACTGAAGAGAATGAAAGATACAAATAACTCAAACACATCATTACAAAGATATCAGTTCTTCCTGTTAATTGATAAGATATAAATAAGCTTTTTATGGAACTTTATAAATTGATGCTGAAATTTTTATTAAAAAACCAAACAAAGAATAATCAAATGTAAAGAATAAAAGAGAAACACTGAAAAAGAAAAATTATGAGAGTGGACTAAACCTATCAGACATGAACATTGAGCCTCTATAATTAAAGAAAGAGCTGCTAAATTGTAAACAGACAAATACACTAGTAGAACAGCAGAGAAACTCAGTATCAGACCAAACTTTATATGGAAAGTCACAATATGATAAAAGACAAAGATGGACTCATTAATAAAGGAAGCTTGAATAGCCTAGTTACCACTTGGGAAAAAAATTAGATTTGTACTTTACACCATACAGAAAATACATCATTAACTTAAAATGCATCAAAGATCTAAATGTAAATACAAAACTATGTAGAACTGTAAGAAAACATGAGTAAATTCCTCTTGGTGAAGAAAAAGTCAAATTATACCTCAAAATCTATAGGCAGTAAAAGACTGATAACTCTGACTACATGAAATAAAATGTTTTTGCACGTTTTAAAAAACACCATAGCTGAAAAACTGGGAGAAAATATTTGCAGCATATACTACAGACTAAAGCCAAATATTCCTTTATATATAAAGAAACTGTAAGCGTCAAGGAGCAAAGGGCCAAAATCCAACAGAAAAGTGGGAAAGGGACAGTATCAGATAATTCAGATTAACATGTAAATGGCCCTTAGAAATATGAAAGTTGCCATGTGTAATCAAAGAAATGAAAATGAATAAAACCACTAATATGCCATTTTTTCCACCCTTAAGATGGGTGAAAAAAAGTATTGACAACATACTCTGTTGGCAAGGCTGTGAGGGGACAGTTCCTCTCAATACCTACCACTTGAAATGCAAACTTTACAATGCTTTCTAAGGGTTATTTGGCAATGCCTACTAAACTGTTCACCTTTTGATCCTGCAATCTCACTTCTCGTAATCTGCCATAATGATACATCCCCAACAATATGAAAATTATAAATGCACAAGATTTATCATTGGTAATTGGGAAATACAAATGGAAAAAATCTAACTACCCATCCATAGCAGAGTGACTAAGCCACCTACAAATGGAATCCTGTACAGTTGTCAAAAGAATGAGAAAGGTCTCTGTGAACTGATATGAACTGATTTTTCCAGGATATATTAGTTAAGTGAAAAAGTACAGAACGTGTCTCTGATATAGTACCCATCATTTAGGTAAGGAGGAAATAGGAAGAATTATCTGTATTAGCTCATCTGTGTAATCAAATATAGGAAGGTTACATCAGGAGCTAATGACAGGTTCAGTGTAAAATTGGTGTCCTGAATCCTGACTGAATTTTTTCTGTTTTGAAAAGTATCGGTTCAGTTCAGTCGCTCAGTTGTGTCCGACTCTTTAGCTGACTACAGTATTATATTAGTTTCAGGTATATAGCATTGTGATTCGACATCTGTATAAGTTTATGAAATGATCACCATGATAAGTCTAGTAACTGTCACCATATAAAATTATTATAGTATTGGCCATATTCTTTATGCTTTACATTACATACCCATGATTTATTTATCTTATAAGTGGATGTCTGTACCTCTTAACCTGCTTCACCTATTTTACTTAAAATCCCCCTTCCACTTCGCTCTGGCAACCACCAGTGGAATTTCTTTTTTTTTCTCTCCCTATCCCCTCCACAATATGTCCTCTCTCCCTGCTCTTCCCTCCCTAACAATAAAAACACCCAACAGGAGATCTACCCTCTTAACAAAGCTTTAAGTTCACAATATAGTGTTAATATCTGTGGCTATCTGTTGCAGAACAAATCTCTAGAACTTACACTTTATACTTACTGAATAATAACCCCCAATTTTTTCTTCTCCCAAACTCCTGGAAACCACTTCTATTCTCTGTTTTTGTGACTTTGATTATTGTTGTATTTGGCCAAGGATAGATTTAGTTTTAAATTAGGAGCCAAGGTCTCAAGGGCAAGGGTTAGAACAATTTAGTCAATTGTCTTTTAATGGACTGATTCTATTGTTACTGTGTTAAACATTTCATAGATAGATCTTCCAACTCTTAAAATCAGTGCAAATGAGGAAGAAGAAATTTCACATTTCTATATGCAAAACCCTGATGACTTCCCCTTAGAACTGATGGAGTGTGTGACTTCAGTTACCTGTAAACAAGGCTTCCTATCCCTTTGGGGCCCTCAGTTCTGCTGTTTCCACATTAGAAACTATGATTAAAGGTTAGCAGCTCTGACAGTTCTTGGATAGAAAGTAGTATCTCCCCTGTCCAGGATATTATGATCAAACACCTGTTGAGAAGCAAGTAGAACTAGTCTTATTATTACAATTTGGAGCATATGTTACCCGGGGAAATAGCAAGACAAAGGTAGAAGTAATAAAACCTGAGAGGTGGGAATTCTTATACCTTATGGCTATCACTATGTTTATATATCCTATCAACTGGGATAGCAAAAAAAAAAAAAAAAAAACACACAACACATTTTAGACAGGCAGTCACGAGTGTGGAAAAAAGATTTGCATCAGTTGATTTCAGTCACTCAGTCATGTCTGACTTTGTGACCCCATGGACTGCAGCATGCCAGGCCTCCCAGTCCATCACCAACTCCTGGAGCTTGCTCAAACTCATGTCCATCAAGTTGGTGATGCCATCCAACCATTTCATCCTCTGTCATCCCCTTCTCCTCCTGCCCTCAATCTTTCCCAGCATCAGGATCTTCTCCAGTGAGTCAGTTCTTCACATCAGGTGGCCAAAGTATTGGAGTTTCAGCTTCAACATCAGTCCGTCCAATGAATATTTAGGACTGATTTCCTTTAGGATGGACTGGTTGGATCTCCTTACAGTCCAAGGGATTTTCAAGAGTCTTCTCCAGTACCACAGTTCAAAAGCATTAATTCTTTGGCACTCAGCTTTCTTTATAGTTCAACTCTCACATCGATACATGACTACTGGAAAAACCATAGCTTTGACTAGATGGACCTTTGTTGGAAAAGTAATGTCTCTTCTTTTTAATAAGCTGTCTAGATTGGTCATAGCTTTTCTTCCCAGGAGCAAGTGTCTTTTAATTTCAAGGCTGCAGTCACCATCTGCAGTGATTTTGGATCCCAAGAAAATAGTATCTCATTGTTTCCATTGTTTCCCCATCTATTTGCCATGAAGCGATGGGACCAAATGCCACATTCTTAGTTTTCTGAATGTTGAGTTTTAAGCCAACTTTTTCATTCTCCTCTTTTACTTCCATCAAGAGGCTCTTTAGTTCTTCTTCACTTTCTGCCATAAGGGTGGTGTCATATGCTTATCTGAGGTTATTGATATTTCTCCCAACAATCTTGATTCCAGCTTGTGCTTCATCCAGACCAGCATTTCACATGATGTGCTCTGCATATAAGTTAAGTAAGCAGGGTGACAATATACAGCCTTGACATACTCCTTTCCTAATTTGGAACCAGTCTGTTCATCAGACAGACCCACATTTGCATCAGACAGAGCCAAATTTAAATCCTGATTCAGATACTTATTGAATGTAATCTTGGCAAACTCCTTACTTCTCTGGGCCTCAGTTTCCATATCTGTTAAGACAGAAGACCACCCATTTTGTTGAACTAAATAAGCACTGTGTGTATATAGGGTACTTACTAGGTTTGCAATCAGTGTGGGGTCATTCTGTCCAATTCTTATCTCTTAATTTTATATTTTTATTCATTTCTGTATTTTTTCTCTTTTCAGTTCCCATTCACCTTCTCAGTTGTTGAATGACAGGGATTCCCCATGCTTGACTCTCTTTCCTACTTCCTTCAAATTCCATTGAGACCTTCCCCCATCCTTGGTTTGAGTTATGATATTCTTTCCCTGAGAAGAAACAGAATTAGTATAAGAACTGTTTATATTGATTAATACCAGGGAAGAATACTGCAAAACTACATTGATTTCTAACTTACAGATTATTCAATGTCACTATTGTCACTATTGAAGACCTCCTATGCATAAGACATGGAGATCAAATCATAAATGATACCTAGAATTTTGAAGGAGCTTGGTTATAAACAAAAAAGTATAATTAAAATATTAATATAAAAATTTTATGATGAGATTTAAATAATTTTAAATGAAAAAATTTTAAATAGTAAAACAGAATGATAAGGTTAAAATAGAGAGGCATAGACTTGGCTGTGGGGCATTAGAAGTTATTAATTATGACCAGAGAAATCTTTGCAAAGAAGATGCACTTACACTGGGTCTTGAAGGAGGAAAATTTCAAGAGGGAAACCATTTGAAAAATTGATTATTTGATGATTTAGCTTAATTTTATTCAAAGCATATGAAAGGGGAAAGCAGGGATCAAAGGGATCTAAGCAAACTATATACTGTTCCTCGTTTTAACTTTTCCATCAGGTATAAAATTGTTGCAGGACAAAGATTTGTGAGAAAAAGCATTTTTGTCCCCACTGAGTCATTTACAGAAAGTCATAAAAAGATCCAATATCAGGAAATTACCTCTTCTCTTATTGAAACTAGCTAAGGACTTGGTTTAATAGAAACCACTCATTAGAGAGACAAGGGTAATAATCTCAGTTATGATCCTCTCATCTTGTTATGTGGAAACAGCAGAGCACTGAAGCCTAGCTGCAGGCAGGGGACAGATGCCTAGAATCTTGATGTGACACTGATGGAAACAGCCCATCAAGTTGATGGACTGTTGATGGATCAACAGTCCCATCAGTGGGGACACTCTTGGAGAGAGATTCAAGTTCACGTTGCACTGTGTTTTGGGTGAAGCCTGTGAAATGATTGCCATATTGAATAGCAGTAGGAATTTATTTGAGTAAGAATATTTTGTCTGTACTTTATCAATGTGTTTGTTGCTTTGAACAAAATAGTTACACAGGTTTACTTGTGAAAAGCATGACCTATAGATTCAGGAAAACTGGACTCACAGCTGTGTGACTCAGAAACCTCAGTTTCATTGCCAATCAAATGAACCAATGTGAATTCTTACCAGGCTTGGTGAGGAGATCAAAGGTCCAAATCCAGAGGAACACAGATTAAAACTGTTAAAAGCTTTTATTCATGTCAGTTATTGTTCAAGGGCACACCATTAAATCAACCAACAAATTATCAGACACATGCAATGTTCTATCTTGTCTCAGGAAATCAGGGATTGTCATTCTGTGGAGAAAGCTGGAAGGTCATTATTGAGTTCTTTATGTGGATAGTTTAGATAATAGCTATAAATTATGTCTCTATTTCCTCCAAAGGAGTGTCTTTGAAACTTTAGGTTGTCGACATTACTGGGCCATTGAATCGATTTAGAGTTGCTGCCATAATTTATTTTTTACTTAATGAAGCAGAAAGAGAGTAGAATAGACTAGAAAGCAATAGAAAATACCCTAGTGTATCATGGTGTAAGGATACAAACTCTTAAATGGGGAATTTATTTCATGCCTATAGGCATTCGCATGCATGTGAACACATACATATACACTTTGTGAAGTGAAAGTCATTCAGTTGTGTCTGACTCTTTGCGACCCCATGGACTATAGAGTCCATGGAATTCTCCTGGAGTGGATAGCCGTTTCCTTCTCCAGGGGGTCTTCCCAACCCAGGAATTGAACCCAGGTCTCCCACATTGCAGGCAGATTCTTTACCAGCTGAACCACCAAGGAAGCCCAAGAATACCGAGTAGATAGCCTATCCTTTCTCCAGCAGATCTTCCCTATCCAGGAATTGAACCGGGGTCTCCTACATTGTAGGTGAATTCTTTACTAGCTGAGCTACTAGGGAAGCCCACACATATACACTAGTAAGTACTAGTTAGAAATATCAAATGTATTTCTTAAAATGGCTTGCAATCAACATTTGAAAAACTTACGTCCTGTGGGTTAATGATGAAAGACACTCAAATTTTTTTATCTCTTCTTATTTTTCTCATAAGCCTTTCTTTCTACATTCTCAATTGCTTTCTGGACATTTATTTTCTCTAGGCTATTTAGCTTTCATCTGAAACTGATACTCCTAAAACTGAACTCTCTCTACCTTCAAATAATTTTATTCTACTAAATTTCCACATCTATTTTATTCACTATACTCCTAATTACTCTTGGTCAAACCCTTTGTAATCTTGCCTGTCTTTTTCATCTCTTTCTTATCTTGAACCATGGGGGTAAAGTGGAAGTGGAACTAACATTAATCGAGTGCTTGAAATTTTCAGGCCCCTTGCCATATGTTTTATATGTTTCTTTATGTAGTTGTCACTATACCCTTGTAATGTTGGCTCAAGGATGTGAGCCAAGCCCTGGCTCAAAGAGGTTGAGGAGCCAGCCCAAAGTAACAAAAATTGTATTTATGTAAGAGCTGCTCTTTTTCTTCTGTCAGCTTAGGTATCTGACTCCAAAATACACATGCTTTCTGCTACATTCTGCCGTCTTCCCAAATGTACTGCCTTAAAAATAATTTACACGGGAGCTTAGAGTGATGTTAGAGCAGTTACAATCCAGAACAATGATCACTACAAGGTCAGGGGTTATCCTCAGGACTCATATTGCTGGTAAGGATTTCAGAACTCTGAACTGTTATATAACGAAAGACATAATTATGACACAGAAAAGTTAGGTAACTTGGCTGAAACCACAGGTTACTTTGTGGAAGATCCTTGGCCAGAATTCAGGTCTTGATTTTTGTGTAACGTTCTTTTCATCTCTCTTCCTAGCCTGAGGAAGTAGAATAAAAAGTGAAAAGGCAAAAACCAAGATATCTCCAGGGCAAAGCATTTTACACTACAAGGTGTCAGTCTTTAGGTGAAATGGGTTCCTTATCAAATCATTAGGATCAGAAATCCTTTGAGATTTTTCTTCTGAGTCACCATGGCTCAATATACTTCTAAAAAACTTTTTATTGGCCAATGCTATGTACACTGTTTGAATGAAATTCCTTCAAGAAAAGAGAATGATGTTGTAAAGAGGGAGGCAGAAATCCTATAAATGAGCCTTCTAATGAGTTAGGGATTCTAAGTATTAGAGAAATAAACTCACTGAGTCTTTTGCCTTCCCTTGAGCTCCAGCTGACCAAGCAAGGGTGGGGTTTAAGTCAAGCTCAAGACTATAGAAGCATAGTAGGTGGGTTTTATATGCTTTTTCCTCATCCTTCCTTTTCATTTCTTAATACACTCAAGTGTCCCAACCTTGGTCTCCTGACTCATTTATTCATTTCAACTTTTGGTGGATCCATTATGATTTTTTATTATGTTTTGATTTTGCCTCAGTTCAACTCCATTTTTCTTTTCCCTTCAATGAAACCACTATATTCCTTTTAAAAAAAAGGTACTTTTCATTTACTTCCTCCACTGGGAGTTGGGAGATTCTTAGTTCAGATTTCTGGCAGCTATGTAGGCAACACTTAGGATTGGCACAGTGTTTACAAAATCTATATACTGGACTTTCAGTGTTCTTGGTATGGCCAGAAGAAGTGTATCAAAAGTGTACTCTTTATGTGAACATGTCCTCTTTATGACATAAAACTCTTTTGCATTTTAAAGTGATCTGGACTATTGATGGACTCACCTGAATGTTTAAAGACAAGAAACTGAACAGAGATTATTTTAGTAAACTGTCCTACATGCAGATCAGTTCAGTTCAGTCGCTCAGTTGTGTCCAATTCTTTGTGACCCCATGAGCCGCAGCAGGCCAGGCCTCCCTGTCCATCATCAACTCCTGGAGTTCACTCAGACTCACGTCCATAGAGTCAGTGATGCCATCCAGCCATCTCATCTTCTGTCGTCCCCTTCTCCTCCTGCCTTCAATCTTTCCCAGCATCAGGGTCTTTTCCAATGAGTCAGCTCTTTGCATCAGGTGGCCAAAGTATTGGAGTTTCAGCTTTAGCATCAGTCCTTCCAATGAACACCCAAGACTGATCTCCTTTAGGGTGGACTGGATGGATCTCCTTGCAGTCCAAGGGATTTTCAAGAGTCTTCTCCAGTACCACAGTTCAAAAGCATCAATTCTTCTGCCCTCAGCTTTCTTTATAGTCCAACTTTCACATCCATCCATGACCACTGGAAAAACCATAGCCTTGACTAAATGGAACTTTGTTGACAAAGTAATGTCTCTGCTTTTGAATATGCTATCTAGGTTGGTCATAACTTTCCTTCCAAGGAGTAACTGTCTTTTAATTTCAAGGCTGCTGTCACCATCTGCTGTGATTTTGGAGCCTGAAAAAATAAAATTGGCCACCATTTCCACTGTTTTCCCATCTATTTGCCATGAAGTGATGCGACCAGATGCCATGATCTTAGTTTTCTGAATGTTGAGCTTTAAGCCAACTTTTTCACTCTCCACTTTCACTTTCATCAAGAGGCGTTTTAGTTCCTCTTCACTTTCTGCCATAAGGGTGATGTCATCTGCATATCTGAGGTTATTGATATTTCTCCCGGCAATCTTGATTCCAGCTTGTGTTTCTTCCGGCCCAGCGTTTCTCATGATGTACTCTGCATAGAAGTTAAATAAGCAGGGTGACAGTATACAGCCTTGACGTACTCCTTTTCCTATTTGGAACCAGTCTGTTGTTCCATGTCCAGTTCTAACTGTTGCTTCCTGACCTGCATACAGGTTTCTCAAGAAGCAGGTCAGGTGATCTGGTATTCACATCTCTTGAAGAATTTCCCATAGTTTATTGTGATCCACACAGTCAAAGGCTTTGGCATAGTCAATAAAGCAGAAATATATGTTTTTCTGGAACTCTCTTGCTTTTTCGATGATCCAGAGGATGTTGGCAATTTGATCTCTGGCTCCTCTGCCTTTTCTAAAACCAGCTTGAACATCAGGGAGTTCACAGTTCATGTATTGCAGAAACCTGGCTTGGAGAATTTTGAGCATTACTTTACTAGCAAGTGAGATGAGTGCAATTGTGTGGTAGTTTGAGCATTCTTCGGCATTGCCTTTCTTTGGGATTGGAATGAAAACGGATCTTTTCCAGTCCTGTGGCCACTCCTGAGTTTTCCAAATTTACTGACATATTGAGTGCAGCACTTTCATAGCATCATCTTTAGGATTTGAAATAGCTCAATGTACAGAGATGGGCCTAAAGTAAAAGTGTAGTTCTTTTGTTCATTATGATTTAAAATCATTGATTACTTCAGACAACAAGACCACTAGTTGTGAGGCCATGAATACTTTTATTTATCAAATGAGAGGCCCCATTAATATCCTGAATTCAATATTTGTTTCTATTTAGAAGGAAAATAACATTCCAAAATAAATAGAGAAACTAAATATCACTCCATATCATGTTTGCCACAGTCTTTTCTACCTTTGTACTATATCCTTATGCTAATTCCCATAAGGGGCAAATAAGTACCTTTGTACTTTATTCTTATGCTTCCATCTCTCATCTGGAATGCCCTTCCAGCCAACTCCTCTTCTGTAAGTTCTACTCAGTTAAATAACTAGTGTTTTAAGCTTCCAGAGTCCTTGTCAAATCCTTAGGACTGGAAGTCCTAGAAGATGTTTTTCTAAAACATCCTGGATTAAGATTAATATACCTCTAAAAGCCCCTATTAGTCAAATACTGTGTGAGATATTAGAATGTAATTCCACCAAGAAAAGGGAATAAAATTGTTAAAATTCCCAGCTGCACCATGAAAATTAATTTTATTGCACTAGCTCACACATATAGCCCAGCATTTTCAAAATGTTACCCTTAAGCCCACACAGTTCAGTATTTAAATTTTCTCTAATTGTTTTGAAAGTTATTTTTTTTGTTTCCACATCTAAATGAAAATTTATATACATTTATTGAGTATCGACGATGAAAGGTGCTGCTTGGCACTGGAGGAGTTTTTTTAATGGAGATATTGTCAGTGACCTCAAATTATTGACCCATTCATTCCTTGGACACCCATTTATTGAGCACTTTCTGTGAGATAGTCTTAATGTTAGGTATTGGGGATATGACATTTATCAAAATGTCACTTGGCTGTATGTAATCAACAGAAACTGTGACCAAAAGGTGGTTAAGCCAGGGGTCAACAAACTTTCTGTAAAGGGCCAGATAGTAAATACTTCAGGCTTTTCCATGTGGTCTTTATTGCACCTGTGTAATTCAGTCATAGACAATACATAAGTGAATAACCCTTTTATCACCCTTCCTTTACAGAAGGAGGAAGTGGGCCAGATTTGGTCCTGGGTCTTAGTTTGCTGGTTTAAACAGATAGGTCTTTATCATTTTTAGGTAATAATGCTGCTACTGGATTTCAAAGCTTGTCGATAGCCCAGAAATTGTCTTGCTTTTTTCTTATGGTGACAGGATGACCCCTGTCCTCCAGCTATTTCGATGCTACTCAAGGTAGGAATGTCAGGGAAAGGAAAGAAGAATATTGCTTTTTCAATAAAATCCTCACAGCAGATTTTGTCTCATGGACCATAACTGCTTGCTATAAGGAAGGCTGGTGATACAAACATTTGACTTTTTAACATTTATTGTGAGATGTGGCAAGGGAGGGGGGATTGCAAATGGCTTTGGAGGAAGCCAGTGTCTACTACAAATACGGTGAAAGGGAAAGTGTTCATCACTCAGTTGTGTTCAACTCTTTATGAATCCATGGCCTGTAGCCTGCCAGACTCCTCTGTCCAGGGAATTCTCCCGGCAAGAATGCTGAAGTGGGTAGCCATTACTTTTTCCAGGGGATCTTCCTGACCCAGGGATTGAACCCAGATCTCCTGCACTGCTGGCAGATTCTTTACTATCTGAGCCACCATGGAAGCCCAAATACAGTGGTCAAGACAATTTCTGTCTTCAGGGAACTAATAAATGGATGGGTTTTATTGCTCAGATGAATAATTAGCAGATAATTCTACAAATATGATGTGCAAGAATAGGAGTCAGCATAGAGTCCCATAGGAGCTGACAGAAAGGACATAGCATAAGCATAGCTGTAAGTGGAGTTGGGTCAGGGAAGCCACATCTAATCTGAGTTGTTGAGAAGAGAGGAATGGCCTGTAGATAAAAGGATTAAGTACCATAATGATGGTAGTAACAAGGCCAGCTGTTCATGGGGTTCTCAAGACAAGAATGCTGGACGATAAAGAGGGCTGAGTGCTGAAAAACTGATGGTTTCGAACTGTGGTGCTGGAGAAGACACAGGACAGCAAGGAGATCAAACTGGTTAATCCTAAAGGAAATCAATCCTGAATATTCACTGGAAGGACTGATGCTGAAGCTCCAATACTTTGGACACCTGATGTAAAGAGCTGACTCATTGGAAAAGACTCCGCTGCTGGGAAAGATTGAGGGCGGGAGGAGAAGGGAGGTGACAGAGGATGAGATGGTTGGATGACACAATCAGGTAGAATAGAAGGCAGAAGTCCCAGCAAAGTTAAAGCTCTGAGCGTTAACTCTGTGTGAGGGTGCCCATTACAGGCAGAGTTAAGGCAGAGTCCAAGTTGCTCCAGTCCAAGGTCCAGGATTGGCCAACAGACCACATTAAAAACTTATGTTTATGGGCTTGTTTCCCATTTGTTAAATCCAAAAGTTATATTTTATAATAATTAAAGTAAGTATGCCCCTTATACTCCAGTTCAATTCCTGGGTTGGGAAGATCCTCTGGAGAATGAAATGGCAACACACTCCAGTATTCTTGCCTGGAGAATCCCATAGACAGAGGAGCCTGGAAGGCTATAGTCCATGAGGTTGCAAGAGTTGGACATGACTTAGTGACTAATCCATATGCCTCTTATGGGATGTTAGGGAAATACTACAAGAATATAAATAAAGAAAGCACAGAATGAAAACCAATGATAATTTACAGATACAAAGAACTATTGCTTTTTTTACACAAATTATGCAGATTGGGCTTCCTTGATGACTCATTAGTAAAGAATCCATCTGCCAATGCAGGAGACTAGGATTTGATTGCTGGGTCAGTAAGATCCCCTGGAGTAGGAAATGGCAACCTACTCCAGTATTCTTGCTTGGGAAATCCCATGGACAGAGGAGACTACCAGGGTACAGTCCGAGGGGTCTGCAAAAGAGTTGGACATGACTTACTGACTAAACAACAACAATGAATAGGTATTATCACCTCCTTTATGTAGACTCCCCTGATTCCTCCAGTGAAAATAACCTATTTCTCCTCTCAAATACTGTGATGACTTCTCTGTCTTTCTGTAATGATTTTTATCATTTCTTATCACAGGATATTGGTACAGACATCTTATTTTTCTCTACAGAATTAAGCTTTAGTTTCTCATAGTGTATCCCAACTCAGTACATTTTACGTATTTAACTACAGTCCGTGAGGCCACAAAGAGTTGGACACAATTTAGCAATAAACAATAAATGCAGATTTTGTCCATCTTAAAAATCTAATATAAGCATTTTCCTTGACATTGGAGACATAATTTTTATAAACATATGGAAAAAGCAAGAGAGTTCCAGGAAAACATATATTTCTGCTTTATTGACTATGCCAAAGCCTTTGACTGTGTGGATCACAATAAACTGTGGAAAATGCTTCAAGAGATGGGAATACCAGAGCACCTGACCTGCCTCTTGAGAAATCTGTATGCAGGTCAGGAAGCAACAGTTAGAACTGGACATGGAACAACAGACTGGTTCCAAATAGGAAAAGGAGTACGTCAAGGCTGTATACTGTCACCCTGCTTATTTAACTTCTATGCAGAGTACATCATGAGAAACGCTGGGCTGGAAGAAACACAAGCTGGAATCAAGATTGCCGGGAGAAATATTAATAACCTCAGATATGCAGATGACACCACCCTTATGGCAGAAAGTGAAGAGGAACTAAAACGCCTCTTGATGAAAGTGAAAGTGGAGAGTGAAAAAGTTGGCTTAAAGCTCAACATTCAGAAAACTAAGATCATGGCATCTGGTCACATCACTTCATGGG
Source organism: Oryx dammah (assembly GCF_014754425.2). Classification (NCBI taxonomy): domain Eukaryota; kingdom Metazoa; phylum Chordata; class Mammalia; order Artiodactyla; family Bovidae; genus Oryx; species Oryx dammah. The sequence goes on from NW_024070209.1 coordinate 21,974,330, forward strand.
AAATAGATGGGGAAACAGTAGAAACAGTGTCAGACTTTATTTTTTAGGGCTCCAAAATCACTGCAGATGGTGAGTACAGCCATGAAATTAAAAGACGCTTACTCCTTGGAAGAAAAGTTATGACCAACCTAGAGAGCATATTGAAAAGCAGAGACATTACTTTGCCGACTAAGGTCCGTCTAGTCAAGGCTATGGTTTTTCCATCATGTATGGATGTGAGAGTTGGACTGTGAAGAAGGATGAGTGCTGAAGAATTGATGCTTTTGAACTGTGGTGTTGGAGAAGACTGTTGAGAGTCCCCTGGACTGTAAGGAGATCCAACCAATCCATTCTGAAGATCAGCCCTGGTATTTCTTTGGAAGGAATGATGCTAAAGCTGAAACTCCAGTACTTTGGCCACCTCATGTGAAGAGTTGACTCATTGGAAAAGACTCTGATGCTGGGAGGGATTGGGGGCAGGAGGAGAAGGAGACAACAGAGGATGAGATGGCTGGATGGCATCACGGACTCGATGGATGTGAGTCTGAGTGAACTCAGGGAGTTGATGATGGACAGGGAGGCCTGGCATGCTGCGATTCATGGGGTCTCAAAGAGTCGGACACGACTGAGCGACTGAACTGAACTGAACTTTAATGATTATATAATATCCTATTGGTTAAGGGTATCATAACTTACTTGACTAGCCCCCAATGTTGAGTATTTATATTTTCATTAGTTAATATGTCTAAGGCTTTGATAGACATAATGTACAATTGTATTCATTTCTGTTGCAGTTTTAAAACATAGCCCCTAATTTTTTAAAAATAATCTTTCAATGTAGAGGTGGGCTCTAAGTCCTTCCCTTTAAATCTTGGTTGGAAAGAACACTAGGCCAACTTCTGGGCCTAAGCCTTAAGGAATTAGTAGATGCCACCTTGTGCCTCTTGGAACTCAACTTCCGTGCTGAGAGGAAGCCCAAGCAGCAGAGGGAGTGGCCCGTGTGGAGAGGAAGTGAGGACCTCAGTCTATCCAAGCTCTCAGCTGGCCCCAACTTAACAGTCATAGACACAACTCTTGTTGCCTCCTCTGCTCTGGGTGATGCTGCATGGATCAGAGATGAGCCTTCCTTGCAGAACCCTGCCCAGTTCATACATCTGTGAGCTAAATATGGGCTGCTGTTGTTTCAAGCAACTACATTTTAGAAGGTTTGTTACACAGTGATAAATAGCCAGAAAAATTTCCACTCACCTTCTTAGAATAGATCCCTAGAAAAGATTGTGTAAAAGCATAGCTATTTTAAAGGCTCCTGATACATGTCGCCTTGCAGACCTCTAGAAGAACTGTGTCAATCTCACTCCCCTCATCTGTGTGTGAGCGTGTCTTTCACTGTATGCTTGCCAGCATTGAACATTATGTTAAGAATTACTTATTTTATATTCTCGGATGTTAACTTTTTATTTATTTAATGTATTTTTACTAGCTATTTACTTTTGTGCCATTTTTCTTTTTGATTTGTCCTGTAATAAAAGGACACTATTTCTTATCATATTTCTGACACATGTTTCCCCAGGTTATTTGATGTAAAAGCTTTTATCTTTTTAATTTTGCTCACAGTTTTTATGTAAATGAATTTACTATTCTGTAATCAGTGTCTTGTTTGCTTGAAAGGACAAGCAAAGAAGGATAACTCATATAGAATTACCAGAAATTACACCTGAGGCTACTGTAGAGACAGCCAACTTCACAAAGCAAAGCAATCTGTCGATGTCTCATGTACAGTGCAGGCAACTATAGATCCCTCTCCAAAGGCGACTGTGGCAGTGATCCTATCATCAGGGAAGAACAGTTCCTTTGGGGACTATCAACAAATAACTCTTCTGAAAACATAGTTGAAAACACATAACCTTACCCAAGTCTGTGGATTGATTATACCTATCATAACAAGTTATCCCTTCTATGAAACACTTCCATATAACAGGATATTTCTAGGAAGCAAACACTGTCCTCAAATTTAGGAATCCACATTTTAATGGATTTCTATGTTAATATATATATAGAGAGGCTTAACAAACTTGAGGGTTTAAATTTTATATTTCTTTAAAAATTATAAATTTAAAATAAAAATTATAAACTTAGAGTGTAACATTAAAATACTTCAAAGAAAATTATTCATTTCCATCACCTAGACACATTGCTATTAATATTTTAGTGTTTTTTTCGATAAGCAGTTTTAATGTTCGAATTCTTTTAGTGTGAACTGCTATGTATCCTGCACTTCTCACTCAACAGTAAATGAAGTCTCTGCTTTGTTATTCAAAACATTCCTAAACATTTTAATAGCTCCCTCATGTAATGTATACTAAGTTATTCTTCTTGTAGCATATATTTAGCTTTTTTTTTTTTCCCATTTGTGTCACTTTTAGAGGTTATCCTATGATGAATATCTTTGTGCTTTCTCCACATTTATTATTACTCTTTAGGTTACTTCCAAGAAGTGAATTATGGAGTCAAACCATGTGAACTTCATTGTCTCATAATGTATGGGGACAAATATGAATATTTACTTTTTTCAGAAAGAAAACTTTGATATTTTCCATATATTTAGCTTCGTCTAGCTGGTTTAGGCTTAAGGCCTTTAGACTGATATCATTGCTTGCCCCAGACCTTAATAAGGAAGGCAGAAAGAGGGGTGAACTTGGCAGGGCTCAGAGGATGGGTTTCAAATGAAAAATTATATGTAGAAAAGTGGAGGTTTGGAGACAGAGATTAAATTGTGCTCTAAATATACTCCTCAGGGGGTGTGGAGCTGGAAGTTTATTTAACAACTTCCCAAAGCTTCCTTATACAAGGCAGTGATTTAACTGGGTTATATTACTGACATATGGACTCTTCATGCAGAATGCCAGGCTGGATGAAGCACAAGCTGGAATCACGATTGCCAGGATAAATATCAATAACCTCAGGTATGCAGATAACACCACCCTTATGGGAGAAAGTGAAGAGGAACTAAAGAGCCTCTTGATGAAAGTGAAAGAGGAGAGTGAAAAAGTTGGCTTAAAACTCAACATTCAAAGAATTGGATTATGGCATCCAGTCCCATCACTTCATGGCAAATAGATGGAGAAACAAAGGAAACAGTGACAGACTTTATTTTCTTGGGATCCAAATCACTGCATATGGTGACTGCAGCCATGAAATTAAAAGACGCTTGCTCCTTAGAAGAAAAGCTATGACCAACCTAGACAGCATATTAAAAAACAGAGACATTACTTTGCCAACAAAATCCATCTAGTCAAAGCTATTGTTTTTCCAGTAGTCATGTATGGATGTGAGAGTTGTACTATAAAGAAGGCTGAGCACTGAAAAATTGATGTTTTTGAACTGTGGTGTTGGAGAAGACTCAAGAGTCCCGTGGACTGCAAGGAGATCAAATCAATCAATCGTAAAGGAAATCAGTCCTGAATATTCATTGGAAGGACTGATACTGAAGCTGAAACTCCAATACTTTGGCCCTACCTGATGTGAAGAACTGAGTCATTGGAAAAGACCCTGATGCTGGGAAAGATTGAAGTCAGGAGGAGAAAAGGGAGACAGAAGATGAGATGGTTGGATGGCATCACTGACTCAATGGACATGAGTTTGAGCAAGCTCCAGGAGTTGGTGATGGACAGGGAAGCCTGGAGTGCTGCAGTCCATGGGGTCGCAAAGAGTTGGACACAACTGAGTGACTGGACTGAACTTATGGACTCTTCAAAAGTGACAAGAATTCCATGGAAGAGACACAAATAAGCCCGTAGACTGTGTTGGTACAATGAATCAGTATTTGCAGCACCAGGCCTGCCGGCTCTGGTTGATGTATTCAAAGCCCTGTGTTCCTCTTGGGCATCTGTGGACAGACATACAGGATGGATAGCCAACCACAGAGAATGCATCCATCCTCACAGAGGAAAATCCTCTTACAGGAGCCACTGAGGGGGCTGTAGGAAATTAATTTTAGTCAAGAATTTACTTTGTCAATTGCATTGAATATGGTAGGATTAGTAGCAGAATTTGGAAATTTTCTTTTACAAGTTTCTACTTTATTTGCCAACAGGCGTTTCTTTAAACTCATACATGTAGCTATTCTTGGTCAGCATTGTGAACCAGGTTCACTTGTGGAGTTTATTATAATGCATACTCTCAGACCTTACCCTTAGAGACTCGGATTCAATAGGTAGCAGGAATCTGCCCCTTCTAGGTGATGCTGAGGTAGGTGGCTGATTGACTACAGGTGGAAAAATGCTAACCTGGGGGCTGTGAGGACCAGCTTCCTTCTTTTCAGGAGGATTATTGTCCTAGCTTCTGGCAACGCTGTCAGATTCTTCAGGGATTGCATCAGCTGCAGAAAGCTGCTTGCCCCCATCCCACATATAGTGATGGATCCAGGCAGGAGTGCAAAGGCCTGGCCCATTTGGCTCATCAGAGGTAAATCTCATGGCTATTGTAGCTCCAAAGCCCCTCATGAGATCAGCTGAGGCCACAGATCTTGCTTCATGGCTCAGCTTCTCCCTTTCCCGAATCCTGCTTCCTTTTCCCACCTTCCAGAGTTGATCCTGAAGACACTTTCTAATAAATTACCTGCACATTAAATTCCACTTCAGAGCTGACTTCTCCCAGAACCTGACTGTAAACAGGGGCTCACCCCAGGTTCTGCCATCATGTAAACCAAAAGAAGACAGAAAAGGGCTAATTGAGATGACCTTCACTCCATTGGTAACCCCAACTACCCACTGGCCCCCACCTCAACCACCATCAGCTTGCCTTCTGCAAGTTCTACCTCTTCTCTGTTACCTTCTGCCACTTTCATGCCTTTCAACCCAAGATTTATCCTTTGTTCATTCAACTGTTTAATAAACCTTAGTTAAATAGATTTTACTCAGATTTTCCCTGATTGAAAACATTATGGTTTGAAAGAAATACAGGGTATACAGTGAGATTTGTTCCATGAGTCCTCTCTAGAAATGTTGTGGCTTATGTCTCTGTCTTGTGATATGTATGTGATATGAGTCACAGAGTGTGCTGTTAAAAGGTTTTGTTGAATCTTTCTGTTAATACTTTCCTTTGCTCTGTCTTCCATCCATCCACCCTCTGCACCCACCTCATCTACCAACCATCACCCAGGAGGCAGGCCAGAACAAGGATGAGGAACAGAGACTTCAGTGTCAAACTAACATGAGATACATAGTAAGAACTCAGCAATAACTGAGCTAATATTTACAGAGCCCTTATTCTGTACCATGCCCTGTTGATTGAACCCTTGCCCATTCCTATAAGGTAGATACTATTATCCTCAACTCCAAGTGAGTAAACTGGAGTAGAGAGCAATCAAATAACTTATAGGTCACATAAATAGTAAGTGGCAGAGTTGAGATTGAAATTCGATAGTCTATAATTGTAAGCTATCAAATTATCAATAATGATATTTGTTATTAATATTATGGAATCACCATCATTATTGTTAATATGTGGAAAGGAATTGCTTTTTTTCTTTTATCAAACACTCCCCAGTGCTCTCAGAAATATTCTTAATTTGTAAAGTCAGTGATTGAGGTCCAACAAAGCTATATCCATTTGTCAAAGAGCAACATGTTTAGCCTATTTCCAAGGTTATTGGACATGGGGTGATGTTTCAACAGTCTTCATTCACATTACTCAGATTATTAAGGTTGTCATTCTGAGAAACATACACAATTAGTTTTTACAGAATTGTTTCTCTAAAACTCCATCCTTTTAGACACAGGTTGCTTTCTGCAGACTATCTGTAACTGGTATCCGATTTAACATCTTAACATTCCTGGGAAATGGGTGATGGATTGGAGTCCCATCGTTGCTTATAAGGAAAACAGATTTTCTAACTCCTTAAATGGCTGTTCTTGGTTTATGTTTTCATTTTTAGCTTATGTCCTTATTTACACCAGGCCTGGAAAAAAAGAGGGAAAGCCAAGTTCTGAAGCAAAACTTTGGAAACAAGATATATTCCAGCTGTTTCAGCAAAAGGAAGCAGCTGTATTTGAGCAAAGCAAATGATAAAAACTGGATTAGCCTCTCCTACTGGAGACTCAAAGAACTTCAAGATGTTTGAGGCAAAAATGGAATTATTTCATTGAGTTTAATTTCAGCTTAATGTAAGGCATCCTCTGAAATGCAGATAATTTCTCTTTAATTATCCTCCCACAGAACCAGGACAAAATGGTCTTTTTAGAGAGTGACCTTTAAAAGTATGTGGAGAGAAGAGAAGATGAAGGAAGGTGCTGAACAGTTGTCACCTTTCCATCAGAAGGGAGAAATGTTTTATGTATCTCACCCTTGAGTGCTGGCATCATCATTACAATTACAGGTTGCTGAGGTTGACTATGGGCCAGTCCCTGGGGTACACAGATGACTTCTTTTTCTACATCCTTGACTATGCATATATCAACACCTCTAACATCTGACACAACACTGCTTGGGATGATTCTTTCCTCTCAAATTGAATATGCCATCTGTCATAGTCACCTGCTAACTTTTTATCAGTTCATTCATGCACCGATTTCTTCATTTAGCAAAGAGTTGTTGAACATCACATATTAAGTAGGCACTGTGTGAGGCGCTTACAGATGTGAGGTGCTCCATCTCATTAGGGGAGATGGACTTACAAAAAATCACAGTGCCATGAGATATAGGCTTTAATGTGGGTGCTCTCAGAGAGGAGGGTGTGGTCATAGTTGCTTAGGAAAGGATTTTTTGAGGGTGAAAGATGCCCCATGGGAAAGGAGGAGGAGGAAGTGAAGGAGATGCTGAGTGGGTTTTGAAAGGTGACGTTTTCTAGATTTTGCTCAGAACTTAATCTATCTACTGTGCTCCAAGGACCTTGAACATTGTTCAGACATATTTTGGGGTATCTGTCCAATCATGCCCACAATGGTAGGTCATATTGTATGGCATGGATCTACTTCCTCCTTGGACTAATGAGGAATATCTAAGCTTAGCTGCACCAGTAAGTTTCTTTTTTGTGGGGGAGGGGTTCTTAATTAATAGATATAGAAACTGTAACTGAGGAGTAGAGGACACTGGACCCAAAAGATCAGGACTAAAATTTCAGACTAACTTTCCACTCTGCTTGCATAACTGGTTATTATTAAGATGGGCCCTGAGAGATTGCAGCTGGACCCAAATAAATCAACAAATGATTTGATCACAGAGTGCTAACAAAATGGATATGGGATTTGGTGCAGCAAGTGGAGGAAATTGGGAGCTGCTTTCAATGGTGTGGTTGGGGAAGTCTCTCTGAAGAAGTAATACTTCAACTGAGGTCTGAAAGATGAGAAAAAAGCAAGCCATCAAAGGAGGAGGGCAAATGCCATGCAGACAGGAGCGGCAGCTGGAGCACAGTCTTGATAGTAGAGCAGTGTGGTTGGAGAAGTGACTGGAGAGGAGAGGTAATCTGGTACCAGTTGGTACCAGGACCTGTAGGCATTTGGTATTTTACTCTTGATATAGAATGAAGCCAGTGGCCTTTAATGACTTTTTTTTTTTTTCTGTCTGCAGTGGGTCTTTGTTGCTGCACCTGGGCTTTCTATAGTAGCCATGAGCAAGGGCTACTCTTCTCTGGGGCGAAAGGGCTTCTCATTGTGGAGGCTCCTCTTGTTGCGGTGCGTGGGCTCAGTAGTTGCGGTGCACAGGCTTAGTTGCCTCGAGGTATGTAGGATCTTCCCAGACCAGAGATCAGCTGAACCTGTGTCCCCTGTATTGGTAGGTGGGTTCTTAATCATTGGACCACCAGGGAAGTCCTTTAATGGCTTTTAAGCAGAGCATCGACAGTATCTGATTTAAGTTAAGTTGTCTCTCCTTATCCAAGTGAGATGCTTCCAGGACCCCCATGGATACCAAAATCCATGGATGTTCAAGTTCATTATACAAAGTGGCCTAGTACAGTCAGCCACTTATATCTTTGGATGTGGAACCTGAGGATATGGAGGGCCAACTGTGGTGTTGGTTCATTTCAAGCTCTCAGCAAATGACTTAGCAGTAGGCATTTCTTTTTAAAATATATTTTTACTGAAATATAGTTGATTTACAATGTTGTATTAGTTTTAGGTGTACAGCAAAGTGATTCCATTATGCATATATATATATAAAATATCCTTTTTTGCATTCTCTTTCACTATAAGTTTTTTACAAGATATTGAATATAATTCTCTGTGCTATGCAGTAGATCCTTGTTGGTTATCTATTTTATATATAGTAGTGTGTGTATTTTAATCTCAAATGCCAGCTCTATATCCCCCTCCCTGCTGTGCCCTTTGGTAACCATAAGTTTGTTTCCTATATGTGGAAGCAGTAGGCATTTCTAACACATAGTGTAGACTAGCACGATCAAGCTATTCTCTGTGTGTCTGTAGACTTCACATGGCCCAGTCTGGCCCTTTCTGGGGGCCCAGTATGTTACCTAGATGCCCAGATTTCAGTGGCACAGGAAACTAATGATCATTGTAATAGCAGTACTTATAGATCCAGACTATAAATATTTTTAATGTAACTACTTATATTAAAGCCTCATGTATTAGGTCAGCTATTAATGGACAATTGAGGATGATTATTATTATCCCAAAGTCAAAAGAAGTTCCATAATTGATCCAAGCATGCAGACAGTAAGTGATGGAGCTGGGTTTAGGTTGTTCTGACTCTACACCAGAATATTTAACTAATCTTTTGTCTCTTGTTCTGTTAGAGCTGACTGGGATTTCTGACTGGAATCAAGTCCTATGCTCTCATTTCACAAAGTGAGGCAGTCATGGCCAAGTGTTAAGTCATCTGGGTGAGGTCAGACAGCAGTTAGTTGGTGGTATGGCCTTGTTCAAGGTTGTACTTACTGGTTCTCATAGAACTATGTGTCCTAGTATTCCATGTACTGGTGTTAGTTACCTACATTTAGTCTTAAGAATCTTCAGTTTTGTGATTTACAAGCAAGACAGCACACTTTTGCATTAACAAGGTGAGATGACTTCATTGAAGAATTAAGAGGGAAAAATGACTATCCATGGGAGGAAGGTCAGATAACATGTCATGCAGAGGTAGCTCAAGATCATATGGTCCTTCATATGTCCAGAGTGACAGCCAAAAAATGGGAAGCCTCATGCGGTGATAAACATCCCAGTGCTTTTTAGTTAATCTGCATCTTATTCCACCTGGTGAAATTGAACCCCCCTCCCCCAACTTGCCTTTTATCTGTGAACAACAATCTAGGGTAATTTTATTTTTGAGGCTATATGGCTCTCAGGCTTCATCTTCCTATGACAGAGAAGAGGTTAATTATGAACATCTGAATGATGTTGGGTCGGTTGTTCCCAACGTGTGTTTCTGGAATACCAGATCTAGAAAGCATTATGTGAAAAAAGGGTTCTGTAGCCAAATGGGTTTGGACAAGGCTGAGCTTTACTGAGAGAATTTTTTTTTTTTTCCTATAAGAACCTTATGGTCTTTAATAGGTATTGTGACTCTCAAAGACAGGGGTCTAGAATACGGCATTTCCCAAACAGATTTGACCATGGAAAACTTCTCTCAGGGTTTCCACTCAAACTCTCAAAACTGTGAGTGCTGGCCAATTCTCTGACCTAATTCTCAGGCACTTAATCTGTGACAGCCAGGCTTGCTCTGTATAAATAAAGCCCACTCCAAGTATAACAGTAAGATTACCCAGCCCTAGTAGTCTTCATTGGTTTCTTATCCCCTCTTTTTTTTTTTTAAGTCTCCCAGCCTTTCTTTCTTCATTTTTTAAAACCATTTTAGTATCAGCACATGGCAAAACATTTTTTTTTTTAATTTTAAAATGCAGCTCGATGTACACATGGAAAAAACACATGTAGTCTGTGTAGTATAATTGCAGAGGTACAGAAAAGGTATCTTTGCTCACAAATGTCTGTATTTCTCTTCAGCCCATTCCATGATATGAATGATATACTTAGCAACTCATTTGTAGAGCTCTATTAGTGTTGCTTTAGAAAGACTATCTATCTTCTAGCTATTAATAGCACTGGTGAATTAGGTGCTCTAATTCTCTAATTGTTTTCCCCTGAAAGGTTGTGGGGAGAGGCCTTTGAGAAGTTAGAAATTTTGATAAGGACTGTTGCAAGCTGTTGTGCTTTGCGGGTAGAGTCATGTAGCTCAGTTCCCTACTCTCCAGCCCTACTTTTCCTCGATTCGGGTGCCCCTGACTCCCTAACCCACGTTACTTTGATGCTGCAATCTCCCATGGTGTATAGTAGAGGACTGCACACTCTGGGACTTGATGGGTGTTTAACAAGGCAGATAAATCTGCATGTAAATTCACATAGCATTTTGGCCTTTTAGTTTAAACAGTAATAGTAAATCTTAAAACAGTAGTACCAGTAACTAAACAGTAAAACCAGTTTATTTTGATACCATGTGATTTTACATGATACTTAAAAGTGGTTGGAATCATGGTTAAAATGATGCATTTGAACATTGTGTCTCCTCCTGATGGTCTTTGGAATGCTGCTGGGTAGCCAGCAGCTATCTGGATAGTAGATGGACAGCTGACTCAGTGAGAGCTTTCGGCCTTATGGCTGACTATGCCCAGATCAAGGAGGAGGAGGGAAGGGGATGGGGTGAAAAAGGGAGCAACTAAGTGTGCAGTGGGGTAGGAGATTGAGGAGTTAACTAACCTGTTTCATGGAGACATTGAAAATGGTCCCTGGAAGGGACCTGTATACTGAGTTTAATGACTGTCTTTTAGAAATGCATCAACCAGGCCAAACAGGGTAAAGGACCTGCCTACAGACACTCATTAGAGCTTGGACCAGAACTCAAGCCTCAAACTCGGCTTTGTAAGACCACCTCTGCTTTGCTGAGACCTGTGGGCTGGGAGACCTCAAGAATGATGGAGCCAGGAGAAGATGTGGGCAGAGCGATATCTCTTCTCTGCCACCCTCATTTTCTTACTGCCCCCTCCAATTCTCCCTTCTTTCACCTTTTTTCTTCCTTTTCTTTCCATTTGTCATAAAGTCAGCCTCCTCTTCTTCTTTTAGCTACCCCTTTTGTTTCTCATTCTTTTTCACTTTATTTCATCACTCCTTTTTCACATTTTTTTCTCTTCCTATAATTTTAGCTGCTTTCTATTTCCTCTGTCTTAAATGTTTCTCCCCAAGGTGTCAATTCCTGGCTTTCCAGGTGACTCAGTGGTAAAGAATCCACCTGCTAATGCAGGAGACATGGATTCAGTCCCTGGGTGGAGACGATCCCCTGGCAACCCACTCCAATATTATTGCCTGGAAAATCCCATGAACAGAGGAGCCTGGCAGGCTGCAGTCCATGGGCTTGCAAAGAGTCAGACATGACTGAGCATGCACACGTGCAAGATGTCATTCCTTACAACTTGGTTCCATTCAAGGTGACTGCAAATGGCTGTGCATCTGAGCACACAACTTGAGCAGAAGACACAGATGTGTATAGTGGACTTTTGGACTCAGAGGGAGAGGGAGAGGGTGAGATGATTTGGGAGAATGGCATTGAAACATGTATAATATCATGTAAGAATTGAATTGCCAGTCTGTGTCCCATGCAGGATACGGCATGCTCGGGGCTGGTACATGGGGATGACCCAGAGAGATGTTGTGGGGAGGGGGGTGGGAGGGGGGTTCATGTTTGGGAATGCATGTACACCCGTGGTGGATTCATGTCAATGTATGGCAAAACCAATACAGAATTGTAAAGTAAAAAAAAGCAAAAAACCAATACGACCAATGCTGTCCTCTAGTCCCATCAACACCATCCCCGCCCTCCCACCAAATGAAAGACTTCCATTAGCTGTGACAACTGCTCTCTAAGTAGAGCTTGTGTGGCCTTGCTGAGGAGCTTGCTGGTTTGGTAAGTGAAGGTAAGCGAAGATGGACTTTTGCTCTCTGGGAGCAAAGTCTTAATCTTGGAAGGGTTGAATGACTCTGCATAGCTGAAGGAGAGGAATTTGGAGTTCTATGAAGAAGAGAGATGAAATAGTTTGGACAAGAAAAATGAAGCCAGAAATTATGGGGTGAGCTGGTCTCAAGAGCAGCCAGTGGAAATTCCCCATGGTGAGATGACCTAAAGGCATCTCGTAATAACAAGAATGCATAAAAACTGAGATGCCACAGCCTTTTCTGTCTTTCCTCAGATCTGAAGTTCACTTGAGTTGTGACCATTCTTGCTTTGGGGTTGTGTTTGACTGATTGATTTGGAAATTGCTTGCAAAGCTAAGTTTGACATTTGGGGATGTTCAGTGCTGAGTGGAGAAAACAAGCCTATGAGAACTAGGAGCCTGGAGCAGAGGTGGCCATGAGCAGTGCGGCTGCCTAAGAAAGTGTATGAAAGTTTGGAGGGAGGGCAGATGTTTTGGACTTGCACTATGTATGGAACAAGGATTGAGCTGATTTTATCTACATTCAAGAGGCCAGGATTCCTTGGCCGAAATCTGGTTTACACATATATGATTAGGACACTGATGGGTGTCCCGAGGTCCAGATTTTAACCACATAGCATCTGCTTCTCATAAGCCTAAGAGAGAAGGTCAAAGAGGCGCTTATCCAAGGACAATGGCATGTTTACTTTTCATTTAGAAAGAAGGTCTTGGAAGAAATCAAATGGATAAACTTGTTAATACAGCAAATGTGCAAAACCTGAGAAGAGTCTCTTAACTTCAGTGCTCACTGCCAGCTGGCACATGGTAGTTGTCTAAAGACTTAGAGAACGAGGGGGCCTGGGAGGATAATTAGAAACCATTTCCACTCATAGCTGAGCAGAGATGCCAGGTAGGAAAAGTGCTGGCTTCCATAATGGGAAGACACTTTTCCTAATGAAATAGGGTTTTTTTTTTTTTTCCTTTTGGAATTGACCCAAACATCATCACCACCCCTCTCTGAATAAAATAAAATAAGACTTGGAAACTTGACTTGGTGCTGGTGAGCAGGACTCAGTGGTCCTCAGTTTCTTCCATTTCAGAGCAATGAGAGAGTCTTCAGCAAAGAGGATGCCTTTGGATAAAAATGCTTACTAGTAGGAAGCACTGATGTACCAGGCACTGTGCTAAGTAAATGCATCACTTAAGTAAATTTAATTCTCACCACAGATATTATTTGTGGCCTATGGAAGTCCTGTGGTTGCCCTACTGGAGCAAATATTGACTTTTTAGGCCTTTAGAAAATTCTGAAAGCAATCTGTCATTATCACTGTTGATTGATTAAATATCAATTAATTTTTACTGTCATTTCCCAGCTCAAAATATAAATCAAATATGGCAGCTTTTATAGCTGGTGAGCTGCAAGGGTTTTTTTTTTTTTTTTAAAATATGGACTAGTTCATTGATTATTCCTGAGGTCTTTGAGACAGATTTGCAGAAGTAGGGAAAAAGGTAACTCAATACAGAAGCAAAGCCAGGAAACTTGGGCTATTACCTTGGATAAATTGATAATATTTCTTAGTCTCAGATTTCTTATTGGTAAATGGAGGGATTTGAAGTGAAAATTCTTTTCTGGTCCCTCCTGTTAAAAAAAAATTCTGCTTCTAATGTTTTGAAGCTCTGGAGCTATTACTTCTATTCTGATTTGCCTGATTTCCTGACACTGTCACTTATAAATAAGACATCAAGTGTGAATCATTCAACCGAGGACCAGGACACCTGATGTGCCTGAAACCAGCCCAGCAGTTGTGTCTTTCTGTTCCTCTCTCCTCTCAACTGGGAATGGAAAAAGTCCTCACTTTTTCCAAGTAATAATAGGATACACTGGAGCCCATCAAGTTCCATAGAACAAGTCTATGTAAATAGGACATCAGTTTTAACATTGCTAGAATTTTAGACATATTGTTGTAGAAAAGCAAGTTACAGAATTTGTATAGTGTAACACCATTTATGTGACACATATAAAATTTTATGTACATTGTGTGTGTCTGTGCCAATAAATACATAAAAATAGGGGCAGTGGTTAAAGAGGATTTAAGGCATATATATATATATATACATACATACACACATATATATATATAAACAAGAGCAAGGCATTATTTTATTTGAATAACCCAAAGCAATAGAAAAACACTGATTTTTGTTGGCAGTATAATGACTTTCCATCTTTAGATGGAAACTACATTATTACATCTCCAAGAATGGACCACAAGATATTGGTCACCAACATGAAAAGATCTGGTTGGTGTTTGCATAGTAGGAGGGGAAGTAGGAGAGTTGGACATGACTGAGCGACTGAGCGCTCCCACATATACGAGAGTAGTGGTTATTGGCAGCAGGATGCAAGATGGGCAGTGAGATACAGGGAGTGGGATGTATTTGTATGTAATGTTGTATTTTGAAGACTTGAGTACTAGTCTCTTTTTTTGATCTGTGTTTTGTTTTGATATTGCTTTGAGGAAAGAGTCCGAGAATATGGTTTTCTTAAGAAAGAGGTAATATGGTACCTGTGAAATTGAGGACAGACGTGTGTGTGTGTGTGCGCGCATGCTGAATGTTGGAATACTTTCCCCCTCATTACTGTTTAGGTTTTATAGCAATCAGTAGCTGAGTATTTTCAAAAACTTTCTATAATCATTATTTCATTTTATCATTAATGAGAATAAAGGAGAGGAATCTGGAACTCAGGTAAATAAAATGATTTTCCCAAAGGATATGCCACAACTGGACACCATTTCAACTTGCACCATGACCAGCCTGCTGATCCCTAGGTCTGCAGGTGGGCAGAAGGCTCAGAGGGCTTGTTCTGGTGACACGTTAGCCTGCATGAGGTTGTGATAGTTAAAGGAGTGGGATATGAATAGCACCCAGTTTCCTTCTGGCTGTAGGATTAGTCCACAAGAAATGTCAGATATTGTTATTATGTGTTGTTTCAACTATTTGAATCTCCAGAAACAAAGAAGGACAAGCCTCCTGACCTTGATATTCTCTGACATGGTTCTGCAAAGCCTACTGTTCCTTCACACCACCTCACACCTCCTTCACTTTGCTCCTTCACCCTGATGAACACAATTTACATTTTAAGCACTGGTTGCCACAGAGATGCATTGTTGAGTTGCCCAAATAGTTTGGAGTTCCTGACAAAGATGGAGGGCTTTGGTCTTAGCTGTTCCAGGACACAGCGGTGTGCATCTGAATGAACTTGGCTTAATCATAGCTGGCATGGTTTATCACTGACATAACATCAAATGAATAAATGACTCCTGGAAAACAGCTCTTTCTAAAGCCAACTGCTTTCATTGCTGAGCTCCAGTTTCACTGTGATTGATGATAATGGGCTTCCTCATATTTGGAGATCTGAAGACCAACTTCTTGAAGCCCTTCCCCTCCCAGCACTGTCTTGCCATTTAATCTATAAGACCTGAGATGGTTCTATTTTGTAAATACTCCTTGACTTAGAAACAATTGTCCTGCACAAATAAATAGGATGGTTATGATCACTGTGTCATCCTAAAGACTTGGGCTCCTTCTGCTGAGTGAATGTAGTAGCTTCAGGACAACCCTGGTAATAATTTCCCCTGAGTAATGCCTCATCTGCTTTAGTGCTTCTAAGCCACTCTTAAAGGAATTCACTGCTGCTAAGGAAGGGAGACATTTCCCTCAAGAAAGATTCTGGCTTTTCTGCAGAACTGAGGTCTAACCTCTGTGTTCTTTGGGGTTTGCCTTTGAGTGTTCCTCTGGGTTTAATTCCAGTGTTTTCTCTTTTTTATGACTCAAGTAGAACATTCTCAAAGATTCAAACCACAGAAGCATACTGAACAAAACATGGAACTTCTCTTTGCTTCCTTCCCCTTTCCATTTCTTACTCCAGAGGTAGCCACAGTCAGCAGTCTGTCTGCATCTCCCTTCACTAATACATTGACATGTATACATACATGTATACATCCATGCTCTTTCTGCTTGCTTTATCTTAAAGGAATGGGATTCTGAATGTAATATTCAGCAATATACTCTTAACACTCAGATTTTTTTAAAATTATGAAATATTTCAGGTACATATTAATAGAAAGTATGGAAAGAAAGTGAAAATGTTAGTCATGTCTGACTCTTTGCAAACCCATGGACTGTAGCCCACCAGGCTCCTTTGTCCATGAAATTCTCCAGCAAGAGCACTGGAGTGGGTTGCTGCTCCTTTCTCTAGGGGATCTTCCCGACCCAGGGTTCAAACCCGTATCTCCTGCATTGCAAGCAGATTCTTTACTGTCACAGCCACCAGAAAGTATAGTCAGTCCTAAAGAAAAGGAAATCAACCCTGAATAGTCACTGGAAGGTGACTGAAGCTGAAGCTCCAATACTTTGGCCACCTAATGTGAAGAGCTGATTCATTGGAAAAGATCCAGATGCTGGGAAAGGTTGAGGGCAGGAGGAGAAGGGGATGACAAAAGATGAGATGGTTGGATGGCATCATTGACTCAGTGGACAGGAGTTTGAGCAAACTCTGGGAGACAGTAAAGGACAGGGAGGTCTGGTGTGCTGCAGTCTATGTGATCACAAAGAGTCAGACATGACTGGGCAACTGAACAATAACAATAGACAATAATAAAATATCCCCTTACTAAGCTTGGCAAATTGTAATATCTTGCTTAATTTGCTTCATACATTTTAGTGAAGTTACACATTAGAAATACTTGATGCTCCCTCAATATCTTTCCTTTGTTGCTTCCTTCCTTCAAAAGTAATCTCTATTCTAAATTTGGTGCTTATTCATCCCTAATATATTTTTATACTTTTACTAAATGTTTTTTTTTTTGAGGTATAGTTGATATATAAAATATTAGTTTCAGGTGCACAATATAATGGTGTTTGCATATATTACAAAATGATCATCACAATAAATCTAATATCAATCGCTACATATAGTTAGTTTTTTTCTTTTTTTGTATTTTAATTTTTTTTTTGTATTTTTTTTATTATTTTTTTAAATTTATTTTTTATTTTACTTTACAATTCTGTATTGGTTTTGCCATACATTGACATGAATCCACCACGGATGTAGATGTGTTCCCAAACATGAACCCCCCTCCATGTGATGAGAACTTTAAAGATTAACCTCTTGTTGGGACTTCCTTGACAGTCCGCTGATTAAAACTCTGCGCTTCCACTGCAGGGAGCACAGGTTTGATCCCTGGCCGGGGATCTAAGATCCTGCATGCCGAGCTCTGCAATAAAAATAGAAAAATCACCATTAGCAACTTTTAAATATGCAACATAGTATTATTAACTGTAGTTACTATGTTGCCTATTATATCCCGGTGACTTTTTTTTAATAATGAGAAGTCTGTACCTTTTGATCTCCTTCACTCATTTTGCCCACTCCCATCTCAAGATACAGCTTGTATCTGTGAGCTTGTGTGGGGTTTTTGTTATTCTGTAGTTTTGTTTTTTTTTTTTTAGATTACATATATTAGTGAGATCATATGGCATTTGTCTTTTCTCTGCCTGACTTATTTCCTGTTGCTTAATACCCTCAAATGGAGGAGGACATGGCAACCCACTCCAGTATTCCTGCCTGGAGAATCCCTACAGATAAGCCTGGCAAGCTACAGTACATGGGGTTGAAAAGAGCTGGACGTGAATGAGTGACTAAGCACAGCACAATACCCTCAAAATCTATTCCTGCTGTTCAAATGGAAAGATTTCAATTTTTATTATGGCTGAATAATAATACTCCATTGTGTGTGTGTACATGTGTGTGTATTAGTTTCTTTTATCCATTTGTCCATTGATGTACACTTAGGTTGTTTCTATATCTTGACTATTATAAGTATGCTAAAATCAATATGGGGGTGGATATGTCTTTTTGAGCTAGTCCTTTTGTTTTCTTTAGACAGATGTCCAGAAGTGAAATTGCTGGATCATATGATAGGTATATTTTGTAATTTGTGAGGAAACTCCATATTGTTTTTTATGGTGGCTGAACTGATAAACATTCTTATCAATAATACACAAGGATTTCCTATTCTCCACATCCTCATGGACACTTGCTATTTGTCTTTTTGATAATAGCCATGCTAACAGATGTGAGGTGCTACCTCTTTGCAGGTTTGACTTTTATTTCCCTGCTTAGTGATAGTGACTATTTATCTACCTGAAGGCCATCTGTATATCTTCTTTGGCAAAACAGGTATTTAGAACTGCCAACTAAAAAATTGGATTGTTGATGTTTCTTGTTATTGAGTTAATGAATTTTTAATATATTTTGGATATTAGCCTTTTATCAGATATATAAATTACAAAAGTTTTATCACATTCAGTAGATTGCCTTTTCTTTTTATTGGTGGTTACTTTGCTGTATAGAAGCTTCTTAGTCTGATGTACCCCTAAGTATTTGTTTATGCTTTTGTTGCCTTGGGTTTTGGGGTCAGATTTAAAAAAAAATCACCAACAGTGGTGTCAAGGAACTTACCACATATATTTTCTTCTAGGAGTTTTACGCTTTCAAATCTTACATTCAAGTCTTTTTTAACTCATTTTTTTATTGAAGGATAATTGCTTTACAGAATTTTGTTGTTTTCTGTCAAATCTCAACATGAATCAGCCATAGGTATAGATATATCGCCTCCCTTTTGAACCTCCCTTCCCACCCCTCTACGTTGATACAGAGACCCTGCTTGAGCTTCCTGAGCCATACTGCAAATTCCCACTGGCTATCTATTTTACATATGGTACTGAAAGTTTCCATGTTACTCTTTCAATACATCTCACTCTCTCCTCCCCTTTCCCTATGTCCATAAGGTCTGTTTCTCCATTGCTGCCCTGTAAATAAATTCTTCAGTACCATTTTTCTAGATTTTGTATATGTGCATTAGAATATGACATTTATCTATTTCTTTCTGACTCACTTCACTTTGTATGATAGGTTCTAGGTTCATCCACCTCATCAGAACTGACTCAAAGGCATTCCTTTTTATGACTGAGTAATATTCCATTGTGTACATGTATCACAACTTCTTTATCCATTCATCTGTCCATGGTCAGCTAGGTTGCTTCCACGTTCTAGCTGTTGTAAATAGTGCTGCAATGAACACTGGGATACCTGTGTCTTTTTCAACCCTGGTTTCCTCAGGGTATATGCCTAGGAGTGGGATTGCTGGGTCATACGGTGGTTTCATTCCTAGTTTTTAAAGGAATCTTCATACCATCTTACATAGTGGCTGTATCCATTTACATTTCCACCAACAGCGCAAGAACATTCCCTTTTCTCCACACCCTCTCCAGCATTTATTGCTTGTGGACTTTTTGATCATGGCCATTCTGACCAGTGTGAGGTGAGAGCTCATTGTGGTTTTGATTTGCATTTCTCTAATAATGAGCGATGTTGAGCATCTTTTCATGCAAATCTTACATTCAAGTCTTTATTTTGAGTTGATTTTTGTATGGTGTAAGATAAAGGTCCAGTTTCATTCTTGGGCATATTGCTATCCAGTTTTCCCAACATCATTTATTAAAGAGACCATCCTTATGCTATTGTATATTCTTTTATCTTTTGTTGTAAATTAATTGACTATCTGCAGATTTATTTTTGGGTTTCTATTCTGGCCCGTTGACCTATGTGTTAGTTTTTATGCAAAAACTATATACTCTTTTGATAACCTTTGTCTTTTCCTTTTTCCCAGGATTCTTTTGGTTGTTTGGGGGTCTTTTGTGGTTCCATACAAATTTTAGGATTGTTTTATTTCTGTGAAAAATGTCATTGGAATTTTCATAGGGATCGCTTTGGATAGGATGGACATTTTAACAATATTCTTCTAATTCATGCATGTGTAATAGCTTTCCATTTGTTTGTTTCTTCTTCAATTTCTTTCATTAATGACTTATAGTTTTCAGTGTACATATCTTTCACCTCCTTGGTTAAATTTATCCCTGGATATTCCTTTTGATGCAGTTGTCAATGGGATTTCCTTAATTTCTTTTCATGTTAGGTCATTATTAGTATTTGGAAATGCAATACATTTTTGCATATTGACTTTTATATCCTGCCACTTTGCTAAATTTATTACTATTAACAGTTCTTAGATGGAGTCTATAGAGTTTTCTCTATATATCATATCATCTGCAAATAGTGATAGCTTTACCCCTCCGTTTTCAATTTAGGTGGCCTCTATTTCTTTTTCTTATCTAATGTTCTGACTTTGAATTCCAATACTATGTTGAATAAAAGTGGTTAGAGGGCATTGTTGTCTTGGTATTAGAATACAATCTTACATTTTTCACCATTAAGATGTTAGCTGTGGGCTTGTTACTATGGTTTTATTATGTTGAGGTACATTCCTCTGTATTTACTTCATTGAGGATTTTTTTCTTATTATAAATGAATGCTTTTTTCTGCACTTGTTGAGATAATCATATGATTTTTATCCTTCCTTTTGTAATGTGGTGCATCAAAGCATTAATTGTTTTGTAATTACTGAACCATCTCTGCATCCTGAAATAAGTACCTATGGTATGTGAGTCTTTTAAATATTTTGCTGATTTGGTAATACTTTATCAAGAGTTTTTGCACGTAGGTTCATCCAGGATATTGGCCTGCAATTTTCTGTTTTTGCTTGGTTTTGGTTAGGGTATTGGTTTTATAGAATGAATTTGGAATGTATCATCCTCTTCAACCTTTTATTAGAAACTGAAGTAGTTGATTTACAATCCTGTGTTAGTTTGAGGTGCACAGCATAGTAATTTAGTGTTTTTTTGCAGATTACTGCATTATAGGCTATGACAAGATGGCATAATTTCCTGTGCTATAATGTATGCCTTATTGTTTATCAATTTTACATGTAGTATTTGTATCTGGTAATTCTATACACCTAGTTTGTCCCTCCCCACTTCCCTCTCCCCTTTGGCAACCATAATATTGTTTTCTGTGAATCTGTTTCTATATACATATACATTCAATTGTATTATTTTTTAGGTTCCACATATAAGTGATATCATACAGTATTTGTCTTTCTCTGTCGGACTTATTTCACTAAGTATAATAACACATTCTTAAAAACAATAGAATCTCATTGTTTTTATGGCCGAGTATTATTCAGTAGTATGTATATATATTTGATATATCAACACACACACACACACCACATCTTATTAATTAATCCAGTCATCTGTTAATGGGCACTTGACTTGCTTCCTTGTCTTGGCTATCGTAAGCGCTGCTGTCAACATTGGAGGCATGTAGCTTTTTGAATTAGTGTTTTCATCTTTTGAAATATATATCCAGAAGTGAAATTTCTGGATCATATGGCAGTTCTATTTTTAGCTTTTAAATAATCTACTGTACTGTTTTCTGCAGGGGCTGCACCAATTTATATTCCCACTAACAATCTACAAGGGTTCCCTTTTCTCCACAACTTCAGTTCAGTTGCTCAGTCGTGTCCAACTCTTTGCCACCCCATGGACTGCAGCACGCCAGACTTCCCTGTCCATCACCAACTCCTGGAGCCTACTCTGTCGGTGATACCATCCTACTATCTCATCCTCTGTCTCCCCTTCTCCCCTTCTCCTCCTGCTTTCAATCTTTCCCAGCATCAGGGTCTTTTCCAATGAGTTGGTTCTTCGCATCAGGTGGCCAAAGTATCGGAATTTCAGTTTCAGTATCACTCCTCCCAATGAATATTCAGGACTGATTTTCTTTAGGATTGACTGGTTGTGTCTTCTTGTAGTCCAAGGGACTCTCAAGAGTCTTCTTCAACACCACAGTTCAAAAGCATCAATTCTTTGGCGCCCAGCTTTTTTTAAAGTCCAACTCTCACATCCATACGTGACTACTGGAAAAACCATAGCCTTGACTAGACTGACGTTGGTTGGTAAAGTAATGTCTCTGCTTTTTAATATGCTGTCTAGGTTGGTCCACATCTCAATCAACATTTGTTATTTGTGTCTTTCTGATGGTAGCCATTTTGACCAGGGGTGAGATGATACCTCATTGTGGTCTTTATTTACGTTTCTGTAATAATTAGCAATGATGAACATCTTTTCATGTGCCTGTTAACCATCTGCTTATTTGGTTTTTTGTTGTAGGAGCTATCTATATATTTGGGATATTAACCCCTTGTCTGTCATATCATTTACAAATATTTCTCCAGTTCTATAGGTTGTCTTTTTATTTTATTGATCAATTTCTTTGGTGTGCAAAAGTTTTTAAGTTTAGTTAGGCCCATTTGTTTACTTTTGATATTATTTCTTTTGCCTTAAGAAATATTATTTCTTTTTTGCTTAAGTTCTAGCAGTTTTATTGTTCCAAGTCTTACATTTAGGTCTTTAAACCATTTTGAGTTTACTTTTGTATATGGTGTGAGGGAATGTTCTAAATTATTATTTTACATGTACCTGGCAAGATTTCCCAACACCACTTATTGGGAAGACTGTCTTTCTCCATTTTATATTCTTGCCTTCTTTGTCATAGATTGATTTACTGAAGGTTCATGCTTTTATTTCTGGGCTACCTGTTCTGCTCCATTGATCTATATTTCTCTCTTTATGCCAATACCATACTGCTTGGATTACTGAAGCTTTGTATTGATAGTATAGGCTGAAGTCTGGAAGGGTTATAAGTCCAGCTTCATTCTTTTTTCTCAGCATTGTTTTGGTAATTCATGGTCTTTTGTTGTTCCATGTAAATTTTAGGATTATTCTGATTCTATCAGGGATATTTTGGTAAGGATTGCATTAAATCTGTAGATTGCTTTGGGTAGTATGGCCATTTTAATAATATTTTAATAATACTGATACTTTCAATTCAAGAATATGAGTTATTTTGCCATTTCTTCAAACCATCTTTGAATCATCTTCAATTTCCTTCATCAGTGTTTTATAGTTTTCAGAGTATAGGTCTCTCACTTGTTTGGTTAAGTTTATTTCTAGATATTTTGTTTCTTTGATGCAATTTTAAACAATTTTATTTTTTTTACTTTCTCTTCCTGATGTTGGGGAACAGAAAAGCAACATGTTTCTGTATATGCATCTTGTATCTTGTAACCTTTCTGAATTAACTTATCCTAATAGGTTTGGGGTGGAGACTTTAGGGTTCTCTATATAGAGTACCACATCATCTGCAAACAGTAAAAGTTTTATTTCTTACCTTAAAATCTGAATAGTTTCTATTTCTTATCTGACTGCTGTGCTTAGGATTTTGAATACTGTGTTAAACAGAGGCAGTGCAAGTGGGCATCCTTGTCTCATTCTTAAATTTAATAGAAAGGCTTTCAGCTATTCACTGCTTGAGTATGACGTTAACTCTAAGTTTATCCTAAATAGTCTTAGTAAGTTGACTAAGTTGACTATATGTTCCCACTATATAGTAACTTTGAGAGTTTTTATTCTGAGTGAATGATGAATTTTGTCAGATGCTTTTTTTTGCATCTGTTGAGGTGATCATGTGGGTTTCATCTCTCCTTTTGTTAATATGGTGTGCCACACTGATATTTGTGTATGTTGAACCATCCTTATAACCATGGAATAAATCCTTCCTGATCATGGTGTATGATCCTTTTTATGCGTTGTTGGATTTGGTTTGCTAATATTTTGTTGAGAATTTTTGCATCAATGTTCATAAAAAATATTGGCCTCTATTTTCTGTAGTGTTTTTGTCTGGTTTTGATATCAGGGTAATGGTGATCTTGCTGAGTGAATTTTGGAGAATGTTCTGCCCATTTCAGTGTTTTGGAACAGAGATTAGGTATTCTTTATATGTTTGGTAAAATTCCCCTGTGAGGCCATCCAGTTCTGTATTTTTCTTTCCTGGGACTTTTTCTATTACAAATTCAATTTCACTTTTAGTGGTCAATCTGTTCAAATTATCTGTTTCTTCCTGATTCAGTCTTGTTCATTTCTGGAAATTTGTCCATTTCTTCTATGTTGCGTATTTTGTTGGCATGTAACTCTTGCAGTATTCTCTTATGATGTTTTTGTATCTCTGAGGTATTGGCTGTTATTTCTCTTCTTTAAATTTCACTTGGTTTATTTGGATCCATTCTCTTTTCTTTTTGGTGAACTTGGCTAAAAGTCCAACCATTTTATTTATCTTGGGGAAAAAAAAAACCAACAACTATTCTTGGCTTCATCGATCTTCTCTATTTTTTTCAGTCTCTATTTTATATATTTTCTGTATCACTTAGTTTGCTATTCATTCCTTCCTAGTGTGTTTTTTTATTTTACTTATGAAATTCTTCATTTATAATTTTTTCATATTTTCTAGTTCCTTGTTAAAATTCTCACTGTGTTCATCTATTTTTTCCCCCTAATTCGGTGAGCATTCATTTGCTAACATTTTGAATTCTTTATCTGGTAAGTTATTTATACTTCATTATTTTTTCAGTGCTTTTCTCTTGTTCTTTCAATCGAGAGCAGTTCCTCTGCCCTTTCATTTTGCTTAACTACTCTATCTCTATGAATTCAGCTCCAACAATTACCAACGATGGTCTTGAAATAGTGTCCTTATGTGGGAGTGTCCATTATAGACTGCTTATGCCCAGTGCATTTGTTTGGAGAGCTAGATTTGACATGGACAAAAGTCATATCTTTCTTCAGGATATGCTGACAGTTATCACCTTAGTAGGAGGTGAATTTGGAGATGGAGACTCTAAGACTGGAGCCAGGTGTGAGGCAGAGCTCTACGGATCAGGTCTGAGCTGACTCTGTTCCTTTTGTGTGTGTTTTCCTCTCTCCCGGTTCTTGGACTGCTACCCCAGAGGGAAGCAGTCTTAAAGCAAGGTGGTGGTGGTGGTGGGGTCTATGTAGGCTCTTGGATTATGATGGAACACTAGTTATCTGCAGACTGAGGTCTAAGTTGCCTCTGATGCACTGCCTATACAGATGCTAGCAATTTTTGTCCTTGCTCTGCTCAGATCTGGTCTTGGGTCTAAGTCCTCTTTGTCCCTCATTGCCAATAACCCCTAGACTCCCCTACCCTGTCTTGGAGTTGTACTGCAGGGCAGGTGGGATCTGTGTGATTTCTTGGCATGTATTGAGGCATGGGCTATGGTGGATTGACCACCATCAGAATTCCAGGCGGCTTCTAATATGCTACTGAGTGCACTCCAGCAATGACTGCTTCCACCCACCCCTCCCAGATGCCACCCCAGGTCTGAATTTCCTCTGCACCCCATGACCAATCTGTCTCCTGAACTGTGGCAGCTCTTGGTCCAGTGCAGATCTACAACACGGAGTAAGCAAGAGAGGAGTGTTTGCTCAGCTCAGGCTGGGGCACATGCTGACTCTATCACAGGAAACTGGGCAGCAACTAGAGAAGTCTTAAATCTGCCTTCTCCATGCCTTTGGGGGCAAGGCAGCATGCACACTCTTTGCAAGAGCAGTCCATGCTTCCCACAGCCCTCCTGTTCATTCCAGCAGCCCTCCAACCCACCTAGGGGGCTTATCTTCCTTATGTAGGACCCAGGACTAGGTGCCCAAGAAGTGGCCTGAACTGCTCACTCCCAGGGTGAATTTCAGCCCATATAATCTCCCTTTTCTTCCGAGTCTCCTCCCAGGGCCACAGGTCTTGACCTGATTACTTCTCTTCCTTTTCTACTCAATTCCACATATATTCTTCTTATAGCTTTGATTGCAGTGGAGCTTTTCTGCCAATTTCCAGTGAGGATTGTTCCATATATAGATCTATTTTTGATGTTTTCATGGGGGGCAGTGAGTTCCATGACCTCTTATTCCACCATCTTAATCTGTCTGTGTCAAAATCATAATGATGGGTACCATGTGTCATATTCTGCGAGACTTGGGAGAGTTTTGCTAGAGAACTCACCCATGAGTAAAATTGTTGGGTTGTAGTTCATGTGTTATTCAGCTTTAGTAAATATTGCCAGATTGTTTAATAAAGATATTGTAGTTAAAAATATTTTTCTTCACAACTTCCTTAATATGTGGTACTGTCAGATTTTTTTCTATGATTTTTTGTTTATTGCTTTAACTTGTATTTCCCTAGGTATTAGTGAGGTTGACACAATTTTCCATGTTTATTGGACACTATAAAGTTTCTACTTCAGTGAATTGTCTAATTATGTCTTTTGCTAATTTATTGCTTCAGTACTATCTAACACTTACAAAGCACTTATTACTTGTCAGACAAATTGGAAAGACTTTATGTATGATGTCATTTTATCTAAACAAGAACATGTGAAAAAACACAACCATAGTCAGTACATTGCAAAACAGATTCAAATTCATGAAGTCTGACTCCAGAGTTTGTGCAGCTAACCACTATGCTGTAAGTATCCTCTTATCCACACCTACCCCTTTTATCTGAAATTTCAATTTCTGCAGTTTTAGTTACCCACAGTCAATCATGGTATGAAAATATTAAGTGGAAAATTCCAGAAATAGTTCATGGGTAACGGGATGATTCTCCTTCTGACTCATTGTCAGCAAGTCAATAATAGCCTAATGCTAGCTAGTTCAGAGGTTAAAGCATCTGCCTGCAATGTGGGAGATCCAGGTTTGATCCCTGGGTTGGGAAGATCCCCTGGAGAAGGAAATGGCAACCCACTCCAGTATTCTTGCCTGGAGAATCCCATGGACGGAGGAGCCTGGTGGGCTAGAGTCCATCCGGTCGCAAAGAGTCGGACACGACTGAGCGACTTCACTTTCACTTTCATGTCACAATGCTCACTTCATTCACCTTACTTTATCTTATCACCTAGGCATTTTATCTTCTGATTTACATCATCACAAGCAGGGTGAATACAGTACAATAAGATATTTTGGGAGACAGAGAGACCACATTCACATAACTTTTATTATGATACATTATAATTCTCTTTTATTATTGTTGTTAATCTGTTTCTTGCCTAATTAATAAATTAAACTTTATCATAGGTATGCATGGGAAAAATATAGTGTATGTAGGGTTCAGTACTATGCACAGTTTCAGGCATCTACCAGGGGTTTTGCGTCGAATCCCCCAAGTTAAAGGGGCGTTGCTGTAGTATCTGGTCAGACAGCAAGCCTTCCTTGTTCTTGTTCATATTCTTCTTTATATTTCATACCTATTCTTGGCCGTTTGCTTTTTCACATGCATTTCAGGATTATATGCTTTTCAGATTCTTTGAAATCCTCTTGGAGGTTTTTTCTAATTACATGGAAATTATAGTTTATTTATTTATTTTTACTTTATTATACTGTATTGGTTTTGCCATACATCAACATGAATCCACCACAGGTGTACATGTGTTCCCAGTCCTGAACCCCCCTCCCACCTCCCTCCCCATACCGTCTCTCTGGGTCATCCCCGTGCACCAGTCCCAAGCATCCTGTATCCTGCATCAAACCTAGACTGGCGATTCATTTCTTATATTATACATGTTTCACTGCCATTCTCCCAAATCATCCCACCCTCTTCATCTCCCACAGAGTCCAAAAGACTATTCTATACATCTGTGTCTCTTTCGCTGTCTTGCATACAGGGTTATCGTTACCATCTTTCTAAACTCCATATACACGCATTAGTATACTGTATTGGTGTTTTTCTTTCTGGCTTACTTCACTCTGTATAATCGACTCCAGTTTCATCCACCTCATTAGAACTGATTCAAATGTATTCTTTTTAATGGCTGAGTAATACTCCATTGTGTATATGTACCACAGCTTTCTTATCCATTCATCTGCTGATGGACCTCTAGGTTGTTTCCATGTCCTGGCTATTATAAACAGTGCTGCGATGAACATTGGGGTACACGTGTCTCTTTCAATTCTGGGTTCCTCAGTGTGTATGCCCAGCAGTGGGGTTGCTGGGTCCTAAGGCAGTTCTATTTGCAATTTTTTAAGGAATCTCCACACTGTTCTCCATAGTGGCTGTACTAGTTTGCATTCCCACCAACAATGTAAGAGGGTTCCCTTTTCTCCACACCCTCTCCAGCATTTATTGCTTGTAGACTTTTGGATCACAGCCATTCTGACTGGTGTGAAATGGTACCTCATTGTGGTTTTCATTTGCATTTCTCTGATAATGAGTGATGTTGAGCATCTTTTCATGTGTTTGTTAGCCATTTGTATGTCTTCTTTGGAGAAATGTCTATTTACTTCTTTGGCCCATTTTTTGATTGGGTCATTTATTTTTCTGGAATTGAGCTGCAGGAGTTGCTTACTTTCACACTGTTGCATCTCTCTCCCTTTCTCTCTCTCTCTCAAAGAGAAAGGAAGGTGAAGGGAAAGGAGAAGGAAGGAAAGAAGAAATGTTGATGATACTCCTTAACACTTTAATTATCTCTCTTGAGATAACTGTTAACCTGAAACAGTTGTGCATCAAATTTCTATTTTATTTTATTACCTTCACTATATATTTATGTATATATATTTAAATTATATAGTCTATTGGTTTGTGTGGTTACCCAATTTATATATGTGACAGCTACAGGAAGGTAGTGTTCATGGATTTCCTGGCAAGCAAATTAATTCCATTTATATATATATATATGTGTGTGTGTGTGTGTGTTTAGTTTTTATCACATATGAATGTATTCCTAACAATGTACTGTTTTGTTTTCCTTATAATTGGGCTTTGGTGTTATGCTGTGTATTAAAGTTTTCTGCAGCTTACTTTTTTCACTCAAATTATGTTTCTAAGAATCATGTATATTTTTCACAGTTGCCTTCATTTTTCACTTCTAAATAGTATTTTTGTGTGTGTCATACTGTAATTTATTTATCTACTTATCTATTGACAGATATCTTTCCAGCTTTTTGCTACTATGGACAGTACTGCCTTAAAAAGACTTCCTTCTTTCCTTTTCTTTGTCCAAACAACTTAATGAATACTAATATGCCAGGCACAACTCTGAAAACTGGTGTCATAGCAATGGAAAAGCCAATCAAAGATCTATGTCTTGGCAGCTTAGATTCTAGAAGGCAAAACAGCTATAAAACAAGACAAATAAGTAAAACTTACAGTCTGTTATATGGTAATAAATACTAAAGTTAAAATAAGTAGAAGGGAGAGAGGACTTGGGAGCAGAGGAATGATCATTTTGGAAAGGATGCCAAGGAAGAGTGTACTGAGAAGGTGCTCTGAGAGCAGGGGCCCGCAGGAGTGAGGCACAAGTTGTGCACATCTGGGAAGGAGGATTCTGGGCAGAGGGAGCTTCAGGTGCCAAGGTCCTGAGGCAGCAGCATGCCTGGTGCACTCCAGCGCCTGCGAGGAGGGCAGTGTGGGCACCACACTATTCAAGAGCAGGCTGACCAGAGATAAGGGCAGAGAACTAGGGGGTGAAGAGGTGGGGAGAAGGTACGGATCCTGCAGGGCCTTACATAAGGGCCTTTGGCTTTTACTGCGAGTGAGAGAGCAGTTCTTTCACTTCTGTTTCTATCTGAATCTCTTTAGCTGCTGTTCTGAGAAAAGTCTGTGGGGGCTGGGATAGAAGCAGAGACACCAGTTAGGAGGTTGTTTCTATATTCCACTTCCTGTTGTCTCACAACAACCCAGTAAGGTGAATATTATTACACACATGTACCAATAAGGAGTTGAGGTTCACAGGAGGTGTGTCAGCTCTTTATTTAACCCTCTGTCACACAGTCTGTTCCTGGCAGAACAGAACTGACACCTGAGTCTGACTTTAATTTGCTACATTCCCAGAAATAGTTCCCACTTACAATAAAACCATTTTGTCTAATTTAAAACCCCTAATACTAATAAGGGATCTTACAATGGACAGAATTCTTCAAACTTGGAATTTTGCAAAGAATGTCAGCTACAGTATTTCAACTCTCAGATATTCATATCTACATAAGCAGCAGGTATTATTGAAAGACAAACTGAGCCAAAAACACCTGAAATACACCATTGGAACTGTGGCAGCTAAGGTCATCTGCAGGCCCAGTCCTCAAAGATCACCCTGTAATAATTGTTGTTGCTGTTGTTCAGTCACTAAGTCGTGTCCGACACTTTGTGAACCCGTGGACCATAGCCTGCCAGGCTCCTCTGTCCATGGGACTTCCCAGAAAAGAATACTGGAGTGGGTTGCCATTTCCTTCTTGAGGGGGTCTTCCCAACCCAGAGATGGAACCCTTGTCTCCTGCATTGGCAGGTGGATTCTTTATCATTGAGTCATCTGGGAAGCTCATAATTAGATCCATTGAGGTGAATATGTTTGCTTGTTTTCTGTTGACTGCACTGAACCTTTTAGGAAGGATGAAAACCATTTGCTGTCTTCCAGGTTCAATTTTGGTAATTGGCTATTGAAAGTAACTCCTAGCATAGTGTTTAGCCAATAGATTATAAACAAGATTTTTGTGCTTTAGCACTTTGAAGGCTTCTACAAAACCTAGGAAAATGTTGCTGCATTGCGTATTGGGCAGTGTAGAAGTCACATAGTGTCATAAGATTTAAAGTAAGGAGGAAACTCAGAATTACTTCATATATTACTTTTATTTTATAGAAGGAAAAAATGGAGGCAGAGAGAGGCTGACTGTTTAATCATTGATCCAGAACGAATTCTGAGATTTGCTCCAGTGTATTTCAAGGAAAAGTCTTTGGACATTAGACAGATTTGTCTCTCTGACTATCTGGCTGTATAACCTTGGGAATGTTACTTCCTATCTCTCAGATTCTCCATTAGTAAAAGACGGATAATAACTATCTTACAGACTTATTGGGAGGATTACAAACATGTCAGAAGCTCCCAGGTAGGTAGTGTCTGGCACATGGCAAGTGCCAGCTATAATTTTTTTTTCTAAGTTCAACAGTCTTTTCAAGCCTATTTCCTAAATTACTGCCCTCCACACCTTAAGTCCAAGCCAAGTTTTAAGCCTCATCTACACTAACAAATAATGCAACTTTACCCATCTAGACATGTATTCACTGGGAAATGATACATTTTATGAAGGGCTTAGGGCTCCCAGGGAAAGGGGGAAAGGTGGCTAGTATGGATGATACTTCAGAGTATCCCTGTGAGGTAAATAAAAAGATAATGACTTTTTTTTCATAAAGAAATGATGTGATTTCCCATTTCCAAGGGCCTGCAATCTCCCTTGTGCACCCATCCCCAGGGGTGCGGCAAGTGTCTGGAGTGTCTTGTTCTTTCTTAATGGGTTTTCAGTGTGCTGGAGGGCATTTGATTGCAATTAGCTCGACTAGACACATTTCCTTTGGGTGCTAGCATGAGAAGTTATTGAATTCACAAGTTTGAATTACACATCCAGTCTTCGCAATAAAAATGACTCTGGGTTGGTCTCACTTTCGCGTTAACTACTCTTCACCAGAAGAAAACATCTTCATGATGGTACGGGGAGGATGCATTTGTTGAATGATCTGTTGAGGGCACGCAGTGCTGTTGGAGGTGGGCCAAACAGCCCTCAGGCAGGGGGAGCATTGTGTCTTTTCTGCTTTAAAAAGAAAAAAAAAAAATGCTTCTAAATGAAGTTGGTGTTAGGTCAATTAAAGCCTCACTAGATTTTCCTTGGTGGAGATTCTCTGGTTTAAGGGCAATTGACAACTTTCTGGGTTCAATTTTTCCCAGAGCTCCTGAGGCCCTTAGGTGTTGACATAACCTAAACCCCCGAGAAACACATGATAAACTAGGAAGCTTTCAGAGTGATTTACAGTGGGGTGAATGTCTTTCCAGGCTTGGAATACTGTGTTCTGTATTGAGGGCATCTTCTTCTTGAGGTCATCCTATTTGTCACAGCAAATAAATGATCATAAATTGCTTGGAAATCATGGAGTCAGAACCAAGATAAGCATACTGTCCTTAGAAATATTATATCTGAATTTTAGAGCAACTGAACTGAATGGATGATGAACCAGGCCCATTCTACAACAGAGAAGGCATGATGACTGGAAAGTATCTTCCAAATGGATACATTCAAAACCCTCTTTGTGGACTACTTGACTTCTTTAACACAACCTTTCTTCAGATGGGTTACTGGACAAAGAATTCCTTTAAAACTTTGTTCAAACTGGCAGGCTATTCTGATCTTAACTGTTGCCTAGTTCTTTACCAGCAGTGTGTTTGTAAACCACTTCTGAATCATGTGTTGAATCTTAGCAATTCCCTTCTCCAGGGATGACTCAATCTCTCAATTTTGGGAACCAGTACTTACTATAGACTGCCACCCTGTCTACTTGGCCCTAAATATGCAAGTCCTCCATGTGGATATCGTCACCATTTAAGTAGGGTTTTCAAGTTATACACTTGGAGATCTCAACCTCCAAAGTGTAGAAAGGAAATGAGGACATATGAGCTTTAAGTGAAATAAATGGAAGGACCTATTATGTTATTGATTACCAGCCATGTTTGAAACAAACAATATTTGGCATATCTTCCCCTGAGGAATACAGTCCTGTACAGGTTTCAGACGTTGGTGAAGGAAAGTTATACAAAGCAAAGCAAAATACATCTTTGAATCTTTTAAACTGATAAAACCCCGGTTGTGAGGGGTATTCACCACCCCTTTCATCTAAAGTAAGGTTCTGACCTTTATTAGAAGGGCAGAACCATTCTGTTGCATGTGCCATGTTTTATTTGACAACAAAATATAATTTTTGTTTTGTTTAAAGTATCCTGCCAAGAATCAGACATCAGGAATATTTGTTCAATAGTTGTTTTACTGGCACCACCTGCACTTCGTTCCAGGATGGTCTGACTATCATGAATTGCCTGTATCACCAAAGTATCACACACTGTGGTTTATCTTTCCATAGTGGAAAGGAGAGAGCTGTTATCATGCAACGGAGGCTTCCTGGTCCATAATGTGGGAGCTTCTCCTTTTCCCCTCCAGCAGATTATATAGTAATTCTGTTGGCTACTGTCATAGATACCTGGCAATGGGTGGGGCAGTTAGGTAAGACTTTATCTACCACTGAATAAACCTCACCTTTCTGTTTTCCTGGGATTAGTCTTTCTGTTATTCTATCCTTTCCCTCTTCTCATTTGTCTTTACCTTGGGTTGTGAATTCAGTGGAGGAGGGAAAGAGACAAATCCTGAATATGAGTCACATGTCTCCCCTCATTCATTGCTGTTAGTACTTAGAGGTCTTGCTGCTGGTTTATCAGAATTGGTAACAGACAAATTGAATGCTTTTAGGCTTGTCTCCACATGGTGTTGGGGGAATATGACCGCTTTACTCCCCCCATTTTTACCCCAGTTCAAATGCTAAATTATATAGCACTGTAAACATTTGTTTCATTTAATTTTTAACACTGAATGTGTTTTCTTAGGCATGGGTAAATCTGCCTGAAGAATTGTATTTTATTAAAGAATGATAATTCAGTAAAAGATCTTGACTGCTCAAGTCTGCAAAAGGGTCAGTGACAAGTATTTAAACTGTTAGTAACCCAGCAGCTTGAAGATACAATAAGAGTGCTTTTGAGTTCACCTCCAACTTTTTGGTCTTGTGAGCCTTTCTCTTTCACAAGACTTGAAAGGGATTTGTCCTTTAATGTAAATTTAGTATTTTGAGACCTATTGGAAATGACAAAGTGAGTATCATTTTCTCAGTGAACTCTGTCCTGTGTATACTTTAGGGGAATATGCATTGATGAAAACAGTTGGAAAGCTGATGTGCAGGAATAAATCCTACATCTTTTACCCTTTGTTTGAAGGAAGCCACTCAAATCCTAGGAATAGATTTTTTTACCAGCAAGCATTTTGGCCCCAGAAATCATGGTTTTGTGTAAAATCTGGCCAGCAGCAGCTCTCTGCACCCTGTTGAATAAAGAAAGCAAACAGCTTTGTTGTGGCTCCTCCCAGAAGCAGCCATAATGAAGGTATCAGCTAGGATTGTGGAAACAATGTTTTATAGTCTCTCTTGCACCCACTGCATTCTCCGCTGCTGGTTCCATGCCCCTGAGGGCACTTCTGCCCTTAGATGGCGCCTGTCCTGAGCTCCTTGGGTACCACACTTCCATCCCCTTTATACCACCCTGGCTGTCCTCCACAATGACCCTTGGGTTGTTTCTCTTTGCTCTTCTCTCCAGATTCCTTCAGTCACTGTTTCTATCCATATCTAAGCTCTGTTGCTCACCTCACCTATCTTGGGATTTGTCCTGGTCATCTTGTTCCAGACTGACATGTCTTTGCTAGGAAGGCACACCCTATACTAATATAGCCGAAGAGATTCCCCAGTGTTTCAAGAAATCCTTTATTTGTTTTTCCCCTTAACAAACAGGGAGAAGCAGGAAGCCCTTTTAATATCAAGCATTCTGAGTCCTCAGAAGCTGAGGTCACCAAGTTTCCCTGCTTTCTATAGTGAACAAGCTTCAGCTTCCTGGTTGATGGAGAGTGTGTTACTAGGTATCTGCATACCTTGGGTAAAGGTGGAGGTGAGGTGAAGAAGCTACATCATTGAAGATGGGGTAGGGCCTCTTGTGAGGCACCTTCAGCTGTTCCTTCATGAGATGGAACTGGAAGGCCTTTCCACTGTGTCCTGGAAACTGGGGATTCCAGTGTGATATTTATTTAAAAAAAAAAAAAAAAGTCCTTGATTGCTTCTGGTAAACCAATTGGTTACTTGTAGTTACACAGGAGTGATTTGTTTAGTAATAAATTCCCTCTCAGAAATTTCCCCTGAAACAGTATGATGTCTTCTGAATGAAGAGGGCCTATTATTTTTTTACTTAAAGTCCTGAAGGCCGGTGGAATCTTGGTGTTCCCTCTCTACAGGGTTTTGTATTCAGTACTGTGCTGGAATTGTTACCCTTTCTCCCTTAAACTAGGGTATAGTAGGAGAGCAAACATCTGATAGGATTTGTATGTATTTGTTATATTCTTTAAGTGTAGTCAAAGCTATTCTCTTTGGATACTCACCTTCAGTTCAGTTCAGTCGTGTCCGACTTTTTGTGACCCCATGAATCGCAGCACGCCAGGCCTCCCTGTCCATCACCATCTCCCGGAGTTCACTCAGACTCGTGTCCATCGAGTGAGTGATGCCATCCAGCCATCTCACCTTCGGTCGTCCCCTTCTTCTCCTGCCCCCAATCCCTCCCAGCATCAAAATCTTTTCCAATGAGTCAACTCTTCGCATGAGGTGGCCAAAGTACTGGAGTTTCAGCTTTAGCATCATTCCTTGGCTGTCATGATGACGTATTTCTTCCAAGAAATCTCTTGACTCATACCAATCACAGTGGTCCCGTTTGCCAGGGAAGCTTTTCATCCTCCTGTGTCTTTTTGAAGTTTTTATTAGAATGGCTGCACCACCACCACCCACCATGGGTTCTGTTTCTCCTCCCCTCAACCTGTTTTCATGTGGTTTACTGACCTCTCAGAAGGAATTTCCCACTCTGGCTTTTTAAAGATTTCTCTCCTAATTTTCTTAACCTGTTTCTTCTCCCCTCACACACCACCAGTCTCTTTCTGTCAAGGCAGCTCCACTTCTGTCTTCCTTCCTTCTTCACTTTGTTTCTCAGTTGGTCCCACAGCGTCTCCAGATCAACCAACCAGCACAGTAACAATAATAAAAACAACAGCAACAACCACTGCTATGACTTCCCTTACTGAGTACCTATAAGCATCGGTCCCTGCCCTTGAAAAATTCAGTGTGAAGACGTCTCTTAAAAAGTGAGGTGAAGGTATCATTATCCCCATTTTACAGATGGGGAAAAATAAAGCCTAGAGATGCTAGCTACTATTCCTATGTAACATGGCGCTAGTTAGCAGACTCGAGTCTCAAATCGGTAACTCGCCAACTCTGAGCCTTTGTTCCTTCCACTGTACTGTGCTGTAAGACAAGAAAGGCCTCATAAAGTTACATGAAGTGATGATTATAGCTCATCTTTGTCTCATCTTTTCTTGAGATCTGGCCATAGGCTATTAAGAAGAAACTGGGTCAGAGAGGTTCCTCCACTGGATCATAACCAGAAGGCTTGAAAGTGGCAGAAAATCCAGGATGGACCTGGAGCTGTGTTCTGTATCCTGCCCACATGGTGTAGGAAAAGTTTTGGTGTTCTTTAGGTGTCTGGGTGGGAAAAACTCAGTTGCTGGCTTATAATTAGATGCTAACTATTCCCGGTAGCTTATTGGTAAAGAATTTGTCTGCAGTGCAGGAGAAGCAGGAGATGCAGGTTTGATCCCTGGGTGGGGAAGATCCCCTGGAGAAGTAAATGGCAACCCACTCCAGTAATCTTACCTGGAAAACCCCATGGACAAAGGAGCCTGGCGGGCTATGTTCCATGGGGTCACAGAGTCAGACACGACTGAAGTGACTGAGCACAAGAGATAAAGGTTATTATCAGTATTATTAAAAGTATGTTTCCTGTGTCATAATATGTGGTATTGCTCCTGCTGGCTTGATGCAATGGACATCAAGTTAGCTGTCCTCTTGTTCCAATTCAGTCGCTCAGTCTGTCTGAGTCTTTGCAACACCATGGACTGTAGCATGCCAGGTTTCCCTGTCCATCACCAACTCCTGGAGCTTGCACAAACTCACGTCCATCGTGGCGGTGATGCCCTCCAACCATCTCATCCTCTCTGTCATCCCCTTCTCCTGCCTTCAATCTTTTCCAGCATCAGGGTCTTTTCCAATGCGTTGGTTCTTCGCATCAGGTGGCCAAATATTGGAGTTTCAGCTTCAGCATCAGTCCTTCCAATGATTATTCAATACTAATTTCCTGTAGGATTGACTCATTGGGCCTCCTCGCAGTCCAAGGGACTCTCAAGAGTCTTCTCCAACACCACACTTCAAAAGCATAAATTCTTCGGTGCTCATCTTTCTTTATAGTCCAACTCTTACATCCATACATGATACTGGGAAAACCATAGCTTTGACTAGATGGAACTTTGCTGGCTAAGTAATGTTTCTGCTTTTTAATATGCTGTCTAGGTTGGTCATTTCAGGATGTCTGGTTCTAAGTGAGTGATCACACCATCATGGTTATCTGGGTCATGAAGATCTTTTTTGTACAGTTCTTCTGTGTATTCTTGCCACCTCTTCTTAATATCTTCTGCTTCTGTTAGGTCCATACCATTTCTGTCCTTTATTGTGCTCATCTTTGTGTGAAATGTTCCCTTGGTATCTCCAGTTTTCCTGAAGAGATCTCTAGTCTTTCCCATTCTGTTGTTTTCCTTGATTTCTTGCATTTATCACTGAGGAAGGCTTTCTTACCTCTCCTTGCTATTCTTTGGAATTCTGCATTCAAATGTGTACATCTTTCCTTTTCTCCTTTGCCTTTCACTTCTCTTCTTTTCACAGCTATTTGTAAGGCCTCCTCGTGAATGTGAACATGAAGTCGCTCAGTCGTGTCTGACTCTTTGCGACCCCATGGACTGTAGCCTACCAGGTTTCTCTGTCCATGGGATTTTCCAGGCAATGGTACTGGAGTGGATTGCCATTTCCTTCTCCAAGGAATCTTCCCAACCCAGGGATCGAACCCGAGTCTCCCACATCGAAGACAGACACTTTACCATCTGCGATCTCAGCCAAAATGCCTAGAATTGCACTTGTTTTTCTTGGGTATGGTCTTGATCACTATACAATGTCATGAGCCTCCATCCATAGTGCTTCAGGCACTCTGTCTATCATATCTAATCCCTTGAATTTATTTGACACTTCCTCTGTAAAATTTTAAGGGATTTGATTTAGGTCATACATGAATGATCTAGTCATTTCCCCTGCTTTCTTCAATTTAAGTCTGAATTTGGCAATAAGGAGTTCATGATCTGAGCCACAGCCTGCTCCTAGTCTTGTTTTTATATAGAGCTTCTCCATCTTTGGCTGCAAAGAATATAATCAATCTGATTTCTGTATTAACCATCTGATGAGGTCCATGTGTGGAGTCTTCTGGAATGCAAAGTCAAGTGGGCCTTAGTCAGCATCACTATGAACAAAGCTGGTGGCGGCGATGGAATTCCAGTTGAGCTATTTCATATCCTAAAAGATGATGCTGTGAAAGTTCTGCACTCAATATGCCAGCAAATTTGGAAAACTCAGCAATGGCCTCAGGACTGGAAAAGGTCAGTTTTTGTTCCAATCCCAAAGAAAGGCAATGCCAAAGAATGTTCAAACTA
Organism: Oryx dammah; assembly: GCF_014754425.2. Taxonomy (NCBI): domain Eukaryota; kingdom Metazoa; phylum Chordata; class Mammalia; order Artiodactyla; family Bovidae; genus Oryx; species Oryx dammah. The sequence continues at coordinate 22,012,278 of NW_024070209.1, forward strand.
CCATACAATTGCACTCATCTCACATGCTAGCAAAGTAATGCTCAAAATTTTCCAAGCCAGGCTTCAACAGTACGTGAACCATGAACTACCAGATGTACAAGCTGGTTTTAGAAAAGGCAGAGGAACCAGAGATCAAATTGCCAATATCTGTTGGATCATCGAAAAAGCAAGAGAGTTCCAGGAAGACATATACTTCTGCTTTATTTACTGTGCCAAAACCTTTAACTATGTGGATCACAACAAACTGGGGAAAATTCTTCAAGAGATGGGAATACCAGACCACCTGACCTGCCTCCTGAGAAATCTGTGTGCAGGTCAAGAAGAAAGTTAGAACTGGCCATGGAATGGAACAACAGATTGGTTCCAAATTGGGAAAGGAGTACATAAAGGCTGTATAGTATCGCCCTGCTTATTTAACTTATATGCAGAGTACATAATGAGAAATGCCAGCCTGGATGAATCACAAGCTGGAATCAAGCTTGCTGGGAGAAATATCAATAACCTCAGATATGCAGATGACACCAAACTTATGGCAGAGAGCAAAGAACTAAAGAGCCTCTTGATGAAGGTAAGAGAGTCTCCTCTTCTCAACTTGAAAAAGTTGGCTTAAAACTCAACATTCAGGAAACTAAGATTGTGGCATCTGGTCTGATCACTTCATGGCAAATAGATGGGGAAACAATGGAAACAGGGAGAGACTTTACTTTTTGGGGCTCCAGAATCACTGCAGATGGTGATTGCAGCCATGAAATTTAAAGACGCTTGCTTCTTGGAAGAAAAGTTATGACCAACCTAAACAGCGTATTAAAAAGCAGAGATATTACTTTGCCAACAAAGTCTGTCTAGTCAAAGCTATGGTTTTTCAAGGAGTCATGTATAGATGTGAGAGTTGGACTATAAAGAAAGATGAGCACCAAAGAATTGATGCTTTTGAAGTATGGTGTTGGAGAAGACTCTTGAGAGTCCCTTGGACTGCAAGGAGATCCAATCAGTCAATCCTAAAGGAAATCAGCCCTGAATAATCATTGGAAGGACTGATGCTGAAGCTGAAACTCCAATACTTTGGCCACCTGATGTGAAGAACTGACTCATTTTAAAAAATCCCTGATGCTGGGAGAGATTGAAGGCAGGAGGAGAAGGGGATGACAGAGGATGACACCACCTCTGGTGGTGGGTGGCATCACTGACTCAATAGACATGAGTTTGAGTAAGTTCCAGTAGTTGGTGATGGACAGGGAAGCCTGGTGTGCTGCAGTCCATGGGGTCACAAAAAGTTGGACACAACCGAGTGAGTGAACTGAACTGAACTAGACTGGTCATAGATTTTTTTCCAAGGAGCAAGCATCTTTTAATTGCATGGCTGCAGTCACCACCTGCAGTGATTTTGGAGCCCAAGAAAATACGTTGTTCACCATGAAGTTAATGAACCAGATGCAATGATCTTCCTTTTTTTAATGTTGAGTTTTAAGCCAACTTTTTTGCTCTCCTCTTTAACTTTCATCAAGAGGCTCTTTCGTTCTCTGCTTTCTGCAATAAGTGTGGTGTCATCTGCATATCCAGAGAAGGCAATGGCACCCCACTGCAGTACTCTTGCCTGGAAAATCCCATGAATGGAGGAGCCTGATATGCTGCAGTCCATGGGGTAGCTAAGAGTCGGACACCACTGAGTGACTTCACTTTCACTTTTCACTTTCATGGATTGGAGAAGGAAATGGCAACCCACTCCAGTGTTCTTGCCTGGAGAATCCCAGGGATGAAGGAGCCTGGTGGGCTGCTGTCTCTGGGGTCGCACAGAGTTGGACACGACTGAAGCAACTTAGCAGCAGCAGCAGCATCTGCATATCTGAGGTTATTGATATTTCTCCCAGCAATCTTGATTCCAGCTTGTGTTTCATCCAGCCTGGCATTTCTCATGATGTTCTCTGCATATAAGTTATTATCTGTCCTAGCCCCTCTTTTACATGCACTGCACAAGGAACAGACAATGTTTAAATCTGCTTTGTCTCCTGTTCCCACCCCATCTTGCCCTAATAGTGGCCTGGCTCTTAGCATTTGGCATGTGAATAGCCACTGGACACCTGTCCTCTAAGGCCAATGCTCAAGATCTTTTTCTGACCTTGAAGTTAGAAAGGGGAGATCCTCCAGTGTTAAAAAATGATGTCTTTTCCCAGAAACACAAGTCCAACCTTTGGATGTTGTATCAAAGAATTTTGGTTTATATTTTCCCAGGTTTTATTAAATTCATGAGGGATTTATTGAAAGTTTGATGTTTTACATCAGCTAAAACTTTTAATTGCTCTAACTCCTTTGCTAAGAATTTCTTTGCTATTGCTCAAATTATTGAAATGGATTTAAAATCTGTAGTTCATGGATCTGCTGAAAATGATCTGACTAGATCCCAGCTCTCTTTTTTGGGTTTTGAGATTAAATAAAATCCATAAATAGTTAAGGACTGTGCATTATGAAAAATCTGTTAAGCTTGTTGTTGGAAAGGGACTAGTTGAAGCTAGAGTATACTTGATCTTCATATGATATCTTTAGTGTTTTGCTATTAATAGAAATGACTGTATCAATAGTTTCTAAATAATTGCTTGATTCAGATGTTCTCATGTCCTGATAAAATGTCCAGTGGTAATTTGGTTATTTTGACTAAAGTCAATTTAAGCACCATTGTGAAATTTGTGATTAAAAAATTATTAAAGTTTTTTTCAGCTCACATATTCTGATATTGTAAACTGTTAGCAAAAATGTCATAGAGAACTAATGTCATCTGAGTTTTTTTCAGCATGTATGTTATTTATTTCCTCGCCTATATCTTCATCAGTTCAGATTATGATTTAATATGCAATTTTAGGATTGAGAGCTTTGCTGATCTACTGTATAACAGCTTACTTGTAGAGATATCCCTCTTTTATGAGATAGTAATATTTTAATTTGCCTTTAAATGAATATAGGAATAGATTGGATTCAGGAGATCCAATTAGGACTCTTTGCATATAGAAAGAACCCTACTAAGCTTAACTGTTACATACACATTTGCTTAGAGCCCTTATGAGGTTTGCTTTGGGGACCAGGGCTTAATCAGATCAGTATTTTTAAGAAGAAGAAGGGCTAATAGAAAGACAAAGAAGGTCTTAAAGAGGACTGAAGCAGATATTCACACTTCCACTTATTAATAGAAACCCACTAAGTAAAAAATAGACCTCTGAGAAAGCTAAGCTTGGTCAAATTCAAGCAGGACATTCCCTCTGGCCGAGAGCCACAGGGCACTTGCAGCTCAGCCGAGGCACACACAACGGTGACCTTCTGAAGATAAATGTCATCAGCAAACCTTCAGAACTGTGTGAGAAAGAGGAAGCTAGTCTTGGAAACCGGCATATTCTGTTCTCCGTGGCAGCTATGTTTCTTATTGTGAAGTAATCCATTAACTTTCTGACATATAAGCTCATTTTTCCTGCCTTGGCCTGGATGAAACAGGACTTGATAGTTGATTGAAGATCTTGATTTGTAGCTCTGCAGAATACCCCCTGGGACCCGGCTGGCTCTCCTGTCAGCACAGTGGTACAGGGCTCTAGCTGATAAGGTTAAAGCTCATTTAATGCTATATTTAGCCTCAGGTATAAAAATATGAAGATAATTGGTATTCAAAGGTGGCAGGTTTCATTTTTTTTTTTTTAACTAATGAGATTGAAAGAACATGAAAAAGGATGCTTGTTTGTGTTGGAAACAAGAAAGGATTAGGAGAGCTTACATAAAAATGCAACAGATCAGTAATTTTGATGATTTAAAAGCCTGGCATTGTGTTAATGTTGTACTTTTTGATCCCAGTCATCTTCACCACCATCATCAGATTTTTCAAGAAATATTCATTGTGAATTTGTTTTATGCAGAGCATATGCCACACACTGTGATACAGAGAAGTAGAAACATACTCTCTGCCTTCATGGGGCTTACACTTCAGGTGGACTTATGAACTGGGACTGGGAAATTGGAGATGTTTTTTATTGGCTTGGGGACTCGATCTCTTTTATTCCCATCCTATCGTAACTCTTCAAAGATGACTCCCATTTTTCTACAGTCAAGCATGATGAATTCATCTTATCTATTGCTTGCTACCATATTGTATTTTGGTGTCTACATACTTTTCTGTCTCGGAGGCATTAAAAAGAATAGAGGAGTGTGGGATGGTAGGGTATTATTTATGAAAAGAGAGATAAAGTACAGAATATTAAAGAATGAGAAATAATAAATTTTCCCAATTGTTTGAAGATTGTTGATACTAGCTTATTATAGGTGGACATAGTAACAAACTTGGAGTGATGTGCCATCATGCCTTGGTATCCATGGGGGAACTGGTTCTTGGAACCCCTAGGTGGATACCAAAATCTGGATGCTCAAGGCCCTGTTGTAAAATGGTGTAGAATTTTCATGAAACCTCTGCACATGCTCCCATAGTCTTTAAATTATTTCTGCTGCTGCTGCTAAGTCACTTCAGTCGTGTCCAACTCTGTGCAACCCCACAGACGGCAGCCCACCACACTCCCCCGTCCCTGGGATTTTCCAGGCAAGAACACTGGAGTGGGTTGCCATTTCCTTCTCCAGTGCATGAAAGTGAAAAGTGAAAGTGAAGTCGCTCAGTCGTGTCTGACTTTAGGGTACCAATAATACCTAATGCAATGTCAGTGCTATGTAAACAGTCGCCAGTACAACTGTGGAAGATTTAAGTTTTGCTTTTCAGAAGTTTATGAAATGTTTTTTCAATTATTTTCGATCTGTGATTGGTTGAATCTGTGGATGTGGAAACTGTAGGTATGAAGGGCCAATTGTACTTAAGTTATTATTCATCTACCTGATTTCTCAAGACTGTGATGCTCTAAGTCAAAACAAGAGGAAAAATCTCGTCATGGCTCTGCTCAAAAATCTTCAATTTGGAAAACATAATGTCAAGAGAAAAAAAAATACAAGTTGCAGAAGTGATATTCACACTAGCATGCTATTTATATAATTTTAAAACCATTAAAATACTGTATATTGTTTATGGATTACAGACATGTGGTAGAAAGTGTCATGCATGAGAATGATAAGTGGAAAATTCAGGAGAATATTTCACTGTTGGGGGATGAAGGGTCGTGCAAATAAGAAAGGCTTCAAATGTGTTTATAATATTTTATTTCCCAAGTTAGTTGGGGACAGCACAGATGGTCCATGTATTATTCTCCTAATTTGGGGGGTGAATTTTTCATTTTTAAAAGGTTCATTTCAAAAGAGGAGTGGGAATTGGAGAATGTGCTATTTGAATGCATACATTAAACCTTAGCTCAGGTCAGTGTAATTTCTTTTCTTCCTCTCTACTAGAGGTTCGTGTGAGAAAACAGCAAATATAGCTTGTGTGACTGAGAGTTCTCAGCTCTGTAGAGTTCAGTCTGTTAGCTTCTGGTCAGCCTCAGATGGCCAAGGATAGTTGGCCATGCAAATATAACTTCCGAATATTTTCCAGAAAGCAGTTCCCTGTGTACATCAATTATTCTCTCTTCATATTGATTTTGCACCTACCCTCCCAGGGGGGATTTACTTTGTTTGGCTGGGAAACTGTAGTGGGTCTTAAATATATATATATATTTTTTACCAATAGAACTCTGAGTTGCTAAACCCATCCCTGAGCTCAGCGACTCATTCCTTTGATAGTGGATTGAATGTGAGGAGGCTCCGAGCTCCATAAATTGGAGTGCAGCTGACATCTTTTTGATTGAGCCTTCACATTTTGAGCAGTTTCTGAGTATTCCTACTCCTGGAGATGAGACTGATCAAGGTGTTTAAAATTGATGGCTTTAATCTGAGTTTTCCACCATTTGGCCTGAGTACATCTCAATTCATTCCTATTCTCTTCACGCTTTGGCTAGTGGTGAGATGCAAGCACAATTTTGAGATACAAGTAAAATCTTGAAGAAACTATTACTACATTACAGTAAATAATAATTGAATAAATTTTTGTCTGTGGATTGTATAGTTGGATATACAAAGGGAAAACCCTTAAAAGATGAGATAGGGATGGAAAGGAGTGGTGTAGCAAACAAACTTCATCACTTGGCACATGGCACACAGGTAATCTGACTCCATCAGAGTTTTCTTTAATAAAAATGTGAATCTCCAGCAAGTCAATTTTTATATTAACCAAGAAGTTTTGATTCTTTGCCACAAAATAGCATGTATATATATATGCATACGTATATACACACATACACACATGTATATGTAGGTATGCAGCTCTATATATTACCTCTCCTTAAAAATCTCAACTAACTTGTTTTACATGCTGCTAAGATTGGAATCTAAACCGGGTAAATAAGAAGTGCTCCTCTGTTGCACACAGCTTCTGCCCCTGTCACTGTGGAGGAGCTGTCCCTCTTATCCAGTTTTCATGGAGAGGAAAAAACTAGTACCCTACTGCCGCAACATGGAGAAGAATGGAAGGACTCCATGGAAGGGCCTCTTGTAAGCCCTTATTGTATGTCTCGAGGGAGATGGGGGGTACGAGCGAGGAGTGTGACCGATGAAGTAATTGAGCATGGAGGGCTCAACCTTGCCGAGGCGTCTCTTGGAAAGAACTTTTTCAGCAGCACTTCTTTGCTCACAACTCTGATGTGTTTTCTAGGTAGGTCCTGGCCCTCCAGGGGAGGAGGAAAGCTTCAGTTGTGGATCACATACAACAGAGAGCGATTAGGAAGCTCAACTCGGACCATAGGTCAAGCCCAACACTTTAGTTTGCCCTTTTCAGGAATGATGCTGTCATTTGTATTGTGATTTGTCCAATTCCTGCATTTTATCAAATGGGGACAAAGTCACTAAGAGGAGACTATGGGACTAAAGACTATCTCCCAACCCCGATGACTTCCATATGGTTCCTGCCTGCGTGAACACGTGCAGAGTAAGGTAGGCAAAAGACGAAGCAGTGTCCTTACGTTCTCCCCTTCTTGAAAATCACATCTAAAATGAGTTTCTTATACTCTCAGCCTCACTGGCTTAGTGATGTTATCAAAGGGCCGTGTTCTTGCCATCTCTAAAGTCTGTCATTCTCCACGCTGGCTTCATCCTCAGCCTTGCTGCAGTTCTGGTGTCATCATTACACACAGAGACATCTGGAGGGAGAACACAGCAGGTCTCTTTCTAGGGCTCTATCTTGTAGGTGTGTTTATGTGTGCTCAGCTGTGTCCAATCTTTGTGACCCCATGGACTGTAGTGTACCAGGCTCCTCTGTCCACGGAATTTTCCAGGCAAGAATACTGAAGTGTGGGTTGCCATTTTTTCCTCCAGGGGATCTTCCTGACTTGGGGATTGGCTTTGTTTTTGGAGCAGTTTAGACTTGCTCTCACATCTCAGTGACCAGCACTGGGTCAAGTGCCTAAAGAAAAAGTAAAGTGAAGTTGTGTCCGACTCTTTGTGATCCCATGGACTGTAGCCTACCAGGCTCCTCTGTCCATGGGATTTTCCAGGCAAGAATAGTGGAGTGGGTTGCCCGTTTCCTTCTCCAGGAGATCTTTCTGACTCAGGTCTCCCGCCTTGTAGGCAGACGCTTTACCATCTGAGCCACCAGGGAAGTCTAAGTTGCACCAAATTTCTGAGTCCTGCCCATGCGCTCTGGACTGCCTTGGCAGCCGCCCCTCTAGGAATCGTGTGAGGAGTGCACCTTCTTCCCTGCAGCTTCCCAGAAGATCTTCCCAGCTTCCATCCCTCCTGTCTGTTGTCTGGATTGCACTGGGCCCTGCCGGGCTGGGAGCCAGCTCCGAGGTGGACAAGCTGGGGCGTGTGCCTACCATTGCCCGAATTACTGGTCCTGGAAGAGGATTAATTTAGATCAACCATACCCGCCCTCGCAGATGCTGGGGAGGGAGGGGTGGCTAGCTTCCCTTCTCCCGACTATGGGTGGAGAGGATAAATATAAAACTGAGGCTCTATTAAGAAAAAGAGGAGGAACACTGGTTGTTCAGCAGGTAACTCACAGTGTCCACATTGCAAGAGTATCCTTCTATGCTCCAAAGTTGCTGAATGACCTTCCATTCAAGGGCAATGCCATCCTAATTAACTCCATGGTAAGCTGAGTTAGTTCTGCATCATAAACTCCTTGAGAACAGGGGTAGAGATTTGTTCATAGATTTATTAATTGTTTATGCCTTGACTTCTTTCAAAAAGGACTTATATATCGTTCTTTATTGTAAGTCACTTCAATAAGACTTTTAAAATCACAGTAATATAACTAAAGTCATGTTATGAAGGGATGGGATCGAGATTCAGCTTTTTTTATCCTTTCTATCACATACCTTAGTGCTTCGCACATAAAAAAATGGTTCAGAATAAATAAATGATCATCTCTGTCATTGGCTGGGAGCATAAACTTTATGATATACCAAGAGAATCATTTCATAATTAGCAGCCCGTGCTTTCCTGAGGGAAGACATCAGAGTTGCTTATCAGGCTAAGGCTGAGCAGATTTTTCATGCTAAAGGCAAACAGTACAAATGATGATTGACCTTGCCATTGGCAGCCACAGATGGATGGATTAATATCCTTACATTGATATTTCCAGTGAGAAACTTGAGCAGTCAAGAACCATCTAAATGGCATCCATAAAACCCTGGGATCAAAAATATGTGAGTGTAGATTAATGTAGATAAACTACATTATCAGTTTATCCCTGTTATGTGTATATGCAAGACTCTGAAGATTCTTCCCACAAGCTAAACTTCTGGCACCCACTATTTCCTTTGTGTTTTTCACTCCCAATCTAGGAAATAATAAACATATTTATTTCCTTGAAAGTGTAAATGAGTGAAGAGACTTGATGTACTCTTCTTCAGTGTTTAGATTTTAAGCAGAAGCAAAGTCTTCAGCCAAAGAGAACTCTCTAATGGTTAGATTCTAGGTCATGAGATATTTACTTCTGATAATGATGAATTTAGATGGTTCAGGCCAATCTTCCGACTGGGAATAATGGAAAAGCTGGATCAAATATGAAAAACATCTCTTCTAAGGCCTTAAGAAAGTCACAACAGTGACAACTTATGGATCAAAGATCTGGGAGAAGACCCTGAAGGGATGAGCTATGCCTTTGGGGCTGTTTTCCAGTGGAAAGGAGATTCAAAGGCTAAGAATATTAAGCAGAGTTTTTAGAGGCTTACAGGTGAGGCAAACATCAGAGTGAAGGATTCATCAGTGAGGGAGCTCTGCTAAACCCCTCAGATTTTTGTACTGGGATCCCAAAGGCACTGCCTAGAGTAAGAGTAAACTGGAAATAGATTTTTTTTTGGTCAATTTTTATTGGATATAGTTGATTTACAATTTTGTATTAGTTTATCTGATATTGCAAAGTGAATCAGTTATATATATGTGTGTATGTGTGTATATATGTGTATATATAAATTTGTCTCCATTGTTTTTCAGATTCTTTCCCCATATAGGTTGTTACAAAATATTGAACAGATTTCCCTGTGCTCTATAGTAGGTCCTTGTTAATTATCTGTTTTACATATAATAGTGTGTATATCTTACTTCCAGTTCCTAATTTATCCCTCTCCCCCATCCCTTTGGTAACCATAAGATTGTTTTCTATGTCTGTAAGTTTGTTTCTGTTTTGTAAACACATTTATCTGTATCATTTTTTAAAAAAAGATTCTACATGTAGGTGATATCATATGATAAAGATATCTTGTCTTTATCTTCTGAGATACTTCATTTAGCATGATAAGCACCCTGTCCATCCATGTTGCTGCTTCAAATGGCATTATTTTTTTCTTTTTTATGGCTGAGGAATATTCCAGTATATATATGTACCAACTCTTCTTTATCCATTCCTCTGCTGATGGACATTTAAGTTGCTGTTATATCTTTGTTAAGGGACCAGACCTGGACCATGACAGGCTCAACAAGCTATACTAGGCCTAAGATTCAGATTCTTGTAAAACCTGAGTCATGATTCCGGGGAACCACACCCTGGGAAAGTCCCCCATGGAGCCAAACCGGAGCCAGTCCGGATAGGGATGCGGGATTTGAAAATCGTGCTCACGCACGTGTGTGTACAGCTCAGCCAATCATTATCTGCCAGCTGTACTAAGAACCGCTTGTATAAAAGCAGCTGTGATTTAGAGCTCAGGGCTCTTGTCAAGACTCCACTGCGCTGGATGAAATGGGTGCCCTAGCTCGAGCTAGCAATAAAACCCCTTTATGTTTTTGCATTGCTGTGGACATCTTATTCTCTCAGTTTTGGGGACTTGGACTTTGGCCATAACAGTCTTGGCTGTTGTAAATAGGGTGCTGCAATGAACACTGGGGTGCATGAAACTTTTTGAATTATGGTTTTCTTCAGATATATGCCTGGGATTGGGATTTCTGAATTGTATGGTAGTTCTATACGTCATTTTATAAGGAACCTCCATACTAGTCTCCATAGTGGTTATACCAATTTACATTTCCACCAACAGTGTAGCAAAGTTCCCTTTTCTCCACATCCTCTTCTGGAAATAGGTTTTGAATCATGTCAAACCCTGATTGAGTTGTGGTGATTTGAAATTGTGAGTGTCCTTTGTCTAAATTTAGCAGCAAATTTAAAACCACTTAGAAGGAAGATACTATATTGTAAAGCCTCAAATTTTACCTACATTTTTCATATGAGGAAACATAAATTTGTCACCACAGACCAAAAGAAACAAGAGACAAAGGAACCAGATCCATAGAAGATCCAGATAATGGAGTTAATTAGACCTGAATTTTAAAATAATTGTGTTTAATATTTTTTAAAAAAGACTGAGAGGGAATATAACAGCAACAATATTTGAAGATATAACTGGAAAGAATTTCCCAGTGGTGACAAAAAACCTTCAGACCAAAGATATATGTCCTAAGCAGAACTAGTACCAAGAACACAACATAATCTAGAGGAAAACAGATGAAGAATAATAAATTCAGTAAATCTGAATAAAACCAAGGTAGAGAGAGAGAAATGCAGAACAGATGGGACCAACAGGAAGTAAGTGGTAATGTGGTAGTTTAAACTCAAATACATGAGTCATTACATTTGAAATAAACAAGGTAAAATATTCCAATGAGATAAAGATCATCAGACAAGATTAAAAAAAGCAAAAACACCAAAGCCCAACTTCATGCTGCTTAGGAGAGATGTATGTTAAACATAGGGGTACAAAATTTCAGACACTAGAGAGCTAAATCAGACAGGGTTTCAAATGGAATATGTTGCCTGAACTAACTGCATGCAGAGCTGTCTTGGGCTGGGTCTGCACCTAGAAGGTGATTTACTAGGACACTGAGTAACTACTGACTTTTTTACCCAAGATTATAATGTATTTTGGGGTTTAGCTGAAAGTAGAGATTAAAGATTCCTAATCTCTTCATGATGAGATACAATGCTTTTTATTTCTCTGAAGCCTTATGTTGTTGAATGATATGCAAGAATGGAGGGAAGGTGGCAAGTGGATTTTTCTCTTCCCTTCTTGAAATCTCTTAAACCAATGGGGGTAAGACTTGAGTGGTGAGGCAGATGTGGAATTAGCCAGGTAAGTTGGCTGTGCTTTTTCAGGTTGCAGGAAACAGTGACCAGCTTGGGCACTTTTTGGCGATGAGCGTTTATTGGGAGGGTAGATGAGGAAGGAAGAAAACACAGGAAATTATCTCAATAGCCAGGTATTGAGGAGAAAGTGGATCCATAATCAGTGCCACATGTGATACAAAAGGGGTCACCTTCAGAAAAAGAGACACAGATGTATAGAACAGACTTTTGGACTCTGTGGGAGAAGGTGAGAGTGGGATGATTTGAGAGAATAGCATCGAAACATGTATATTATCATATGTAAAACAGATTGCCAGTCCAGGTTCGATGCATGGGACAGATTGCTCAGGGCTGGTGCACTGGAATGACCCTGAGGGTTGGGTGGGGGTGGAAGGTGGGGGGGGGAGGGTCAGGATGGGGAACACATATACACCCATGGCTGATTCATATCTCTGCATGGCAAAAACCACTACAATATTGTAAAGTAATTAGCCTCCAACTAAAATAAATTAGAAAAAACAGGGGGGTCACCTTATCTTCTCCTCAGAAGTCTTTCCAAACTCCTAAATACACGTCGTCTTGGTCTTGCCATTTGAGAGACCATCTAATTATTGGAGGGTGAGGGGGGGAATTTTGACTGTATTATGATCATTATTCATAATTAAGATTTATTTCAGTAGTCATTACTGTGATGTCATCAGCAATACAGTTCAATATAATGAATGCTTTGGAATTATTATAATAATTGTTCAGGGTATCAGTGCTAGCATGATTATTCTTATCCTAACAGGGCAGTGATATCCCCTCTGTACTTGGCTGCTCATTCTGTGTGTCTGGGGGTCGAGGGCTCGAGGAGGAAGACAGCTTTGGTTTTAATGGCACTTCTCGCTCTTCAGTTCCAGCTCATCTGCTCTTCAGTTTTAATTAAGTTCTGCTTTCACATCAGTGAATGCTCCTTCTAGTTTATTAAAAAAAATAAGGGGAATTCATCTAGGGCTTCTTTTAAATTCAGTTGCTGGCCTTGGGATCCAGGATCGCTTAGAGCAGAAGAAAATCATTTATTTTTGTCTTCCAGGGAGGTGAAGTGACACACTGGTCCTGCACCATCTTCCCACACTTCCAGTATTTACCAGAGCTGAGCCCTCCTTGTAAACTTGTTGAATGGAATCCATAGGTTGAGTTTCCTAAGGAGAGAGCCTGGTGACGCTATATTAATTTCATCTGTGCCATTAAATCCTATCCCATATTTTCAATGCACTAATGCACCATTTAAAGCAAGCCTTCAGAGGATCTTGTGAAGTGGAACAGATTCTTTTAGTAATTTAAATAAACCCTGCATCTTTCTTCTGATACATAATTTATACACAGATTTTGGTTTAAATCTTAGAATTTCATAAATTGAATTTCCCTAAAGTGGGGAGTACTTTTAATTTGAAACATTGCCCCAAAGATTCTCCTTCAGATCATTAACTTATTACATTTATCAATATTTTGGCAAAGGACCAAACATTTCAAAGTTGGATGGAAAATGGGAGGTGTATAGCTAGTTTTTTTTTTTTTTTTAACATGCCAGATACCATGATCCAAAAAAGGGAAGAGAAAATTACTCTCGACATATGCTGTTCACAGAAAATGGCACCCCACTCCAGTACTCTTGCCTGGAAAATCCCATGGATAGAGGAGCCTGGTAGGCTGTAGTCCATGGGGTCGCTAAGAGTTGGACAAAGCCTTTGACTGTGTGGATCACAATAAACTGTGAAAAATTCTTCAAGAGATGGGAATACCAGAGCACCTGACCTGCCTCTTGAGAAATCTGTATGCAGGTCAGGAAGCAACAGTTAGAACTGGACATGGAACAACAGACTGGTTCCAAATAGGAAAAGGAGTACGTCAAGGCTGTATATTGTCACCCTGCTTATTTAACTTCTATGCAGAGTACATCATGAGAAACGCTGGGCTGAAAGAAGCACAAGCTGAAATCAAGATTGCCGGGAGAAATATCAATAACCTCAGATATGCAGATGACACCACCCTTATGGCAGAAAGTGAAGAGGAGCTAAAAAGCCTCTTGATGAAAGTGAAAGAGGAAAGTGAAAAAGTTGGTTTAAAGCTCAACATTCAGAAAATGAAGATCATGGTATCCGGTCCCATCACTTCATGGGAAATAGATGGGGAAACAGTGTCAGACTTTATTTTTTTGGGCTCCAAAATCACTGTAGATGATGACTGCAGCCATGAAATTAAAAGACACTTACTCCTTGGAAGAAAAGTTATGACCAACCTAGATAGCATATTCAAAAGCAGAGACATTACTTTGCCGACTAAGGTCTGTCTAGTCAAGGCTCTGGTTTTTCCAGTAGTCATGTATGGATGTGAGAGCTGGACTGTGAAGAAGGCTGAGTGCTGAAAAATTGATGCTTTTGAACTGTGGTGTTGGAGAAGACTCTTGAGAGTCCCATGGACTGCAAGGAGATCCAACCAGTCCATTCTGAAGGAGATCAGCCCCTGGTATTTCTTTGGAAGGAATGATGCTAAAGCTGAAACTCCAGTACTTTGGCCACCTCATGCGAAGAGTTGACTCATTGGAAAAGACTTTGATGCTGGGAGGAATTGTGGGCAGGAGGAGCAGGGGACAACAGAGGATGAGATGGCTGGATGGCATCACTGACTCGATGGACGTGAGTCTCAGTAAGCTCTGGGAGTTGGTGATGGACAGGGAGGCCTGGCATGCTGCGATTAATGGGGTCGGAAAGAGCCGGACACGAGTGAGCGACTGAACTGAAGCGACTTCACTTTCACTTTTCACTTTCATGCATTGGAGAAGGAAATGGCAACCCACTCCAGTGTTCTTGCCTAGAGAATCCCAGGGACGGGGGAGCCTGGTGGGCTGCCGTCTATGGGATCGCACAGAGTCGGACACGACTGAATCGACTTAGCAGCAGTTCTCATTGAACCCAGCATAATTTCCAAAGTTTTCTGTCTTAGCCATCCATAGGGGACCCGAAATTTCATGCATATGTGGGTCACTGAAAAGCATCATCCATTTTTCCACAGTCAGCTGTAGATGAGAGGAAAGAAAATTCACACTAAATTTAATTCTAGTCTCTCTAAGCTGCTCTGATGGTCTTTTAGGTTTTGGCATTGTAGGTCAGTGCTCACTAAGGTCTACGGCATGCACTAGTTAGAACCACACACTTTTTTATAATTCCACTCATTTCCACTAGTTTAACTCAACCCAGGATGCATGTGTCCTCATTTGTGTACAACTCTTTTGTGACCCCAGGGACTGTAGCCTGCCAGGCTCCTCTGTGCATGGAATTTCCCAGGCAAGAATATTGGATTGGGTTGCTATTTCCTACTCCAATTTCCACTGGTTACGCCATCAAATCTGATTAGATATATTCCTTAAGTCTTCATTGTCATCTTCAGACTGGATCTTCCTTCCTCCCTAGAATAGATGATCTATTAAAGACCAGTTAGATTCACTAAATATTTGTAAGGTTTCTAATATGCAAGTAAAGATGCCTAGAGATGGGAAGGTACAACATAAATGTGATTGACTTGACACTTTCCTTTATTGAACCACTGAGGAAAAAAAGAATTATGCTTTTTAAAGGATACTTTTTAAAGTATCCTGTGGTTCTAACTAGACTTCCCTGGTGGCTCAGATGGTAAAGCATCTGCCTGCAATATGGGAGACCCAGGTTCGATCCCTGGGTTGGGAAGATCTCCTGGAGAAGGAAATGGCAACCCACTCCAGTATTCCTGCCTGGAGAATCCCAGGGACGGAGGAACCTGGTAGGCTATAGTCCATGGGGTCGCAAAGAGTTGGACACGACTGAGCAACTTCACTTCACCTCACTTCACTTCGTTTAACTAAAGGACCCCTTCTGTCATACTGTATGGCTTTCTTGTGTGGAGTGAGAGATATCCTCAAGCTGGCTCTCTCCTGCAAGACAAAACAGGAATGATTTCAGGCCTCTACCAAAGGGTATTCTTCTCAGGGTTGTTTCATTTACTTTTTGGCTAAAGTAGCCAGAGTTGTCAGAATAGGACTAGGTAAGAAACTAGTACGTCACAGAAAAGAAAACATTTTCTTTGAAAAAACAGGCTGAATCTAATGGCCACCAGTAGTGTCAAAACAAGTCAGGTGGAGAGGTAAACTGTTTGCTGAGAAATCTAAGATGGTGAATTTTGAGGAAGACATCTAGTAGGAAAAAATTGTGATTCCTGAGCCAGTGTTGGGGGAGGAAGTGCAGTACACTTGGATCATAGTTGAGTTTGATTTCTGGCTTTTCTGCTTAACTCTGGAAGCCTTCATCGCTTCAGTAGTAAAAGGAGGACAATCACACATAAGCAGGTTTATTGGCGATTAGGAATAATATATGTAACATGCCTAGCACAGAAATAGCTGCAAATAATAATGATGATGACAATGAGTATTAATAATATCAGCCCAAAAACTACTGACGAAGTTGACATCAGCATATCCGGTTCCCATGGGTCTATGCCTACCCTTTCCTAGAATTTTGAACTGGATTTTCCCACAGCACAATTCACTACTTATCGTAAATAATCTCATTTTGTTTCCCTTTCCCCAGTTGCTCATAACTCATTCACACCAGCTTTGCCTATCATAATGTTGTGTTTGGAATATAACCAAGTCTGCAGTCTTAAAGGCTGGAGGTTCATTTGATTAGCAAATATTAATTGTGGTCCTACTATGTACTAGGTGCTGGTGATTCAGTAATTAGTAAAAATATGACTTAGTCTCTGCTCTCCTGGCCACTTATAGCTCTGTGGAGGGAAAAGAGGCCAATTAAGTAATCATCCAAGGCAATATAAAAATATAATCTAAAAATAATAATTGACATAAAGGGAGTTATCTGTTGCTGTGAAAGTTAACACAATTTGGGGGTGGAATCTGGGACTTAAAGGGAGAAGTTATAAATTATTGAATTTTCAAATTATTTGAACAAACTTTTTGACATCAGTTACTATTTGATGTGGCAATAAGTAGGAAAAGTAACCCATGTTCACTAAATATCATTCTCTTGACTACTGCTTATAAGGTCATCTGATCTTTCAATTCCTAATAGTCTTTTATGTGTGAAACCTCTAGATATTAAGAATTAGTCCAGTGTCAACATGTATCTTTCTCCTCGATTCTATGGAGAATCAGAGGACAGACTTGTATTACTCTTGTTTCTAGGTTCTAGAATAAAGTGTCTGACCTGTGGACCAAGGACTGCTGCTTTCATTAAGGGAGGTTCTAATAGTTGTGCCCCATGATATCATGATGCTCACTGGCTTTTAACTGAGTTAACTTAGGAAAAGTGCTAAATTAACCTTAATTTCTTCAGCTTTAGTAACCCCAGCATGGATGTTTAACATTGGAAATGGTTTCAAAGGGCTTTGCTCTCTCTTTCCTACACTTGATATTGTCAATGCACTTTCTAGCTTCAGTGGGCTTGCTTCTGCTTGCCTTCTAGTTTTTTGAAAGTTCTTTTCCTCACCTCTATACATGGTTCCCTCCCTAGCTCTTCTAACTTCTTTTAATTCACAAGTGTGGCTCCTTCAAGAGCTTCTTGCTCAAAAAATCACAAAAGAGAAGTGAAAGTCTATTGACTTCTTTTTAACTCATGAAAATTTCAGACCCACAGGACTAAAAGAGACAAGAAAAATCGGTCAAATGCTAGCAGGCAGCCCACTTCAGCTCTCTGCTAGTAGAGATTTTTGCTTTTTGTTAAGTCTTATTTCACAGCATCTCAAAGAGAGCCTGTTCCACAGTTGGTACTCAGTAAATATTTAAATGAGTGATGAACAAACTCCAAATTTGACTTCATCAAATGCTCATTGGCAAGTTTCTCTTCTTTCCTTTGGGATTGTGGAGATAGTTCTCGCTTCTTTCCTTTGGGATTGTGGAGATAGTTCTAGAAGTACAATATAACACAGAAAATCATTTTCCTTCTCTGTCTTGGCTGTAACCTACTCTCTCACCTTCACTGATCTTTAGACATGAATCATGTCAGATTTTCCATCATCCCAGCTTGTTTTACCAACTCACTCCCTATTTTCTCGTTACCCTCTAATTTCTCAAATTAAACTGGAGCTGGGTGCATTTCAGGCTGGCTTAGCTGAGTGAGGATGCCAGAGGGTATTGGCTCATAAATACCACATTGAGAGCAAGGGTGAGTGAGGCAAGAAGGTGTATAATCAGTATGCCATTGGCTGGAGGAAACTAGTCAGTCACTGCCTTTGAAGACAGCTATAGTTAAGATTCAAGAGTGGCCACTGCTGTTAGCATAATTACTATCAATGAAAGTGGCAACTTCCATGGTGAATTAGACCTTGTTTCCCAGAATAGCTGAGATTTCTAATTGATAACACACAGAGACCACAAGCAAAACATGAAGGAAGGAAGGCTATTAATTTTAAATAGAAACTATACAAAGTGAAAATTGAGACGAGAAAATGAATTAAAAAGAAATAACTGTGCCCAGAATAAACTTCTTTTATGGATAATTTATTATGTTTTAGGATTGTGCTAAGCGTTTTATATGTGTTATTTCATGTAATCCTTTACCAATGGCCTAGAATTATTGTGTAATTGGTAAGAAAATGGAGACTTAGAAAGTTTAAGTAGTGGACCATGGAACCAAGTAAGCTAACTAACTTCCCCCACCCCAAATTTAGCCATTCTGTCATTCTAGGTATCTTATGTGGGTACGTTATTATCATTTTGTTTTTTAACTAATACATAGTACATAATAAATAGGTTCATGCTTAAATGTAAATGCAAAACAGAAAATACCTTAAATCTATTTTCTCTCACATTTGAAATAGAGATAGAGGAAGTAAGACTAGGAGAATGTGGAGGTAATGATAGGAGCAGGAAGAACGAGAGGAGAACCTAGGAGAATGTATGTCCAAAATGAGCCTTTTAGGTACGAGCCCATGAACGACATGCCGTGATGTTCTCAAGCTAGCTTCGTAACGGTTGCTAAAGCCATTCTCAGGTTGGGAAAGAGTTCCAAGTATCTGCCTCAATTTCTATTTCATTGATACGTTTTTGAAGAGCGTTAGTATTCTTTCAGGGCTTCCCTGGTGGCTCAGATGGTAAAGAATCTGCCTGCAATGTGGAAGACCTGGATTAGATCCCTGGGTTGGGAAGATCCCCTGAAGAAGGGCATGGCAAGCCACTTCAGTATTCTTGCCTGGAGAATCCCCATGGACAGAGAAGCCTGGAGGGCTACAGTCCATGAGGTTGCAAAGAATTGGACATGACTGAAAGATTAAGCACAGTGTGTGTGGGTACCAATCACAGGTATAATAGTAGAGTTGTCCTTCTGTACTCATGAGGGATTGGTTCCAGAACCCATTATGGATACAAAAATCTGTCAGCCTTCTGTATCTGTGTTCTGCCTCTGTGGATTCTGTGGATTTAACCAACCTCAGATCGTGTAGTGCCATATGTATTTATTGAAAAAATTTTTCATGTAAATGGACCTGTGCTCCAACCCATGTTGTTCAAGGGTCAGCTGTTCTTTTCTCTCAACCATTTCTTGCTCATTGAAGATGATATGCTTGTATACATTTTGGGCTACTTGAATTCATAGTCACCTTTGAGTTTGACCTAAAACTGGGTAACTGGGCAAAAGAAGTACAAGGGCATTTATTCCAGTTAACTTTGACAACCTTCCTTTGAATAATTTTGCGTAGATAAAATAACACTAAATTTAGAGGAAGGAAAACTGACTTTGAATGTAAACAGAGGCACTAAGGTATTATCTAAGGAAATATCATAAATGGTGCATGGCACATAATAAGTAGGTTCATCCTTAAATGTAAATACAAAACAGAAAATACCTTAAATCTATTTTCACTCACATTTGAAGTAGATATAGAGGAAGAAAGACTAGGAGACTGTGGAGGTAGTGATAGGAACAGGAAGAAAGAGAGGAGAACCTAGGAGAATGTATGTCCAAAATGAGCCTTTTAGGTAAGAGCCCAACCACCTTCTTTGTCACTCTTTCACCTCCAGGCCTCCTCCAATATTGTCTCCAGTTCAGACACAAACACAAATGAAACATGAATCTCTGTCTTCATCTAAAAATGACTCACAGCAAGATTGAATTCTGATCTGTATTCCAGATGAAGGCGAGGTCTGAGGTGTCAAGTCCAATGTTTGTTATTGACACTTAGCCATTGATGGAGTCTGACCACTCAGGAGGAAGAGTGAAGAGGACTGAGTGGGGAAACTGAGGACTCCAGATGAAAAGAGTAACTTTGCTGACTTTTCCTTGGGTACGACCAGTCCTAAATTAATCCCAGGCTTCAAATGCAGTGAGGGATGAGGAGCATTTTCTGTAAGTTTTCGATGCCACCAAGTACTTGAGACCCTTTTTTGGGTATTTAAAATGGTTATGAAAATCACGCTTACCTTTATTTGTCAGATATCTACTAGGTCATAATGAAATAGTTTAAATGTATAAACAAAGATTACAGGCTTGTATCTGATTCCAAAGTTCAAGCTATTGTGGACTCCTCTCTCCTCTGTTCAGCCTCCATCCTTGCTTTCAGGATGCCAAGGTTAAAGACTTGAGCTATACACTAGTCATGGGGCAGAGGGACAGACTATCAACAGTGTCAGGCATGGCAGTCAATGCCTTTGGCGATGTAGTTGATGAATTCTTGTGGACCTCAGCTTGTTCAGCACATGTAAGATCTTACTATTAATAAACTGGTTAACTGAGAGGTACTAGTTGCCCACAGACAGACTGCCAATTTTTGAAGAGTAATACAATTAAGCAAACGATTATTTTTTTCTTTGACAACAGCCTTCAAGGATTATGCAATTAGTACTTCTGTCTCATCATCATAAATAGAAATTCTCATGATACCAGCAAATTTTGGATGCAGTGACTCATGGAGAGCTCATATAAGAGAATGCCAGCCAGCCAGTATTTACTCTCTGAGGGTAACTAACCATTGTGGAGGTACAACTGGTGGCAAAGGATGTGATGATTCTAGAGGAAATGGGAAGAGGAAGTGACATTTCTTTTAAAGTACACTATTGACCATCATTGAAATGGCACCCACTTGAATTGATTTACAAAATCACATCACTGACTTCAGAATGTGCTTCTGGGCACTGTGATGAATTATATATAAAAAAGACCTGTGCCCTTTAAAGGGGAGAAAGAAAAGGCAACCTATTCCAGTATTCTTGCCTGGAGAATTCCGTGGACAGAGGAGCCTGGTGGGCTGCTGTCCATGGGGTCGCACAGATTCGGACACGACTGAAGCGACTTAGCATGCATGTATGCATTGGAGAAGGAAAGGGCAACCCACTCCAGTGTTCTTGCCTGGAGAATCCCAGGGATAGAGGAGCCTGGTGGGCTGCTGTCTCTGGGGTCGCACAGGGTCGGACACCACTGAAGCGACTTAGCAGCAGCAGCAGCAGCCCTTCAATGAGCAAACAGTGCCCTTTAAGGAGCATCGTTTGATTGTGCTGCAAATAGAGATTTAAAAGTCTGGTTTTGAACTCATGCTAGTGTTGGTTCATTGAAAGAAGAATTCAAGTTTCCATTAGAGAATTCTACAACCATTTAATAGAGTAATGGGAGCAAAACTCTATATTAGGTGATGTAGAGGAACAGAGATAAGGATGAAGGTTGATGCCTCATAAGCCATAGGGTCCTGTTTGTAGGAATTCTCTTCACCTGGTTCATTGGGGCTCTCAGTAGACCCCACAGCATGATAGACCGTTGTGAACAAGTGTGACATTGTGAAATACTGACTTTTCCTCTGTCTTGGTTCACGTTCCTTTCCAAGGAAGACTCAGTCAGGAGTAGTTTACCTGTAAAGTGATCCCCGGGAGCACAGCTGAGGAACTGGAGAAGGTGAGATGGAATGGAGAAAAACCAGTAAAGTGTGTTGATGAGCACATTGTACTCTGGAGGAACTGGAGAAGGTGAGGTGGAATGGAGAAAAACCAGTAAAGTGTGTTGATGAGCACATTGTACTCTGGGTCACTGGGATTCTCTGAGGTACTTTGTAGGACACGTGTCAGATGTCCTACTGGAGGATAGGGAGTTGAGACATTTACTAACTTCCAGCCCCCGTCAGTTGGGCATTGGCCCTGGGGTCATACATTCCTCAGAATTTTCTAGTGCTGACAAGGCTGAACAGGCTTGAGAGGCTGAAAGGAAATCAGGACCTCCAGGTGGGAGCTGTCAGCAGGTTGGAAACATTTTGCCCTGAAATTCACCTCAGACTAGGGAAGTGCTGTTGATTTATTACAACAGTTGCATGTATTCCCCACAGAAGTTTTGGAAAATAGAAGATAAGATTCCATAATCTCACTTCTCAGAGATGACCACTGTCATCATCCTAGTGTATTTCCTACCCCAAATTGGTTTTTTCATTGTCTACGTGTATTCTATGTATGTCTATGGGAGGGGTTGCTTTGTTTTGTTTGAAATTTTACTTTGTAGGAATGTTACAGATATTATTCTGGGTTTTCTGAAGGAAGAGAGGAAATCAGGGAGCCCCAGAAGCTTAGTCTGGGCTGCTAAATGGTATACCATAGACTGGGTGGTTTATAAACAACAACAAGTTATTTATCACAGTTCTGGAACCTTGAGGTCCAAGATCAGGTTTCAGAACAGTTGGATTCCGGTGAGCTTCCTTTTCTTGGTTGCAGACTACCAACTTGTATTTTCACATGGCAGAGAGCAGAGCGTTCTTTTGGGTAGGGCCTTTTATAAGGAAACACTAATCCCATTCATGAGGGCTCCATCCTTATGACCTAATTGCCCCCTCCTCCTAATACCATCTCATTAGGGGTTAGGATTTAACATGTGAATTTTGAGGGGGTAAAAATATCCAGTCATTAGAACCCTGACAGTAGCAAGAAAAGAAGAAAGAGATTCAACCCAAGATTGAAGGGTTGATAGAAAAGCAACTCCTTGGCCCCCTAGAAATTCAGGACCTTAGGCTCAGGGATGCTAAGGCACAGAAGAAACAGATTTGTCCTTTGGAGGGCCGCAAGTGAGCTGGGGTAGTGATATCTGGGGACAGAGTTGCTGACCAATGCAGACAGACAGTGATTACAGATAACCTAAGGGAGCTCCCTGCTGTTTGGTTTGCACAGTGTTCTGGGACTTTTCCAAAACCATAAGGTGGGGGGAGTGTGCAGAAATGACTGATGTGAATTATCCCATCAGTCCTATGGATGTGGGCTCACAGTTAGCTTTAGTTTGATTAAAAAAGAAATAAAACAAAGATTTAAATTCCAGATTTCTACTGATTTCCAGGAGATCACTCTCCTGTGGCCTCCTTGACTTCTGGTTCCTGAGTTAAATCTCCTGTTTCTGATGCTGATTCAGTTCAGTTCAGTTGCTCAGTCATGTCCCACTCTTTGTGACCCCATGGACTGTAGCATGCCAGGCCTCCCTGTCTATCGCCAACTCCCGGAGTTTACTCAAACTCATGTCCATCAAGTTGGTGATGCCATCCAACCATCTTGTCCTCTGTTGTCCCCTTCTCCTCCTGCCTTCAATCTTTCCCAACATCAGGGTCTTTTCCAATGAGCTGGTTCTTCGTATCACATGGCCAAAATATTGGAGTTTCAGCTTCAGCATCATATTCAGGACTGATTTCCTTTAGGATGGACTGGTTGGATCTCCTTGCAGTCCAAGGGACTCTCAAGAGTCTTCTCCAACACCACAGTTCAAAAGCATCAATTCTTCAGTGCTCAGCTTTCTTTATAGTCCAACTCTCACATCCATATGTGACTACTGGAAAAAGCATAGCTTTGATTTTTTTTTTTTAAGGTTTAAAAATTGCTTAAAGTTTTTAATTTCTATTAGGAAAACATTATCTGAATGAATACCCTAATGGCAAACCACTGTAAAATGTTCTCAGCTGCATTTTGGGCAAAGGGGTAGGGATTATCTTCAAAGCATGCCAGCTTTCTTCACGAGAAGGTCAGAGGTACACTGGTTTGTATTATTACAGCATCCATGAGGTGATCTAAGTTGCTTTTCCTCCAGCAGGGCTTTATGTTAGAAGGGCATTATGCTTGACCTCCAAATTTGGCTGACAGCCTACTGATGAGATTCATAACCTTTGGGTTGCTCTAATATTTTGACATATTTGCTGGGTTCTGGGCCACATCCTGGAAGGCCACCATAACTTCTGGATCCTGTGTGGCTGCAGGGACCTCTGGATCACTAAGTATTTCATTGAGCTCAGGTATTCCCGCCATTCCAGGCATTCCCCCTCCCATTCCAGGCATTCCTCCAGGAAAATTACCAGGCATTCCCCCAGGAAAGCTGCCTGGAAAAGAGCCATACTGAGATCCTGATTGTCTTCTGGCTTCTTCTCCCCCTGGGCTCTCTCATGTTCTTCCCGAGCCTTCTTAATCCTTTCTATTCTTTCTTTGATCTCACGCTCCTCATGTTTTTGCTCATACTTTCTCCGATGTTCAGCAATTTTCTGGGCCCTTGGTTGAACTTCCTTCAGCATCGCACTAGCATCTTCATCATAATCCAGCTTCCAGGCAAGGGCGAGATCATGGGCAACTTCTTCCCAATGGCCCAGAAGTCTGTGTGCTTTCCTTTACCACTTGTGTGGCTGAGCTGAATCAGGATTTATTTCAATAGCTCACTGTCACAGTCTCAGATGGCAGCATGTGGCTTCTATAATTTGATGAAGACACCGGCTCTCTTGGCATACAGAATAGCCAAACGAGGATTTAGCTTGATGGCATCTGTGAACAAGTCAATGGCTTTCTGGAGTTCACCATCATTTAGGGCATCAATGGCAGCCACCTTTTTATCATTTGCCTCATCCACCATCTCCTCAGTTATCTCTACATTTTCATCTCCCATTTCTTGAGGTGCATCAGTGTCTGGTTCAATGATCAATTTCTAGATCACTTTCCTCACTTGATGGTTCATCTGTCTTTGTGTTTTCCTCTGCCTTCTTACTATCTGTTTTTCCTTCCTTGATATTTTCTTCTGATTTAGTTTTATGAGCAGCAGGTGGTATTTTACCCCCCATGCTCTCCACCGACTCCCTCAGGAAGTGCATTTCCTTGGTGTGCAGAATGCTCGGGTCCTAGACAGACCTTTGTTGCTGGTTGCTGCTGCTGCTAAGTTGCTTCAGTCATGTCCGACTCTGTGCGACCCCATAGACGGCAGCCCACCCAGCTCCCCCGTCCCTGGGATTCTCAAGGCAAGAACACTGGAGTGGGTTACATCAGCCCAAATATGCCGTTTTTCTCCTTTACCATTTTCCACACACAAAAAATTGACTTGTTCTGAATACGTCCTCTGGTTAATTTTACTAAAGACTGGGGTCCCAGGGAGAGATCACATTACCCTTGATAGCTTCATGCTATCTTTTCTTTTCCTGTGTCTCTCAAAGAGATTGAGAGCAGAGCAAGAAAAGATTTCTCTTTCAGCAAGAATGGGCTCCACTGGTTCTCTAGGCTGGAGCTTACTCTGATTACTTGTTAAGTATATTCTCTGTTTTTGATCATTCTTCTAAGAAGAAAAACAAATTTCTTTGCTTTTCATTTCATTAGAAGCTGCTAATGACCTTGTGGAACTCCATCATGCTCTTGGAGCCTGATTGTTGTTCAGTCACTAAGAAGCGTCTTTTGCGACCTCATGGACTGCAGCATTTTATAGCCATACATTCTGTAAAATTCCCTTGAGGAAATAGTTCTTCTAGATACAGACAGTGCTCTTCCTAAAAGGTATTCTATTGAATAAAGTTATATATTGCATACAAAACAGCCTCTGCAAGAATTCCCAAGCTGAGTGGTTGAGAGCATTATGGTTGAGACACCAAAGCCAATTTCATTCTTCTCCTCTTAGGAACTCTGGATGATGTTCTCTAGCTTCCCATGTAGTAAGGATGTGACTATGTGATGACTCTGAGCCATGAACCGTGAGCAAAAATGACAGATGTCACTTCCAGGTTGAATGATGTCCATGCTGGCATGCAGCTCTCCAGCTCTCTCTCTGTCATGGCAGCTGCAGCAACAATGTGGTCAGATGGCATAGCTGCAAAATGGGAGCAACCAGGACCATGGGGTCACCTCCTGGAGCAATTGCCCTGGAGAAGGTTTTACTGACTTAGACTTTGAGGTCTATTTGGGAAAGAAACTATTGTTATGTTAGGCCACTAAGATTTGGAGGTTGTTTTGTAACTATCACATATCCTAAATAATGGTTAAGCAGCGATCTAGTTAATGTGACCAAATCTGGTATCAGACTTGCTAGGTTCCATCCCATGCCCTACCACATTCTAACTGTTTGACCTTAAAGAAAATACTCAATCTTATTATTATTATTTTTTTTCCCATGTCAGTACTTTATTATTATTTTTTTATTTATTTATTTATTTTTAATTTTTACTTTACAATTCTGTATTGGTTTTGGCATAGATTGGAATGCATGTACACCTGTGGTGGATTCATGTCAATCTTATTAAACTTCAGTTTCTTCATATTTATAATAATACCTTACCGTACAGGGTGACAACCAGTATGAAGAACTTAGAATACTGTCTGGCACAAAAGAAATCTTCAAAAAGCAATAGTTTTTTGATGACAAGTATGGTGCCTGAAAATATTTAAAAGCCAAAACAAAATTATTAATATAAGCATATAAGTACTCCCAAGCAATTTCATTGCTGTGCTCTTTGTGTATAGTCAGAATCAATTATTCATCTAAAGTAATAGCATTGGGAAAGTTATTCCTTGAGTCAATATATGTTTATTTACTGAGGGAAGTAATCAAATGTACAAACCTAGCTTCTCACATTTGTTGCTATGAATTTGTGGGTAGCACTGTTTTATAAATATTTTAATCTTTTGCAGACATGGTTATGTCTCTTTACTATTCCCACAATAGGCTCCTTTTTTCCTCCCTAAATCTGATTTGTTTTTCCTCCAACTCACCTTTCTGTAAACAGGGGCCTGTCTTGCCTCTTTCATGTGAGCACACACAGCGGTGCATCCTTGATTCTGTCCATCGCCCTTTGTGCTTGTTGTCAGGGTGATGGGGAGGTGAGGGATGAAACAAATGCTTCTGTAGTTTAATGCCTAGGTGACTGGCAGTTTGGTGGGGACCTTAGTAAAGTGAAGGAGACTCATTGTCTCCTAGAGTTGTGGGATTTCAGGCTGGTCAACATGGGGCAGTTTTGTAAGTTTGTGGAATCCCCAGGATGTTAAGGTGAAAACATCCTGTGGCCTTTGAGAAATGGCAGAAGGATTAGGGGCCAATTAAGAGAACAGAGAGGAGTTCTATCATAAGAGGACATTGCTCTGAAAGCCAAGGGTGGAGCGTTCCATGGAGAGTATCTGGTACATAGACACTAAATAATTAATTATTAGAATGAGTAGATGGAAGGGCATGCGGCTGTGCTAAATGGCACGGGCTATTTAAGGAGAACGCAATCGAATCAGTTTCACTCCTGGCTCTATGTTACACCTTTTTGTATTCATTTTTCATTTTACATCTTGTTTTGTTTGAAGTTTTTCTAGTATTTGGTTCTAATTTATTTTACTTTGCTGCCTTAATTCATTTTGAAGCAAAGGAAGATACTTAGAAATAAAAGCATTTTTTTTCCTTAAGCAATCTAAATTAGCATGATTTGAAACAAATCAAGAAAATATTTGATTCAACCTCACCAGGAGATTTCTACCCAAAAGAACATTATTATAAAACTGAATAAGCATGCTGTCTTAAGGACTGAACCCCTGATGCATCTGGAGAGCGGTCATCATTATAAAAGAGATTACATTGAAAAAATATCTCCACGTAATCTCTACTTCAGTGAGGGATATGATACAGTTACATAAGGGTCTGTATTTAAATCCATGTTGAGATGAGTGTGGCTAACAAGTGATAGTATTGGTGACTGTTATAAATACATAGTTATAAATCTCCATACAGAGCATTTCTAGGGGAATTAAGACACAGTTGCTTATCAAGACCTTGGCAATTTCCCTTCCTATTGAGACATATTAAAGCAGTTAGGATTTTGGTTTTGGTGGCTGCCAGTCTGTAATCTTCCCTAACTCTTCACTCAACAGGCTGCCTCTCCTGCCTTTCCTTTGACTTAACATCAAGGACCTACCTTACCACCAGCCAAGGCTGTGGGCTCAGCCGTTTCCACCTGCTGGGGCCAACAAGCGGCAGCTCTGGTGGGGATGCAGGGATGTGGCCAAAGGGTAGAGTACATGCAGGTCCACTGCTGAACACCACTACCATCTACCTCCAACTTGGGGCACCAGGCATTTTGCTGCCAGAGGCCAATTTCTCTTTCTGAAGGTTTTCTGCTTAGTTGGTAGCAAGACCCAGAAGCAAAGTGATAGTGATAGTGGGCGTGGGGTTGGGGAGGAGGGAATGGGACATTTTGGTGAGTCTTAGTTGTACCCCCAGGACCTCTAAGCATGTTCTCATTTGACATTCCCTTCTGACATAAAAAGCAGCAGGATGGACTGGAGGGCTCAGACAAAGCAGTGCATTTTCCTTTGACAGCAGACACTGCCTCTCTGTTCCATTTTATATTTCTAGACATATCTGTTAATAGATAACCGCTTAAATAGATTGTTTCTAATTCAACATATAAGTCAATTCTAACGCACACAGATATGGGTAAGCAGGTGCAGGAGAGAGGATAAAATTAAGTCTTTTGCCAGGCCTCAAGATATGTATACTTATATTTCACGCCCCCACCCATTTTGAAGTGTGGGGGTAAAAATAGATAACATACTGGAAAAACTCAAAATGAAAGAAACTTGCTTGAATTACTGCTCATGCTAAACTATTCCAATGTCATAAACTTAGATTCCTTAGGCCTTGCTTTTTAGGATCTTCCTGTGTTTTAGAATTCTTTTATAACAGACACTTGATGTACTACTCATATAACTTCATTCACATTTGACACTAGACAAGAATTTTCTTTTTAAAACCAAAAATATAAGCGAATGTTACATAACTAAGTGATGTGAGCTCTAAGTTCCCAGAATTGTGTAGGAATGGGGCTTTGAGTGGGATAACTGAGCAGCCTGTATTACTGTTTAATTTATGAAAATTTCTTAGCATTGGCAGTCATTTACATGTTCATTTCACCTTTCTGCCCTTAGTAAGGAGCTGTTTAATTTTTCACATAGTACTTTTGGAACCAATAAACCAATGTCGTTACTTTGATGGATATGACATTTCACTTTTAATCTATGTGGTTGGTTGTGGTGGCTTAATTGAAAACCTATAATCACCATGTTATTTAACTTGGCAAATGGCTCTCTTATTATCACTTCCAGGAAGTGTGTCTTCTCTAGAATATTTCAACTGAATCTGTTTCCTGACTTCTTCTCTGTGGACCTTTTGTTGGCTGATATCATAACTGTCACTTTAAGTTGCATTTTCCTGAGCTTTTAAGAGTACTTTCTTTAAATAAAAAGTATTAATTAAATTTAACCTTTTATGAGTAAACACAGCCCTACCTGCTGCTGCTGCTAAGTCACTTCAGTCGTGTCTGACTAAGTGCGACCCCATAGACGGCAGCCCACCAGGCTCCTCCGTCCCTGGGATTCTCCAGGCAAAAACACTGGAGTGGGTTGCCAATTCCTTCGCCAATGCCTGAAAGTTAAAAGTGAAAGTGAAGTCGCTCAGTCGTGTCTGACTCTTCGAGACCCCACGGACTGCAGCCTACCAGGCTCCTCCATCCATGGGATTTTCCAGGCAAGAGTACTGGAGTGGGTCACCATTGCCTTCTCTGACAGCCTTACTTACTAGTGTGAAAGAAGAGAAGACAGATCGACTGGACTCATTGTGTAGGGCCAAGTAAGGCCTTAACGTCAGTTCCTTTAGGTGTCTCTTTCAGATTTTTTTTTCTTTCCATTGCACTTTTAAAGTATTCTGTACCACTGTTAATTCCTTGGGATTCTGATACTAAACAGTTGATTATGTATGAGTATCTGAGCTTTCCAAGTAGTTAGTAGTGTGGCTTCCCAAGTGGTGCTAGTGGCATAGAACCCACCTGCCAATGCAGAAGATATGAGACTCAGGTTTGATCCCTGGGTTGGGAAGATACCTGGAGGAGAGCATGGCAACCCACTCCAATATTTTGGGCTTCCCTGGTGGCTCAGATGGTAAAGAATTTGCCTGCAATTCTGGAGACCGGGTTCAATCTTTGCATTGGAAGATGCCCTGGAGAAGGGGGAAACCCACTCCAATATTCTTGCCTGGAGAATTTCATGGACAGAGGAGTCTGGCAAGATACAGTCCTTAGGGTCTCAGAGTCAGACATGACTGAGCGACTAACATACTATTATAGAAATAATATATTTTGCATTGGAATATAATTTTGTGATTTAGTCTAGAGATTTCTGTGTTTGGAGTTCTAGGAATTCTTAGTATTTCCTCATAAATAATGATGTCATCAACACAGAAGAATGCTAGGAGGCAGCCTGGTTTTCCTGTCTTATCATTCCTCCTCAATACAGCCATTTGTTCCCATCTGTGCTTGAAGTTGATTGTACTCTTGACATAAACAGCGTGAAGAACAAGTTCTAAGTGGTCTGTACTCATTTCATTTCCTTCTGTCCCCATCCACATCCCAACTCAGGTTTTACTGTCATAAATGCATGTGTGTGCATGCTCAGTCATTTCAGTTCTGTCCAGCTCTTTGCGACGCCGTAGACCATAGCCCTCCAGGCTCCTCTGTCCATGGGGATTCTCCAGGCAAGAATACTGGAGTGGGTTGCCAAGATCCCCCCTTGGAGGAGGACCTTCCCGACCCAGGAAACAAACCCACGCCTCTTATGTCTCTTGTGTTAGCAAGCAGGTTCTTTACCACTGAACCACTGGGAAAGCCCAAATGGCATAAGAGGGATTATTAAATATTGTCTCTTCACTATCTTGACTTATAGAATCAAAACTCTATAAAAATACAATAGTCAGGTTCCTGACTGCAAGCAAGCTCTCTTAACAAGAAGGACACTGGCCAGCACGATACTGGGAGGGAGTCCCTGCAGTGAAAGGAGACTCACGATCCAAGACTGGCAATCGGACAGGAAGCCAAGGGTGTCCTGGAGGCAGAGCAGCCAGATTCAGCCGGGGACACGCTGTAAAGCCACTTGGGTCCAAATGCCGCTGCTCTTCTATAACTTCTAATCAATTTGACCTTTCCATTTCCTCCAGCATTGGTTTCAGTTCCTCAAAATTCTGAGTCCCAGGAGAAAGCATCCGATGGACTGGTCAAGATCCTATGAGCTTCCAAAGGAGGAGCCTTCTGGGGAAGGTGGTATTAGAAATCACCCTTCCGCAAGGCTCCCCGGAATGGGGTGATTCTCCCCAAGTAAAGATGGAACACTGATCGGAAGGCATAGAAATAGGATGCTGCTGCTGCTGCTGCTGCTAAGTCGCTTCAGTCGTGTCCGACTCTGTGCGACCCCATAGATGGCAGCCCACCGGGCTCTCCTGTCCCTGGGATTCTGCAGGCAAAAACACTGGAGTGGGTTGCCATTTCCTTCTCCAATGCAGGAAAGTGAAAAGTGAAAGTCAAGTCGCTCAGTCGTGTCTGACTCTTAGCGACCCCATGGACTGCAGCCCACCAGGCTCCCTCGTCCATGGGATTTTCCAGGCAAGAGTACTGGAGTGGGTTGCCACTGCCCTCTCTGGAAATAGGATGCTAGGCAGCCACAAGTAAGTAAACAAGTTATCTTTAAATGACTGCTGAATCAGCTAAGAATAATGACAGAATTATATTCAGGAGCAAAAGTCTAGCAAATAGTACTTGAAGGGAAAAATCTGAACAGTGGGCTCAGAGCCTTGTAGCCAGCAGATCAGCAGGGAGATCCCACCTTCAGCACTGACCCAAACCCGAGGCTGAGCCTGAACTGCAGTCAGGGAAAGCAGAGAGGAATCTTACCTGCCCTACACACAGGGTATCAAGCTCTCTGCTTATGCCTTTGTATCAACTAGCTGCTGTTTCTTTTTTGAAAGTGTGAAAGTGCCCAACTCTTTGCAACCCCATGAACATTTCCTCCTCTGTCCATGGAATTCTCCAGGCAATAATACTGCAGTGGGTTGCCATTTCCTCCTCCAGGGATCTTCCCAACCCAGAGACCTAAACCCTGGTCTCCTGCACTGCAGGCAGATTCTTTGCCCTCTGAGCTACCAGGGAAGCCCCCCTGGGGCTTTATTGAACCAAGAGGCAAAGGAATCCCTTCCTTCATTTCAAAGCCCCCAGTCGTCTGCAGTGAGTCCCAGGTGGATTCTGTGAGGTCTGGTTCCCCCTTTGCCAGCCATCTTGCTTCATGTCACTGCTTACCTCCGGCATCCTCCAGAAAACAGTCCCTTCTGGACTTCTGTACTTTCCATGTGTCAGCAGGAGCGTGTCAGAATTCTTAGAAGTGTTGGAAAAATGGGGTTAGTTAACTTGATTTCCTTATAGGAAATATAAACTCACCCCACTTTAGCTAGGGTTCCCAGATAACAATGTCTTTAGTGAAAATATTAAAAACACATATTAGTTTCTACCAATCTCATTTGTGTGTCTACATATATCCATCTACCTTAGAATCAGCCTGTTGGCACCTTGTGTCTCATTTGGCTAGGAAAACTGAACAATAGGTGGCATTGTCCCAGGTACTGAATATGAATGATTCATTACTTAAAATTCAAATAATGTAGTATGCTCTCCAAGAAATTGTCTGGTTTAGAAAGTCACAATGGAAAATAGAAGGAGGAGGAAGAGGAAGGGGAGGGGGAGAAAAAACCGTGGACAAAATTGGAAACTTTCCTGAGATGAAAGGAGGAGAATAAAAATTGTGCTTATCTTGAGCAAGTCTCTTTAAAGATGATGCAGAAAATCAGAGAAGGGCCCTTGATCTCATGGTACAAGGCATGGAGATGCCATGGAGTCAGATGGTTCTCTGGCCCCATACATCACCATGGGGAAGGGAGGTCTTTGCTAGGTCTTGGAACTGTGGTGCTGAGGTGCTGGGTCCTCCAGGGACACACCTGGTCATTGCTTTCTCCATATTCACAGGTGGGTGGAAGATTCCCAGCTAACTCCATGACCTTTCTCTCTACCTTCCAAACTCCGCAACCCCTCCTGTAAGTTTGGAGGGAATCCTCTGTCTCCTGTTTCCCTTCAGTTTCTCTTTAAATTTCCAGGTCATCGAGCAAAATCTGAACAGTGGCTGTAGGCTTTTAGAAATAAGTCTGGGAAGGCTTGGGTGGCACAGCTAACACTGCTTCCTGCCCTTCTCTTTCAAGGCAGAAGCACTGGCCCTGCAAGCGGGGTATCAGGCAGTCTAAAGTCTGTGGTCCCTTAGGATGTCCATGCCCTCATCCCTGAATCCTGGAAACTACAGAACCATCAAAAGACAAATTGATACTGTTTTAAGTCACCAAGTTTGTAGTAGTTTGTTATAATAGCAACAATAAGACACTGTTGATTTCATCCTGAGTTTGGAGCCAGCTGAACAATGAGACACAGGAAGCAGAAGGATGGAGATTTTAAATGTTAGCTTTGCTACTATGGAAGGTGACTTGATAAAATGGCCTTTTCTTTGTGTGCACTGTGGGCTTCCTAATGCTTCACCCCTGGGTAAGTAAGTCTTATGTATTCAGCCCCTAGCAGACCTCTGCTAACTCGTTCTCCCAGGAGCTCTCCCCTTGGCAGAGAACAGATAATGTGCACATCCTGAGGGCAGGAAGAAGCAAGGGGAGGAGCCTTGGAAGCCACTAAGCCAAGCACATGCTGAGTTCACCAATTAGCTGTCACTGTCCCTTGGCAGGGAGAGAGTAAAGGAGCCAGAGGGCAGGAGTTCTAGCAGGAGTCCCTCAGTCAGGATGGAGAGGTCAGGCGGAGAGAGGTCCCTCCTCTGGTGTCTGCTGCCTGCTCAATCGGCGAGGAGAAGGAGAAAATGGAGACACTTAATATCTCAGAAATTGTCCTTCCACGTGCTTAATGCAAGTAATACTACCCATATTTTGAACTTAAAAATACAGATACTTTTAAATTCCAAACTCCTAATTTATAAACATATATGCACTATGATATATAAAATCATAAACAAGGACCTACTCTATAGCACAGGGAACTATGCTCAACATGTTGTAGTAACCTAAACAGAAAAGGATCTGAAAAAAAAATATGTGTCTGTATAACTGAATCACTTTGCTGTACACTTGATACTAATACAACATTGTAAAATCACTATACTTCAATTTTAAAAAGCCAGAAGAAAATCCAGATACTTTTTATCACTATGAAATCAGAATCCCCCCAATCTCTTTAAGTAAACGTTAAACAGATGCTTAAAGACAGGATTTCAAGGACATGGCATCATTACTCTTCCTCTGTCCTGCTTGTCTCTCTCTGTCCCTGTGTTTATTGTCTCCCTTTTCTGTAGCATTTTTGGGGCTTCCTGCCCGCCCCCCCAGTGTCACTCTCCACTCTACTTTCTCTCCTTGTTCCCTTCCATCTGGCACTCAGAATTTCTGGTAACTGATGAACAAACTTCCCTATATCTTTGTGCTGTGTATTTGCTTCTTTCTGTACCTCCCGGTTGTAGCAGAAACCTGGATCCCACCTGAGGATTCTCCCTCCCCAGGGGCTCATTCTGCTACATCCTGCCACCGATCCCTGGTGTGATTTTCATTCCCCAAGTCTACGAGACGATGATCTTGCTTCTTGGAGACTCGCGAGTTTTGTTTCTTCACCCTCTCATGCTTCCTTCTTGCTGTTATCTGCTGACACCCAGTGAGCCCTCCTCAGGGAATGTTCAATCCCAAGGGTGCTTTGCCTCTGCTTTCAAAGTCCAGCCATCATCCAGGGGGATTTTCATGCTCTATAAACAATCCGTCCCATATCTTGGGCTCTCAGTTTCTTTCTCTCTGAGGACCTCTTCCTTCATTCAGTTTTATCCCTGGCTGGCCACAGTCTGGAGCCTGACATCAGTCAAAACTGTTCCAAAACCACAATTTATTCTCATTGCTTGGAGCTCTCTGACTAAATTGTCCTCATGAACCCCTCTTATAACACACACTGGGACTTCAAATTCATTGATTCCTCGGCCTCCTGCTTTTCTCTCACTTTTATCTAGCCTATATGCAGTATTCTATGATTTCAAACTTCTCTCTTCTAATACCCCAATTCCCATTGGAATTTCACCCTCCTGGGGAAACCCTAAATCCTGGGCGAATCCAACCATCCTCTTTCTCGTGTGCCTATGTCTGATTTATTGGGTGTTTCTTGACATTGTCTTAACTTTGTGGTCATCATCTCCATCTGAGCACATGATGCGACCCAGCAGTCTCTCAGTTTACTTTCCCATGTCAAACTGTCCCGCTGTCCTCAAAATTCCAGATCAGGGTATCCTCCTTCAGTTAAGGTGATTGATCTGGCTCCTCTTCTACAAAGAAATTAGACATGATCAGACAAGAGCTCACTCAACTTAGTGCTACCGAATTCACAAATCCAGCTATTTCAGTCACCTTTTCCTGCTTATCCACTTTTGTAATTTAAGCTCCTTTTGTGAAAGTCTGATTCCTACACTCTGTTTTATTTATTTATTTTTTTACACTCTGTTTTAAATTCTACAGTTTCTTCCTTTTTCCAGGAACTTACCTTTTTGTTAAATCCTTCCTAATTCCAGAATTTATCCATATCTACTGACTCATTCCAATCAGCTTTTAAACAGTCTCAGATTTCTCTCAATTTGAAAAAACAGAAAGTAAGTAGTAGAGATGAGAGTGAGAAACTACTACAATTTCCCAAATCTTTTGGGAGTGTGATGAGCTTTGGGAGGGTGTCTGAGCATACCCGTCAGTGGGCATCCTTCACGCTGCAGTTTTCACCGGGCATTCCTTTCTGGGAGAAGAGTCCCCAGTCTTTTCCACCTGGATAAAATCACATCTTGATTGCCTGCTTTCCCTCTTGTCCCTTTCCAGATACTTCGTAAAGGAGCTGTTCTTACTATTTCTATTTTCCAATCTCACAGTCACCCTTCTACCCATTATAATATGGTTTTACCTTCTCCACTACTTTATAACTGCTTTCATCAAGGTTGCCAATGAGTTTCATATTGTTAAATACAATGGACAATTTTCAGTCCTTATTTGACCTCATAGAAACATTTGTCACAGTGACCACCACTCTTCTTCTCAGAGCTCTACTTTTCATGGTTTCTCTGGTTATTCCTTTTCTTTTATTAACTCTTTTTCTAAGTAACCTGTAGATACTGGAATTTCACAGTGCTTTATTTTTCACGTGATACACTCTTCCCAGCTCATCTCATCCACTTCCATGATTTCATTGACTACCTAGATCCATCTTTGATCCTAGCCAAGCCTCACCTATTTGTATAAAGCTTATTTGATTTCTCCACTTGGATGTTTCAATATACCTTAAAATCTTTTGGAAAGATGTTCAAGGCTGAATTTATCGATACACTCCATGAACTTGCTTGCTCCTGAAGTTTATTTTTTATATTGTATATTTTTAAGTAACTCCATTAGTCCTCTTTCTCACCGCTCACTTCTAGTACTGCATTATCACTAAATCATGTGAAAGGTCTCAAAAACCTCTCAGATCTTATGGTTAGCATCCTAGTCCATGCACCCTTACTTCCCAATTGGACTATCATGTTAATCTCCTTTTTGATGTTCCTACTATTTATCTCTTTTTTTTTTTTTCCATTTGCTGCCGTATCTTTAGTGCCTAGGCAAATATTGTCACCAGTAGTTTGTGCAATATATATTTAGTGAGTGAAGTTATTGCTTCTTGTCTTTCTCAAATCCAGCCTCTAGTCTACATACAGGATATTTTTTGAAAACTGTAAGTCTGATTATATTACTCCTCCTGTTGTTATAGCTTAAATGCCTTCAACAGCATATGCTTGCTGCTAAAATTAAATCCAAACCTTGTTTACGCAACCTTTTGGCTCTGTTCACCTCTCCAACCCCATGCAACCTGCTTCCATATAGTCTCTTGACTGCCCACAGGGCGTCTTTTATTTTCTCTCTCTCACTCTTCTACTTTAATTCCTGCTCATTCTTCATGTTCAGTACTAGTTGTCCCTTCTTCACACCAGCCTAATCTGAACTCCAGATAATTTTACCCATTATGTGCTTCTGAAACCCTCTGCTGCACTTTTCATAGTACTTTTCACACCTTTAGAATCATCTGTAGTGCCTCTATTCCACACTAGCATCAAAGTCAAGACTCTCATTTATTGTGGTTTCCCCAGAACATATAACAGAATGTTGAATGAAAAGATGAATGTAGCATATATTCATCAGTATGAATAACTGACACCCTCCACCCAATTAATGTATTTCATAAGGACTGTGTATGCCTCTTGTTTTTCCTTCTCTATATTTGATTTCTGAATTCTCATTTTGCCAGTTTATAGAATGCAAGATAAGCTGAAATGGATATAGTGGTTAGGAGCGTGATGTCTGTTTTCTGTTAATAACCAAGACTGATTCCTCGTACATCCTCTGCTAGTACTGGCTATTGTGACCTTGGACATAATCAGATCTGGAAGAACCTTGCATTTGTCCAGTGATTCCTAACATAAAGCACCTTCCATTCCTTCATATGTGGTTGGAAAGCTGGTTTTGAAACATGTATTTGATAAGTCTGTTCATTTTGAATGTGGTTTAGATTAAATCATTTCCCGAGGGTTTCATTTTTACTGTTGGTTTCATTGGCAGTTGGCAAATTTGTCCTTTTGTTAAACTATGTGAAAACAGCTCTAGAGAAATTGGCTCTAAAGGCAATTTTAATATTTTTATTATGGGAGGAAATTATTGGCCACATTTAACAAATCAACATCTCTACTTAATGTACATCCCCCCATTACCTTTGGAGCATTTTAAAGAATAGCAACCAGAAAAGTCTCCTGAGTATGATATACAGAACTTCTTTTAGCTTCTTGGAAATGACAGGGTTTGGGGTGAAAGGAGGGAAGGAGACTGGAAAAATAGGAAAAAATAGTGAGGGATGATAGGATTATTTTTCTTTATATTTTCATTAGTTTCCCAAATATCTTAACCTTACATTCTAAATCCTCTTTAAAAATATCATGGAACTTTACCAGCAGATAAGTTTTCAGAAAAATCTGAGTATCAGAGCAGCAGAGGGACTGAATATTTCCTTGAGGCTTCAGGCTAAACATGAGACTTTTTTGCCACAGATAGGGATCAACGATGAGACGTGACTTCAAGGAATCATCTACGAGTAGATCCTCCTCCCAACACCCCCCCCAAAAAAAAGCTCCATCTTATGAATCTATGATGACACCGGGAATTTTGTGATTAATAGTCCTTCCCCTAGGCTTAAGAGATTGTATACTTAGGAATCTTCTATGAAAATGAAATTTTTTCCTCTAAGGTCTTCAGGCACAGACTACTATTGGTTCTGAACACTAATCAAATGTCCATTCTCAAGGTAAAAAATAAAACATGGGGAAAGACATTCTGATGGGTGAAACCAGCGTACAACAGTTATATGGATACAAGTGAAATAAAGTTATCTTTACTAGTTACAACTTACTGGAAGGACACTGGTGCCCAGCATCAGAGGAGGAGGCAGCCAATTAGGTCTTAAGACAGAGAGTAACCAAGGCAGGTCTGAGAACTTAGGACAATTACCGCCTCGTGCCTCAGGTTCCTCATTTGGAGACTTGGAGATAAACCCAGTGTGACTTCATGAAGTTGTTATGAGGGTCAAGTGAGTTCACACTTTTGAAATGCTTAGAACAGTGCTACCACTTAATGAAAGCTCAATAAATGTTATCTCTTAGCCTGAATGCAGGAAACTCTTGGAGGGCTGCTGACAGAATGACTCTGGTTCTTGGAGAGATCATGGTAGCTTGAACCGAGGAGACAGTGATGGAAGGGATGAGAAATCATCAAACTCTGGACTCCAATAGGAGGATGGATGCCAACTGTATTTGCTAATGCATTAAATGTGAACTGTGAGAGAGGGAGAGAAATAAAGAATGATGTCATGGCTTTGGAGCAGAGCAAATGGAAAACTCTAAGTTGCCATTTATTGAGATGAAGGCATTGGGGCAGAAAAAGAATCTGTTTTTAGACATGTGAAGTTGAAGATGCCTATAAGACTTTTGGACTTCCCTGGTGGCTCAGATGGTAAGGCATCTGCCTGCAGTGCAGGAGACCTGGGTTTGATCCCTGGGTCAGGAAGATCCCAGTGGTCAAAGAAATGGCAACCCACTCCAGTATTCTTGCCTGGAGAATTCCATGGAGAGAGGAGCCTGGAGGGCTACAGCTCATGGGGTTGCAAAGAGTCGGACACGACTGAGTGATTAACACACATGTAAGATTTCTAAGTGCAGACCAAGCAGAAGAAGAGAGACTGGTGTTAAGTCGAGAACTCTAGGCTTGAGTGGTAAATAGAAAACAGCAGGAAGAATACATAGAGAAGCTAGAATAATTATTTCCAAACTCCTTGCAAGGGTGTGCATGCTATGCGTGCTAAATTGTTTCAGGTGTGTCCGACTCTTTGCGACCCTATGGACTACAGCTTGCCAGGCTCCTCTGTCCATGGAATTCTCCAGGCAAGAATACTGGAGTGGGTTGCCATGCCCTCCTCCAGGGGATCTTCCCGACCCAGGGATTGAACTCAAATCTCATGTCTCCTGCATTGGCAGGTGGGTTCTTTACCACTAGTGCCCCCTGGGAACCCCACAAGGGTGTAGCTGATATTAGTGAATTTCCTCTGATAGTAGTCAGTCCTTACTCTCTCTGCCTCTTGTCCGCACTTCAGCTGTTTGGGTTTCTTTGTTTAATGAAGTGACCTAAGCTTTTATTCCAGAGGTTTCCTGGCTATTGTTAGAACTGTCAAACATTTTGCTAGAGGACATTAACATCTGTTGGACATGGTAGATCAAGGTGGTACCCAGAGATGCTCCTGGTTGGACAGGCCTAGGACTGTGGGCTTCAGTGGGAAGCTTGGCAAAATGGGGCCACACGAAAATATTTTGAGGGAAGTGTCAGGAGGGTGAAAAGGGAGAAGCAGATGAGAAGGGAACCTTTTAAGACATATCTGTTTGCTCCCCTGATGACTGACTACTCACTGTTTTTCTCTAGGGAACTGGAATGGGCTCAGCTCACACCCGGCCTCCCTTCCTCACCCCACCCCTCACACTCGGCAGGAGACATGGCTGAGGGAATGTCAGGTGGACCCCACCCCCTGCCAGCCCGCCTCCATTTCAGTACAGGAGGTCAAAGCAGGTTGTGCTTGGATTCTTCTGCTGTTAATTTTCATTACCCAAATAGTCATTAAATGAAACTCAGCCCAGGTTTTTTTGGTTTGGTTTTTATTACCACCACCTGACTAATTATTACAAAGCAAGCATCAATTAGTTGCAGACATATACATGGCAGTTACACTGAGGAGACACGGCAGGGTTGAACAACACCGTTCCCCTGGAGTGCCCAATAATCCGGCAGAGACCAGAACTCCGTGGATAAGCAACAAATGTGTCTAATTGACTTCCTGGGAAATTAGGTCCTCATGTCAAAACATCTGGGCACAATTTTCTGAGCATTTCAACAACTCTCTGGCTCCGCAGAGGCAGAGAGGATGCCCTGGGCTGCATCTTGACTGGATTTAAACAGTGCCCTTGCACTTTATCCTTGGTCCCCTTCACTTCTTGCTGCAAATGCCCTCATGTGTAGCTCTTGGAAAAACCCACCTGTTATAGTTTGAAGTGATGCGCTTTTCTCCCCATATCTCATCACCCCATTCTCTGCCACACTGAACTTCTGGCTATTCCATGGACATGACCGAAGACGGTCAGATTAGATATTTTGTATGCATTCTTTGTCTCTTGTGTGGTTGAAAATGCATTCTTATCCTTCAAAAGTCACTGACTAAATGCAGCTTTTACAGTGTTCTCCAGCCGTTAGTTGTTTTATATACCATTCCTCCACTTCCTATCTTGAGAATAGTACTTATCAGTTTTACATTGTAATTTAACTGCTCACACATCTGTCTTTTGGACAAGCACATGAGCTGCTTGAATTTAGAGAATGTGTTGTTCTTATTTTACAGTCTAAGATCCCAGTTCATAAGCCATTTGGTGAATTTTTGTAGTATTTATGAATTGATTTTTACTTGGTCAACTAAAATGATGAGGTTTGAAAATATAACAAATAGATTTCTGTTCAACAGTTGGTATTATTTCCCTATAGTTAATTGCCCACTGATAAGAATAGACTGTAGTCTGCCAGGCTCCTCTGTCCATGGGGTTCTTTAGGCAACAATACTAGAGTGGGTTACCATTTCCTTCTATAGGGGATCTTCCCCACCCAGGGATCACATTCTGTTCTGCATTGCAGGCCGATTCTTTACCATAGGAGTCCTCAGGGAGGCCCAATAAGAAGTATGGGCAGGTTTCATATCCCCCTCCGGGTTTGGGGAAGAGTCCTAGGCAGCACCTGTGATGCACATATTGTACATCTAGCTAAATACACTAGAGCTGTTGTTCTCTGTATACTCCAAGGGCCATCAGAATTACCTGGAGCTTGACAGGCATGCAGATTTCTGAGCTCTTCTTGAGAACACAGAATCAGATCTTTAAAAAGTAGGGACTGGGAGTCTAGATGTTCAAAAAGTTGCCTGAGTGAGTCTTAGAGGCTGTAAATTTGAAAGCCACCGCAGTAAAGAGAAGAAGGGAGATAAAATGTTCCTTCCTAAAGGCAGTCAGGGTATTTTGTGATATAAAATAAAACTAGAGAT
Organism: Oryx dammah; assembly: GCF_014754425.2. NCBI lineage: Eukaryota > Metazoa > Chordata > Mammalia > Artiodactyla > Bovidae > Oryx > Oryx dammah. The sequence goes on from NW_024070209.1 coordinate 22,053,649, forward strand.
AAAAAGTATTGTGAGAGGCAACCCTCTACCCCATTCTGTCATAGAAGAGGGATAGCCTTTTATTTTGAAACTTTCTTGCCAGCATTCTTATCCTCCCTTCAGTCTTTATGTGCTGCATGTGTCCTCAGGTTGGTGTGTGTCAAAAAATTTTCATGCATGCCCCTAATAGAAAAAAGTCAAGCTATACTTCTGGGATTCTGGGTAAATAATCCAAAGCAACCTCCTGGAGAAAACAACATTCCTCTAAAGTCTTTAACATTATCTTAAATATTCAAGTTGACTGTCCATTCTATTCTACAATATTCATTACATGCATATAAATATATGTTATATATAAACATATAATATATATTGGTTTTAAAATAAAAGCAATGTTTTAAAACACTATTGAATAAAATTTAAACTGTAGGAAATTCGTTCTTGACAAATTTGTTTGTCCTTTGACATAACCTCAGGATTGTGGTTTTTCTCCATTTAAGAAGGCATCATCTTAAAATATCAGTGGATAAGGGTTCTAGGAGGAAGAAAAATAGAATAATAAAACTAGTGTAGCTGTAGAAATAAAAATGGAATGATATACCAACAGCTTCAAATTGTCTTTGGAATCAGAGATCATTTATTGGCTATACAATCTCAGGCAAATGACATTACCTCTTAGAACCTCTGATCTTTTGTCCATAAAATGAAAATAAACTACCAACCTTTCAGAAATGATTATAAAGAATAGAGATAATGTATGTGAAACCAATGGTCCATAACAGGATCTCAAAAATTGCATCTCTTTTTAAAATCAACTTTTTATCTTCTTGCCATGACAAAATAACTGGTACCCGATTAGCCTTCTCACTATAAAAAAATTCTGAAAGCAACTGTTCCCCCAAATTTAACAATAGACAGCATAGGACTGTGAATCTAGAGAAGAGAAAATGAAGGTGAGCAATATGATTAACCCAGCTTCCTACCTGTAGGCAATTTCTGGACTCCACACAGGGAGAAAAAAACCCAGGTAGAATTGCTGAGCTTTGTGGTCTCAGAGATCAGAGTTTGCAGGATTAAGGTAGCTATAATTTATGGCACAGAATACTAAAGAGAAAGAAAATATCCAGAGAAAGTGCATAGACATCTGCATAGGGATTTCTTCAATTCCTTGGATAATTACTAACCTGTCCACATAGTGAATCTCAACAGGCCAGGCAAAAAAGAGCATCTGGGAAAATAATGAATTACCAGGGAGCTAGAAGCTTGAATAATTTCCAGAGCCTACTTAAAAACCAATTCTTACTAAGTTTTATAAGAAGCCTCAAAAGGTTTTGATGATCCACAGGTAAACTAAGAGTAGCACTCTTTAAAAAAAGAAAACAGAATCTAGGCAAATGGCAACCCACTCCAGTATTCTTGCCTGGAGAATCCTAGGGATGGGGGAGCCTGGTGGGCTGCCATCTATGGGGTCGCACAGAATTGGACACGACTGAAGTGACTTAGCAGCAGCAGCAGCAGGCACTAACCAGGTAACATTCACTATGTCCAGCATCCAGTCATAAATCATTAGGTGAAGAAACAGGAAAATGTGACCCATAATCAAGAGAGAAATCAGTAAGAACAAGCAGATATAGAAATGATAAAATCAGCAAAGAAGGATTTTAATGTCCTGTTGTAAATGTGAACACAGTGCCCATGACCTATGAAATAATGGAATTATTGGAATAATTATGGAATTATCAGAATAATTATAGAATAATTCCCAGTGGTCAAACACTTAAAATTGGAATCTTAGGAGAAGAGGAGCAGCAAACTATCTGAAGCAATTGGCTGAAAAGTTCCAAGTGTGTTGAAAAATTTCAACTCATCATGTCAAGGTAAGGAGGGCATTATGATAAAAAGAGCAAAAAAGGAGTGCTAGGCAGATAATCTTACAGGTGATCACTAAAATAATTATGTCTCAGTTGCTGTTGACAGTATTATCATCAGTGGATGACCACTTTTTACACTGGAAGCAGAATTTCATCTGGAACACTTTCGTTGCTGTTCAGTCACAAAGTCACGTCTGACTCTTTGCAACCCCACAGACTGCAGCATGCCAGGCTCCTCTGTCCTCCTCTGTCTCCTGGAGTTTGATCAAATTCATGTCCTTTGAGTTGGTGATGCTATCTGCCCATCTCATCCTCTGCCACCCTCTTCTTTTGCCTTCAATCTTTTCCAACATTAAGTCTTTTCCAGTGAGTCCACTCTTCTCATCAGGTAGCCAAAGTATTGGAGCTTCAAATTCAGCATCAGTCCTTCCACTGAATATTCAAGGTTGATTTCCTTTAGGATTTACTGGTTTGATCTCCTTGCAGTCCAAAGGACTCTCAAAAGTAATATTCAGCACCACAGTTCAAAAGCATGAGTTCTTTGGCACTCAGCCTTCTTTATGGTCCAACTCTCACATTCGTACATGAATACTGGAAAAACTTTTTAATATGCTATCTAGGTTGGTCATAGCTTTCCTTCCAAGAAGCAAGTGTCTTTTAGTTTCATGACCTTAGTCACCCTACTCAGAGATTTTGGAGCCCAAGAAAATGAAATCTGTCACTGCTTCCACTTTTTCCCTTTGTATCTGCCATGAAGTGATGGGACCAGATGCCATGATCTTAGTTTTTTGATTGTTGAGTTTTAAGCCAGCTTTTTCACTCTCCTCTCTGACCCTCATCGAGGCTGTTTAGTTCCTCTTTGCTTTCTGTCATTAGGGTTGTATCATCTGCATATCTGAGGTTATTGATATTTATCCTGGCAATCTTTATTCCAGATTGTGATTCAGCAAGCCTGAATCACATGCATTTCATCATGTGCATTTCACATGATGCACTCTTAATGTAAGTTAAATAAGCAGGGTGACAACATACAACCTTGTCATACTGCTTTCCCAATTTTGAACAGTCATCCCGTGTCTGGTTCTAAATATTGCTTCTTGACTTGCATGTAGGTTTTTCAGGAGCAGGTAAGGTGGTCTGCTATTCCCATCTCTTTCAGAATTTTCCAGTTTGTTGTGATACACACAGTCAGAGGCTTTAGCCTAGTCAATGAAACAGAAGTGGATGTTTTTTAGAAATTCCCTTGCTTTCTCCATGATCCAGTGATTATCGGCAATTTGATCTCTGGTTCCTCTCCCTTTTCTAAATCTAGCTTTACAGCTGAAAGTTCTTGATTTGTGTACTGTGGAAGCTTAGCTTGAAGGATTTTGAGCATAACTTTGCTAGTATGTAAAATGAATGCAATTGTACAGTGGTTCAAACATTCCTTGGCATTGCCCTTTTTGGGAATTGAAATGAAAACTGCTATTTTCCAGTCCTACGGCCACTGCTGAATTTTCCAAATTTGCTGGGATATTGCATGCAACTATTTAACAAAATCATCTTTTCGAATTTTACATAGCTTGGCTGGAAGTCCACCACCTTCACTAGCTTTTCGTAGTAATACTTCCTAAGGCCCACTTGACTTCACAACCCAGATGTCTGGCTCTAGGTGAGTGACCACACCATCATGGTTATCCAGGTCATTAAGATCTTTTTTTGTATAGTTCTTCTTTCCATCTCTCATTTATCTCTTCTGCTTCATCCTTACCATTTCTGTCCTTTATTGTACCATCTTTGCATGAAATGTTCCCTTGATATCTCCAATTTCTCAAAGAGATGTCCAGTCTTTTCTATTGTTTTCCTCTATTTCTTTGCATTGTTCATTTAAGAAGTCCTTCTTATCTCTCTTTGCTATTCTGGAACTCTGCATTCAGTAGAGTATATTTTTCCCTTTCTCCTTTGCCTTTTGCTTTACTTCTATTCTCAGCTATTTGTAAAGCCTCCTCAGACAACCACTCTGTCTTCTTGCATTTCTTTTTCTTTGGGATGGTTTTGGTCACTGCCTCCTATACGACCTTCCATAGTTCTTTAGATACTCTGGGATGCTTTAAATCACATCAAAGAAATGAAGGTAATTTTAGGTTCATTTTTGGAATGTTTCTTTCAACACACAGAATAGAAATGCAGAAAATTCAGGGACAGAATCTGTCTGGTTCCAAGATGCATGCAAAGCTTGTTTGGACTTTCTCTGGTGGAAAAATGGGGGTGGGGGAAGCAGGTGGACAAGTAAGGAATCCAAGAGTATTTTATTGAAAATTGAAGATGATCTTCCTGATTCTTACTCCTGCCTTAATTTAGGAGAAGGCAATTTTGAAATAGAAGACAATGGCTATTAAACTCATGTGAATCATTGTACAGTTATATCAGTGTTGTGGATTCAAAACTCAGCTGGGTAACTTAGGTCATTTATTTTATTGTTGAGTCACTCATTATATCTTTACCCTGACCTATTGCTAATAAATGAGTGTTACTGATTACAAGAAGAATAGGAAATGTGTGTGGCTAGAACAGCAAAATGGATGAAATATGAATTACAAGACATACTAATTTTTGCTTAGAAACAAAAATGTCAAAAAACAAAGCCAATATTTACAGAGAATTAGGTTTGTTGAAACACAGTTGACTCTTGAACATGCCGGGGTTGGAGATCATGACTCTGCAGAGTTGAAACTGCATTTGTAACTTATAGTCGGCCATGTGTGTCTGTGGTTCCACACCCACAGATTTAATCGACCACATATTGAAGAGTACTGTAGTGTTTACTATTGAAAAAATGTGTATAAAAGTGGACCATCATAGTTCAAACCTGTGCCATTCAAGGCCTAACTGTATACTCTTAACTTAGCACTATTCACAGTAGCCAAGACATAGAAATGAGCCAAATATCCATCAGCGGATGGATGGATAGCCAAATGTGCTTTATGTCTACAACAGAATGTTATTCACCCCTAAAAGGAAAGGAAGTTCTATCGCATCCTACAATATAGATGACCTTGAGAACTTTCAGTTCAGTTCAGTTCAGTCGTGTCCGACTCTTTGCGACCCCATGAATCGCAGCACACCAGGCCTCCCTGTCCATCACCAACTCCCGGAGTTCACTCAAACTCATGTCCATCGAGTCAGTGATGCTATCCAGCCATCTCATCCTCTGTTATCCCCTTCTCCTCCTGCCCCCAATCCCTCCCAGCATCAGGGTCTTTTCCAAGGAGTCAGTTCTTTGCATGAGGTGGCCAAAGTATTGGAGTTTCAGTTTCAGCATCACTCCCTCCAAAGAAATCCCAGGGCTGATCTCCTTGAGAACATTAGGCTAACTGAAATAAGTCTGTTACTAAAAGTTATATACTGTATGATTCCCACTTCTATGAAATCTCTGGTCAAATCCAGAGAAACACAAAACAGAATGCCAGTTCCCAGGGATTGCAGGTGGGAGTTGTTTAATGAACATACTTTCAGTTTTGCAAGATAAAGTTCTGGAGATCTGTTCTACAATATGCATATGCTTAATATTACTAAACCTTACACTTAAAACAGTTAAGTTGGTAAATTTTATTTCACCACAATAAAAAAAATGTGTGTGTGTGTATGTGTATATATATATATATATATATATATATATATATACTTACATTATTCTCTTAAAACTTACAGTAACCCTGTGAGGGTGGACATTAAGCCACTTTCAAGATGTGGAAATCAGGTTCAGAGAAATTAAGTGATTGTCTGTAGTCATCCAGCTCTGTTCACAGCACGATGATGATTTAAACTCAGCCATCTGACCTCAGAGCCAGTGCTCTTCCTACTCATTCTGTTCCATGAAAGTGGACAAGCTCATTCCTGCTGGGTCCTGGGCTGCTTGGAGGTCCCTGCACCATAAAGAAGTGCTCCTTCCTTGAGGTCCTTTGTATTTATCCAGTTTTCTGCTTCTCCTTTGAAGACATAGTCTTTGTTCACCTCAACTGTGAGTGATTTTGCAGGCCTGCAGATTTTTAGACTTGACATCACCTTTAAGCATCTGTTCTAGAGGTTTCTACCTGTTTTGTCTGATTTAGATGACATGGTAAGCCCAATGTCTCCTGGAAAAGGTCTGTTTTGACCTTTTAAACATACTGAAATTCTATGTTAAGATTTCATTTACAAAAAATGAAACGGGTGCTAATGCTGGGAAATTAATCTATTCCAATCATCCATGGCGGGGGAGACTGAGGCTCAGAGTGTCTTGCCAGAGGGAAACAGCTAGTGAGCGGTAAAGCCAAGATGAGAATTCCGGGCTCTTTCATAATTTCTGCTTTAGTTTGCTGCTCTCTAGACTCTCCTTGCTAAATTCCTGTAAGCCCACATTTTTGGCTGTATGAGCGTGTGCTCAGTTGTGTCCAGCTGTGTGTGATCCCCTACTATCTCATTCTTTTCACCCAGGTGTGGGTGGGTCAGTGTGGGGGTGTGGGTGGGGGTGTGGGTGGGTGTGGGTGTGGGTGGGTGTGTTGTTCCCTTTCTAAAGTATAGTGTCCTTGGGGGATGGCATTCATCTTGGTGTCTGATTGTCTGAGTTAGGACATGGTACTTGCATATTCGTTCATTCCACATTGCAGCTGCCTGGATATACCCGCCAATTACATGAATAAATATAGTAATAGTGGATTTCAAACCCATATGGTTATTCACCTTGATCTCCTGTTTCTGTGCTTTTCAGGAGCAAAAAATAAGGAAGTTTTGAAAGCCAGTTTCAAAAGCAGAAAAATTTTTAGAGCAGTTTCATTATTAAAAGAATACTAATCATTGGAATATGTCCTGATGATGAATATGAAAGTTTACTGCTTGTCTCTATGGCTCTTCGTGAAGGCAGGGGGAGATGAGTGGCAGGTGGGGACTCTCAGAGACCGGTGACAGAGGGCTTAGGGTCTGGGGAGCTGCAGCTGCATTTTGGGTGTGTTCCACCTGGCAAATACCTTTTCAAGTATTTCAGCTTCAGTGAACTCAGAATGTATTTTGCTAATTGCCTTTTCTATTTGCTTCTTAATCCCCCTGTGTACTTAAGTGGCAATTTAATCCATCTGTTTCATATTCATTTACACTTAACTCATCTAAATGTTATTTGGAGGGAAAGAAATCTGAAAACTTTTGGATTTAGTTAATGCAGATTGATCTTCAATTCCAGAAAGGAAAATCATAAACGAATGAGTACCAGGATTGTTTAGTCTAATTCATAAATAAGAGGATCCCTCTCTTCCAGTCATAAGCACATTGTGCAACATTGTGACATCAGAGTCTAACCTTTACTGTGTCTCCTGTGTCACCCACACTTTGACCTTCCTCTGGTGTCCTCCTCCTGTGTGCTCGTTATATGCTCTGCTCTCCTACAATAGTAGTCCAACCACACTAGCTCCTAACATAATTCTCTGTATTTTGCTCTACTCATTGAGAGATGATTTATCTGCTAAAGGAATTCATGATAAGATGTTCAGATGAAACTAGCAATACCCAAACTTTATTGCAAGTTGACTAATGCCAGTGATTCAATTAGTTTATTATAACTCTTATAAGTTCCCTGACAGGAAGTGGTCCTGTTATTCTCATCTGAGAGATGGAGAGGTGGAGTGACGTGACCAGGGTCGTGTTGCTTGCATATTGCAGGGTGGAAATCACAGCTCAGAATGTCTGACTCCAAGGCTTGTGCCCTTAACCTCCATGCTCACTGCTTCTTATTGACTTACTGCTTTCTCAGCATGTTTGAATCAAGTGGCTCTTTTTAACTCTTAAAATGATTCTGATGGATGGAAAAGAAACAAGTATTGGGAATTACAGAACAATCCCCTAGGACTCTGGGATGAAAGTTGTGAGAGGGTGAAAGAATTACTCCACAGTAATTCTGGAGAATTACTGCTCCATTAGTCATCTTAGCTTAACTTGGAAGATGCAAAATATTTCCCTTTGTGAGGGTCCAGACGTAAATCTGCTTGTTTCAAAGAATCTGTCCTACTTTTAATGTAGACATCAAACATGAATTAATTTGAAATGTGCACTAGATTTCACCACCAGTTTGAGGCTCTGCAGCCTGACTTGCTTTCCCTTCAGCTTCTCTGCTGCTGCTGCTGCTGAGTCGCTTCAGTTGTGTCCGACACTGTACGACCCCATAGACGGCAGCCCACCAGGCCCCCCCCTTTCCTGGGATTCTCCAGGCAAGAACACTGGAGTGGGTTGCCATTTCCTTCTCCAGTGCATGAAAGTGAAAAGTGAAAGTGAAGATGCTCAGTCGTATCCGACTCTTAGCGACCCCATGGACTGCAGCCTACTTCCGTCTTGCCTGGAAAATCCCAGCTTCTCTAGGGCATCACTAACCCCTCCAGCTCCCACAAGCATGATTATCTCAGAGTTGTGATTCTCAAACTGTGGTCTTCAAAACAGCAACACCTAGGAACTTGTGAAAACTCTGAGACCTTGTTCCAGACCTGCTGAATCAGGACGTGTGGGGTTGGGAACAACAGTCCATGCTTCAGTGAATCAGTCCTCTAGGTGATTCTGAACTAAGCTCGAGTTTGCAAGCCACTGTCTCTGTGAAAGGGTCAATAAAATGCAATATAGATTCTTAATACTCTGTGCTGAGTGCGCTAAGAAGGATGGATCAACCAGAATATAGCCAGGACTGGCTCAAAGTATGTTGGCAGCAAATATACTTTGAAATGCAAATCAACAGACCTAAGAGTCCAGGAGGAAGTATGAGATATTTAAATGAAGAGCTGAAAAAGCTCCAAGAGCAGTAAAATACAAAGGATGGAAAACTCTGCAGAGTCTCATAGAACACAAGAAGTCTGACATCTGACCCCAGTTATCCAAAGTTGTGGGGCTGGGGAGGCTGAGAGGAGGTGGACTATGGCAGGAGAAGGTACCTGGGCTTACATAACAACAAATGGCAAACTGGGCTCTTAAACAACAGAGTTCATTGTCTCTTAGTTCTGGAGATCTAGAGTCAAGGTGTCATCAGGGCCTGCTCCTTCTGATGGCTCTGTGGCATGAACTATTCCATGCCTTTCTTATGGTAGCATTGGGTATTTCTTGGTTTCTAGGTGCATCACTTCAGTCCCCCAGTCTTGGGTGGTGGTCTCCCTTTGTGTCTTCACATTGTCTTCCCTCTAGGCGTGTCTCTGTGTCCGATTTCCCCTTTTTATAGGGACATCAGTCATACTGGATTAGGGCCCCCTCTAATGACCTCATTTTAGCTGAACTTCCTTGTTAAAGACCCTATTTCCCAATGGGCTTCCCTGGTGGCCCAGCAGTAAAGGATTTGCTTGCAATGCAAGAGACTCATGTTTGACCCCTCAGTCAAGAAGCTCCCCTGGAGTAGGAAATGGCAACCCACTCCAGTATTCTTGTCTGAAGAATCCCCAAGGACAGAGGAGCCTGGTGGGTGACAGTCCACAGGGTCACAAAGAGTCGGATACAATTGAAGTGATTGAGCACATGCCCAGCACATGCACAATCGCAATAAGGTCACGTGCAGAGGTATTGGGGTTAGAACTTAAGTGTAACTTTTGGGAAAGCACAGTTCAACCCATAACAGTACCTCTAGGAGAAGTAGAGGGTGGGAAGAGAGGGTGAAGGGCAGGGTAGAGTGTGGTCCTTCTGTGGATCTAGCAGAAAGAACAAAAGCGAGTGGTTCCCCGAAGGGTGCATCTTTGTGGCTTTAGTTGATCTTTTTTGTGGGGTTTTTTTTTCATGCCACAGTTTAGATGCTACCCATTCCAGGTCAGCCCCACTCCAAGGCATTAGATTGCTTCCTCCCACCACTGGCAGTACAGTGGCATAGAAAGTGCATTGCATTAGGGACAAAGAGTATGAATTGGAAAATTTTCTAACTCTGCTTTCTCATCTGTACAGAGAAAATAATTCCTACCCTACCTCCTGGGATGTTGTAGAGATGATCTATTGAACTGTGATTTTTTGCCAGTGGTGAACTCTATAAGGATCTCAATCACATGAAATGTTAAGAGATGGATAAGAGCATCATAACTCAGTCCTCCTCCTCATTCCATGGGAGATTTTAAAGAGATGCTGAGGTTCTACACAAATATACTACATGGAGCAGGGCTGCTGCTTTAGCATGCAGTTTTTTTTCTGCTGCTTCTAGAATTCTTGAGAGGCCATGGAGCCTTAACCAAGCTGTAGTGTGAATTGCTAGAAGAATGACATTTGCTCCATCACTGATGTTTCCTTACCCCGGGAGGCCCCTATGTTCCTGATCATCACTGGTGTGGAGATCAGACTTTCTGTGCTAGCAAGAGTGTCAACAATTAACTCAAGAACAAACTGGGAGTCATCAACCGTGACAGACTCATTCAGGAAAAATAACAATCCTATTCTCTGTTCTCCTTTTTCCTTTAGGAATGTCTCTGGTCTCTTATCAGAAGACAATCAAGTCTCGTGATCAACTGCCTCTTCTTTTCTAGGTCAAACCTCCTCAATGCCTTTCTTTTTGTGGGAATTGGCAATTTTCTCCAGAATCTTAGATAGTATTTCAGTAGCTTCCAATTACTACATTGCTCCCCAACTTCTAGGCTCAGTTAACCAACACAGTCATTTCTCAGTGTCAGCTAGTCATCCTGGGGCCACACCCAGAGCTCAGTGAGGCCAATACTTGTCCCCTGCAGTATCTATTTCTTCCTACCTGCTACTCCTTGCAGCATCCCCCCTCCCATCTTACTCTCAGCCAGCTTCCACTTATAAAGTAGAAATGATGCTGATTATGGACTTTTGGGGTCTTGCATTGCAAGGGTAGGGTGTAGCTGTTTGTTTGTTTGTTTGTTTGTTTTTTAACAGAAAATACAACAGAGAGAGTAGCATTAACTTTGGAGTCCTGAGTTTGAATCTTAAGTCTGATATTTGATAGCTGTGTGACTTTGGGCAATTTATTCACCCTCTCTGATCTGAAATTCCTAATTCATAAAATAAATAGTATCTACTTCATGGAGTTATTGTGATGGTTAAGAGAGAGAATGTAAAAGTGAAATGTACATTCAAAACCACCCATATGGTGTTCCATACAAATTGGGTGATATCTGTTGGAAGCCAGCCTTGGCTACAGCTGGCGCAGTCATATCAGTTGTCTTGTTCTTACCTTGTTATTTACAACAGACCTCATCATAATTCCATGTCTAAAACTTCAGATGCTGAAAAGGCTCTTATTCATGGTCCTGGACCAATCAAAACAAAGGCTCAGACGGTTGTTTCACTTGAGAGAAGTCACTAACACTTCCAGCTCCAACCAGTCTCTTGCTTTGTGAGGGTCTTCAAACAACCCATGGACCTAGAGGCTGCCCCTGGGCCACATGATCATTGGCCAATTCTAGTCACTGACTATTTGTTTACAACCCTACTCTAGGAGGGCCCTGTCCCCAGGACAAAGACAAGAGGCCATGGCAGGACACATTCTCCTAGGACTGATTTCTGGGCTTCCCTGGTGGCTCAATGGTAAAGAATCTGCCTGCCAATGCAGGAGACTCGGGTTTGATCCCAGGCTGGGAAGATCCCCTGGAGAAGGAAATGGCAACCCACTCCTGTATTATTGCCTGGGAAATCTCATGAACAGAGGAGCCTGCCGGGCCATTGTCCATGGGCTCGAAAAAGAGTTGGACACGAATTATTGACTAAACAATACAACTGATTTCTGGGCCTGAGGTTGTTGCAGTATTCATGAAGCTAGCCAAGATGTAGAAAGGACGATTATTACCATGAGTTCTACCAGAAATAGTAGAAATAACAGGTCTCTGAGACTGAAGATCTGCCTCTCTTCTGGAGAGCAAGTTAACCCCTTATTGTAATCTTGTTTCAAACGTCTCCAAGAAGCACTTCCCCAGAGTACTCTCCTAGACGGAATGCAGGCCACTTTGCCTCCTCATGACTCTTTTGCATTTGCATGCTAATTTTTCTCATTAAATCTCATCAGCATAGGTGAATGTGTCATGGCCAGGACAGAGTTTGCCCAGTGAAAGACTTAACTTGCCATTACCCCGCCAAGGTTCAATTTACTCAGCATTCTTGGTTATTCTCACTCTTGTGGTGAAACTCATTTATAATTCTGTCTTTTCTTTTTTCTTCTCAAGGTCTGCTGTGCAGTTTCTCCTGCCTTTACTAATTAACTCAGTTTGCACTAGCTAACTTTGCTATCATCTTCTTCCTCTCTATCATAGATTACCTTTTGGGTCAGGCTTCGTCTTGATGTTGATGCAAGTGAGAAGAGCAGTATGTTGTACTTCAGGCAGCAGGGACAGCCTGGGGTCAGCTGCTGCCATCTCAGCCTTACTGAGCATCACTGGGGGACCAGGAGATAGTATGGAATTAAGGTCACCTGTGCCAACCAAGGAATTAGAGGGCAGGGAAATTGAATTTATTATACAGTACTTGACAACCTCCCTATTACCTCTTGAAAGCTAAAAAACCAGGCCCTTTTCCTAGTTCTGCAGGTATGTTTTTTGCTACATAGGGCAGAGTTGATATGGAATCATGGGGCTTCCCTAGTGGCTCAATGGTAAATAATCTGCCTGCCAATGCAGGAAATGACAGAGACGTGGTGTGATCCCTGGGTCAGGAAGATCCCCTGAAGGAAGGTGCTGCAACCCACTCCAGTTTTCTTGCCTGGAGAATTCCATGGGCAGAGGAGCCTATTGAGCTGCAGTCCTCCACAGAGTTGCAAAGAGCCAGACACTACTGAAGTGACTGAGCAGGCATGCATGCATGTGTTCATATGTACGTGGTGGGGGCTATGGAGTCAAGGAATGATAAAAATAATTCAAAACCAACCTTCTGTTTTACTTTACAGCATGACTTTCACAGGGCCACTCTGCTGCCTGGTGTCTTAATATGTCTTTCCACTTCACAGCTAATAGAGCCAAGCCTACATTAGACTAAGATTAACGAGTCATCTCCGAGTATGCCAGCCCTGCTAGCTTTCTCTTTCTCCTCTTGGTCATTCATTTGGCCTTCTGACAAAATTACAGCCATCCTTTCTCTTCCAAGAGTTGTTCAGCTCAGACAAGCAGCTTTGTCTTTAAATTTCCCAGGAGAGGAACTTGAATAGTGGTCCCCAGAAGAGTATTACAGGTCAGAAGAATCGACCAGCGCTTAGAAGCTCAAATGGGACTCCCCAGTTCCCTGCCTCTCTTCCCCCTGCATCTCAATTGATCCCATCCTTCACAATAGATCTGAAGCAAAAGAGTATCCACAATTACTCAAAAACAAACTGAATCATCAGCTGTGACAGATCCATTCTGAGGTGGGGGTGGGAGAAGCCCAAATAGTTCTTTTCTCTGTTTTCCTGTTTCCTCAAGGGATTTCTCTGAAAGGTTCTGGTCTAATCTGGGAAGAATCACAACAGAGCACTAGGTCTTTCACATCCTATGTGACATGATGACATGCAAGAGGAAAGTGACATCTCTGCGACAAGGTTCGTTTGTAAGAAAGGTGGTAATATTTACAGACCATACAGTTATAATGATGATGTAAGATAGTGAACAGGCATGCGAAGCAGAGTGTCTGGGCCCTTCGAGTATGCTCGCCATACTGGTTCCCTTCTTACCTTTCCTAAGTGGGAGTCACGGAGTTTTCAGGAGCACCTGGCATCTGGGTGATGACCTGGAGACCGATGCTAAGAAATCATGTTTAAAAGCCATTCTCGTGTGTGATCAGTCTTGTCCTTGCAACCTCATGGACTGTAGCCCACCAGGTTCCTCTGTCCTTGGAACTGTCTAGGCAAAAATACTGGAGTGAGTTGCCATTTCCTACTCCAGGGGATCTTCCTGACCCAGGGAACAAACTTGTGTCTCTGGGATCTCCTGCCTTGGCAGGCAAATTCTTTACCACTGTGCCACCTGGGAAGCCCTTAAAAGCCATTAGTCTGAGGATAATGATGGAACGTCACTGAAGGGAGGGGGCATTAGAGGTTAACTCAAATGAAGCCATGTATATCAGGAAATGTAGCCTATGACGGGAAAACCGCACCACACGGACCGGAGGGAGACCATGGCGGAGGGACACAGGCTCTCCTCTGCTTGTGAACTCCAGTTCTGTGTCAGAATTGCTCTTCTCAGGTTGATATTGTACGTGACAGCATCTACCAATTCCAGGAAGGGCTGTTAGAAATCATGCCCCTGGAGGAATTTTTACTGTAAGGAGCAAATACCACATGCCAGATAAATGGTTAAAGACACTAAAGTCACCTCCCTGCAGGGAGATCTTTTATACTGATGAGTTCCTTCTGGAGAAAATTCCTTCTCAGGTTTCTATTGATAAAATTGCCAGGAGTGTAAAAGGCCCATAACTTTCTTCAGCCTTTACTCTGGGATTGCTCTGTGGCTGAAAGCAAGAGCAATCAAAAGATCCGGGCTGTTACTAGATGGGAGGCAAGCAGAGGGTGTATCGCCTAGTGTGCTCAGTCATGTCTGACTCTTTGCGACCCCATGGACTGGAGCCCACCAGGCTCCTCTGTCCATGTTGTTCTCCAAGCAAGAATACTACTAGAGTGGGTTACCATTTCCTCCTCATTCCTGACCCAGGAATCGGACCCACATCTCTTATGTCTCCTTCACTGCAGCTGGATTCTTTACTGCTGGACCAGAGAAGCCCCCAGTATCAGGGAGTTAGGTACTATCAATTATACTTGGATTCAGGCTGCTGCTGCTGCTAAGTCACTTCAGTCGTGTCCGACTCTGTGTGACCCCATAGATGGAAGCCCACCAGGCTCCCCTGTCCCTGGGATTCTCCAGGCAAGAACACTGGAGCGGGTTGCCATTTCCTTCTCCAATGCATGAAAGTGAAAAGTGAAAGTGAAGTCGCTCAGTTGTATCCAATAAAAGAATAGCCCAAAGTCCACAAAAGCAGAGTAATAGTGTTTTCAAACCTTCCTTTCTTTAGAAGCCAAGGTCACAACTTGTTACATATGGCTTGTATATAATAAGGCTCATTTCAGGAAATAAGAAAAACAGAAATGAATTGTTTTCAGGACATGATAAGAAATTAGGGGAAAAAGTTATGTTTGGGGGACTAGCTTAAAATTTCAAACAGTGCTCTAAGAGCTAAAAATAAAAAGCACTCCCCCCAAAACAAACAACCCTCTGCCAAAATATAAAATAGTGAAGTTGAGGAAGATTCTGGCTTAGCAGCCCTCTGTAGTTCACTGCTGCTCAGACTGCTGTACCTGGCATTTAAAATACTTCATTCAAAGGTTTCACTTTACCTAACCAGCTTTGCTAGATCTTAGAAATCTGCTTCCAGATTCTTCCTTTGACACATGCAAAAACTGATAACCAGGCTTATTTTTATGCAGCTGGTTAGTATTAGAATTTACAGAAGTGAAGCATATATCATAAAAAATATTTCGTTAAACAGCATATTTCCACTCGTGAGTGTGTCTTCTGCTCAGTTTTCAATTGGGTTGTTAGTGTTTTCATTCCTGGGTAATGACTGTGGTTGATTTCTACTTTTGTCTTTTAAAAAAATTTTATTGAGGTGTAATTCAATAAAATGTTGCTGTGTTGTGTTAATTTCTACTGTACAGCACAGTGAATCAATTATATATATACACACACACATATGTTTCTCATATTCTTTTCCATATGGTTTATCATATAGTATTGAATATAGTTCCCTGTGCTAAATAGCAGGACCTCATTGTCTATCCTATAATTGCATCTGCTAATCCCAAGCTCCTAATACTTCCCTTTCCTACTATCCCTCTCTCCCTTGGCAACCATGAGTCTGTTCTCTATGTCTGTGAATCTGCTGCTTTTTCATAGCTCTGTTCATTTGTGTCATATTTTAGATTCCACATATAAGTGATATCATGAAGTATTTGTCTTTCTCTTTCTGACTTACTTGCTTAGTATGATAATCTCTAGGACCATCCATGTTTTTTAATGATGAGTAATATTTTAGTGTGTGTGTACACCACATTTTTTATCCATTCATCTGTTGGTGGAAATTTAAGTTGTTTCCATGTCTTGCTATTGTGAACAGTGATTCTATGAACATAAGCGTGCATATGTCTTTTTGAATTACAGTTTTGTCTGGGTATATGTCCAGGAGTGGGATTGCTGGATCATACGGCAACTCTATCTTTAGCTTTTTGAAGAACCTCCACACTATTTTTCATAATGGTTGAACCACTTTATATTCCCATCAAAGTACAAGAGGATTCCCTTTTCTCCACACCCTCTCCAGCATTTATCATTTGTAGACTTTTTAATGATGGCCATTCTGATCAGTGTGAAGTTGTACCTCATTGCAGGTTTGATTTGCATTTCTCTAATAATTTGTGATGACGGACATCTTTTCATGTGCCTATTGACCATATGTATGTCTTTAGAAAAATGTCTATTTAGGTCTTCTGCTCAGTTTTCAATTGATTTGTCAGTTTTTCCATTATTGAGTTGTATGAGCTATTTGCACATTTTGGAAATTAAGCCCTTGTCAGTTTCAACATTTGCAAATATTTTCTCCTAGTCTGCACTTTGTCTTTTCGTTTTGTTTATGGTTTCCTTTGCTGTGCAAAAGCTTAAAAGCTTGTTTAGGTCTCACTTGTTTATTTTTGCTTTTATTTCTATTGCCCTTGAAGACTGACGTAATGAAACATTGGTATGATTTAGGTCAGAGAATGTTTTGCCTGTGTTCTCTTTCAGGGTTATTATGGTGTTTTATCCTATATTTATAAGTCCTTAACCCATTTTTTTGACTTTATTTCTGTGTATCGTGGGAGGGTGTGATTTGTTCATTGATTTATATGTGACTTTTATATATTCTAGCTTTCCCAACACCACTTGCTGAAGAGACTGTCTTTTCCCCTTTTCCCCATTGTATATTCTTGCCTCCTTTGTCAAAGGTTAATTGTCTGGTTTTATTTTCTTGATATACTTTTATTTTCGTTGGTTGATTTTGATTAAAAAGGGAAATTTAGGGGCTTATATGACTGGGAAGTCTAGGAACACTGTTTGAGCAACAACCAGAATAGGGGTCTCAAAACAGGGTGTTCTCCTTCATTAGATTTTTTGACCCTGTTTCTCTCTGTGTTGGCCTTCTTCATACCTACGAAAGATGAGCTTTCTCCATGTGGTCAGGAGACATGGCCAGTGGGAACACTAGCCTTTGTTATTTCCACTCTGTAACCCCAGGACAAAGAGATTTTCTATACAGGATCCTGATTGGCCTTGTTACCTAGTCCAAGCTTGTACTGCTTACCACATGACAGACCAAAATTTAGAGATGAACTGTTGGGGCAAAGAATGGCAATTTTATTCAGAAAGTTAGCAGATTGAGAAGATGGTGAGAAGAGTCCCAAAGAACCATCTTGCCAGGGTTTGGATGCTAGTTTATTTTATAGAACAAAGAGAGGGAGGTAAGGAGCAAAAAAGGCAGTAAGTTGTTACAAATATTTCCTGGTTCCCGCCAGAAGACTCCAGAGGGGATATGTTAGTTTCTTCTTTCCTGCAGCCATTTACAGATGGGCCTGGTTAGGATGTTTCCTGCAGGCTAAACAAAGGTATTCTAGCTTAACACTCACACATGGGAGGCAGGGTTCCCCGAAATGGGGCATTATGTATATTTTAAGCTGTAGGCAACATCCCTTTAGAGGTTAACTTGCAGAAAAAGCAATTGAATACAAAGGTTAAAGTGAAAGAAATAGATCTAATATGGAATTAGACTTGTTCCCTGCTACAGCCCCTCTTGGATCATGTGACCCAGGTAGATTGGTAACTACTTTCAGGAGAGGGGGGACTCTCTTATGGATCCAAGCAAGTCATGTACCTCTCCTGCCATTGAGAACACAAGTCTATGACAGACATTCCTGACAGTACTTTATGGAGTAGGAAGAATTAGTCCACAGAAAAAGGAAACAAAATCACGTTTACCATAACATGTATTACTCTTTCAGTTTAAATATATATGGTTTTTTTTCCCCAAAATAACTACATATATTTATATATATATATATAAATTTACTTCTTAAATTGAACTTGTTTTGTGTGCCTTCAATACTTTCCACTGAGAAAATAGTAGACTCCTTATGTGGAGTCTCCTCATGCTTGTATTAGTCATTTGGATTCCCTCACCAACTCAGGTATTCAAAGAATTAAGAAAACTGAGGCTATATATATACATATACACACACACACAAATTTGTATATAACATATGACATATATATAACTGTATATAACATGTGCTGTACTTAGTTGCTCAGTTGTGTCCAACTCTGTGAGCCCATGGACTGTAGCCCTCCAGGCTTCTCTGTCCATCAGATTCTCCAGGCAAGAATACTGGCACGGGTAGCCTATCCCTTCTCCAGGGGATCTTCCCAACCCAGGAATCAAACGTGGGTCTCCTGCATTGCAGGCAGATTCTTTACCAGCTGAGCTACCAAGGAAGCCCCATGATCCTATAGAGCTTCTCAATTTACTGTCCTCAGTACCTTCTACTTCCGCCATGCTTTCTCCTACCTTTGTGATATTGCTGAGATTTTCTTCTCTGACTGAAATGAACATTGGTCTGATGTAGACACCTGGATTCTGATCCAACCTGTGCCGTTGATAACCCTGTGTGAGTCTTGACTATAACATCGATACCTGAAGCCTCAGTTTTGTTAACTCTGACTACCTGAGTTGGTGAGGGATCCAAATGACTAACATACAAGCATAAGCATGAGGAGACTCCACATAAAGTGCCCACCATTTTCCCAGCAGAATGTATTGCAGCCACACCAAACAAGTTCAGTTATAAGAAGTAAACTTTTCAGGATGCAAATGAATGTCAAATTATATTTATTTTTAACTTAGTTATAAAGACATATGAAAATAGCATATTTTATAGAGTATTAATTAGTCATACAGTATTTTATACCCTCATGTTCTATGAATAACTTTATTTAAAACACATAGAATATTCAGCATAAGCTTCATGCTCAATAGAGCCGCTTTTGAATCATCTGACAGTTTTCCAGAGTATGCCATCGTCATTTCTATGTTTTTGAGACAGAGTCCTTTTTGAATCTGTGTAGGATGCTTTCACTGGCATTTATTATCCCCTGTCACAAATACTCATTCAAAAGATGGTATCCTTGACCTTCGTTTCATTTGTGTGTGTGTGTTTACTGTGCCCACAACATATTATTATGTTGATTTTCAAGTGCTCTTTAAAATGCTTGTTTACTCAAAATTATGAGATCATGGGCTTCCCTGGTGGCTCAGAGGTTAAAGCGTCTGCCTGCAATGCAGGACACCTGGGTTCGACCCCTGGGTCGGGAAGATCCCTTGGAGAGGCAAATGGCAACCCACTCCAGTATTCTTGCCTGGAGAATCCCATGGAGGGAGGAGCCTGGTAGGCTACAGTCCATGGGGTTGCAAAGAGTCGGACACGACTGAGCTACTTCACTTTCACTTTCACTTTCATGAGATCATACTTCAGGAATAATTCCTACATCTTTATTTGATTTATTATTTCCTTATTGTTTCCAACCTAATCCATCATATGACCCCGATACACATTAAACTAACACTGATTGTGGGCATTTCAGGTGAACCTGTTTCATCCAAAAGATATTTCATTATTCTGAGTAAAGTTACAGAGCTGTGACTTTTTATTTGGAGAAATTTTAAGAATGTAGATAATGTGACTCCCTCTTTACTAAGGGATAATTTGGGGGAGAAACCCTTATTTGTGATGTCAAGAGAGATAAGGGAGACAGCTGATGAAAGTCAGCTTTTAAAACTGCCCACCGTAAAGGAGAGAGAGTGATGATGCCATATAAAGCCTCAGTCATGCAGGGAATGAACCTGGGGAGGCCTGCCTGTTTCATTAGTACAAAGGTAGATATGGGCTGCACTGAGCCAGCCAAAGCCTAGGAGTGACCACTGGCACCGAGAAAGATAGTTCTTGGTGTGAGTCAAGGGAAAAGGAAGAGACAGTAAGTTTTAGAAGGATCTTTCTACCAGAAGTGAGAGCAGGAGGACAACTCATTTGTTGCACTTCTGTTTACTTCAGTGGACTTTTCTGGTGGCTCAGATGGTAAAGCATCTGCTTACAATGCAGGAGACCTGGGTTCTATCCCTCAGTGGGGAAGATCCTCTGGAGAAGAAAATGTCAACCCACCCCAGTACTCTTGCCTGGAAAATCCCATGGACAGAGGAATGTGGCAGGCTATAGTCCATGGGGTCACAAAGAGTCGGACATGACTGAAAGGCTTCACTTTTACTTTTTTTAACTTCAGTATTAACACGTCGAAAGTTCTTCCTCTAGAGCACTGGCTACTGACAAAATATCGCATTTCAAATCTGAAACAGTCTGAAAACTGTTGATAACTATCACTGGAAAAACCTGAGCGGTAGATGAATAGTGAATATAAGGAACAGGATGAATCCTCTACCTCATTTTCTGATAGGCTGTATGAAATTGCTCACTGGGTGTTAGGGGTGAGACCATCCTCCTCAAAGCTTTACTCTGTCTGAAAGTTAAGAATGTTATATATACTCCATATTGGATTTAACAGAACATAAGAGAATAATGAGCTGCACTTGTCTTGATTTATCTGTACAAGCAAAGAAAACACTTCTGTGATACCTCTGTCAGATAACATTCTAACTGTACAAGTAAGCCTGTGGTTTTGAAAACTGTTTCAGAGACAAATGAATAAAATTCATGATAATAGTTATTAATGAAGCATTTTCATGAATGTTACTTTGTTTCATCACCTGTGATGTTTCACACACCTGTGAAATAGGTATGTTACTAAATGCAAGTTTGTGTTCCTGAGGTACAGTGAGGCCAAACAAGCTGAAACATGTGAGTTTGGAGCAGAGAAAGGCCATGCAAGGAGACAGGTGGCTCACGCCCTCAAAACTACAAACTCCTGAAGAATTTCAGCAAAGCTCTCTTAAACACAAGGTGAGAGAGGGCATTTTTAGTTGTTGCAACTTCTTGGTGTAGGAATCTTTTGTTCTTGCCGCTGTCCACGTAGGTCAGGTCACTGTTCCTGTAAATCTCCAACAAGACAAATGTTATTCTCTGCTTTGCATCTTCTTATCTCTATATGAAAGGACTCCTACAGGTCAGAGCCCTAAGAATAGGCTGTCCTGTATATTTCAGGCTACAGGCAGCATTCTTTTTATTTTTTTTTACGAAAGATGCAGCGTCACTTAAGCACAGGCAACAATGCACAAAGGTTAAAATAAAAAGGAACAGATCTAACATGGGGTCAGATTTCCCTAATTATAGGCAGTGAGTGAAAGTTGCTCAGTCATGTCTGACTCTTTGCAACCCCATGGATTGTAGCTCACTAGGCTCTTCTGTCCATGGGATTCTCCAGGCAAGAATACTGGAATGGATAGCCATTCCCTTCTCCAGGGGCTCTTCCTAACCTAGGGATTGAACCCGAGTCTTTTGCATTGCAGGTGGATTCTTTACCATCTGAGCCACTAGGGAAGCCCTTTACACAAATGAAGTCGTATATAATTTTTTTTTAATGTCTGGCTTCCTAAATTCCACCTTATATTTATGAGATTCATCAAATGATTGTGAATAACTGTAGTTTGAATTTCATCTCTATATTGTATTCATTGTGTAAATATTGTGCAAGCTATGGAACCATTCTATGGTTGAACATTTGAGTTTTTCCAGTTTGGGTTATTAATACGCATGCATATGAGTTTGGGTACATGTTGCACACATTTCTGTTGCTTGTTAGGGAGTGAAATTGCTGGACTGTAGGATATCCCTGGTGGTTCAGAGGTTAAAGCATCTGCCTGCAATGCGGGAGACCTGGGTTCTATCCCTGGGTTGGGAAGATCCCCTGGAGAAGGAAATGGCAACCCACTCCAGTACTCTTGCCTGGAGAATCCCATGGACGAAGGAGCCTGGTGGGCTACAGTCCACGGGGTCACAATGAGTTGGACACGACTGAGCAAATCCTT
This sequence comes from Oryx dammah, assembly GCF_014754425.2. Lineage (NCBI taxonomy): Eukaryota > Metazoa > Chordata > Mammalia > Artiodactyla > Bovidae > Oryx > Oryx dammah. The sequence goes on from NW_024070209.1 coordinate 22,075,479, forward strand.
AGTAGTAGTAGTAGGATATGCATACTTCTACATTTAATAGGTGATACTCAATGATTTTCCAACATGATTGAACTAATAGTGTGTGAGTTTCAATCATTCATGTTATTACCAACACTTGACATTGACTGTCTTTTTAATTTTGGCTATTTTGGTGGGTATGTATTATCATTACTGTGCAATTTTAATATGCATTTTTCTAGTTCCTGAAGTGGTTATTGCCTTTTATGTTTTGCTTTTTACAACCTGGATAGTCTGTTTTGCAAGTGCTTGTTCTATACTTATTCATTTTTCTGTTAATGTCTCCTTTTTTATATTTATGCATAGAAGTTACTGGAGTTTTTAAAGGTATTATACATATTTCCTGTTACACCTGTTTCTAGACAGATGACCCCACATATTTCTTGTTACAATTATTTCTATACAGATGATTCTTGAACAGCATGGGTACTGGGGCACTGATCCTTACATAGTTGAAAATCTGTTTATAACTTATAGTCAACCCTTTGCTTCCATACATAGTTCCTCTGCATCCACAGATTCATTCAATCATGGATCATATAGTACTGTGGTATTTACTATTAAAAAACCCTCATATAAGTGGATCTGTGCGATTCATACCTGTGATGTTCAAGACTTAGCTGTATTTTAAAACTGGTATTCCAATAGCGATATATTCTACTGTTACATTTTCTGTTCTCTTTGTTTTTGTAATTTGGTTTTTTCCTCAGAATACGTTTGGATTTTTCTAATAGGGAGCAAGCCTTCTTAAATCTTTTTTTTTCCTTTGATAGTCCCATTAATGTCAAATCTACTTTCATTTTGGCAACTTCAGCTCACAAAAGGAAACTCTTTTATATAGTAACTGACATTTATCTTGCTCAAGACTTATCTTCTTAACACTGTTCTAGTCTGGCTATTGCTTTGACATGAATACTGGTCAATAGAGACGCTTTCAAGAGTTGTTGATGTGAGTGCTGGCTTATTTGCTGATTCCACCATAATGAAATGTCCAACCCTCAACCCCAAAGGCCTCCAATCACAGAAATAGTCACTTCACAACTCTCTTAGAATTACAGGCCTCGGACTCTCAGATGAATTCATTCCTTAGCAGAGGTGTCCTGAATCCATTATTTGGAGCTGCTATGAAGGATCTTGCTTTTTGTGAATTCTCTTCTCATCTTCTTTATTTACACAACAGTGTTCTAGTCCTGAAAGCCCCAAGGCATATCATACTAAATAGCTGGATCCTTGTCTTGTTCATTTAAACTTCCTTGAATTTCTGCCTTGGCTTCTCATCTGATTCCCCAGTTTATTTGAAACTGAGGATTGACTTCGGCTCTCATCAGTCTTTCTAGAATAGACCTCTGCTTCTGGGTCTGTGTCCCCGCTGTCCTGGGCAGCCTAGTTTGTTGCTATTCTATTTTCTTGATGACACACTCTACCCGCTTCACTTAATGGAACACAATGGTTCTTAAAACTGTACTAGAATATCTTGGGGGATAAGGTTGTCAGATTAATAAGGACTCCTAGTTAAATTTGAATATCCCAACTGTTGCCTGGACCACACTTACACAAAAATTTACTTATTTTTTAAATCTGAAATTTAACTTGAATTAAGAAAACTATCTTTTATTTGTAGAACCTGGCAACTCTTTTTGGTAAAATTTTGAAAAATACCTATACTATACCACTTACTCCCACATGTAAAATTTTTAATTTAATTGGCCTATGAAGGGTCCTGAGCCAAGTGTTTCTCTGAAATGTTACCCTGGTGCTTGTTAATGTCTGGTGAGGGTTGGATTAAAACCACTGCTCTAATTGCTGAAATCTTCCTCAGTAACTTGATTTACCACAGTGGTCCCATCAAGTCTTTAGATTCTATTTCTGGCCTTTCCATATAGTCACCCATCCTTTCATCCATATAATGCATGAGTGCCAACTCTAGGACAAACATGGCTACTGAGGCTTTGGGTTAACTTCCTGAACCTCTTTTGTGAATAAATATAGCAACTTAGTAAAATTAACTCCCAGGAGAAGTCAAGAAAGATTTCTGTCTTCTGACATATGAGAAAATAAAAGTGAATTATGACTTCTATCGATTCTGAAATCTTCTCACTCATCTTTCATTCTATTTAATAGGTTACATAAAGGCAATAGTTTATTAAATGTAAGTAATCAATGAAATGCCCTATCCTAGTGATAGTAGATTTAGTCCTAAATTCTCATAGGCAGTCTTTGATGCAGAGCAATTACCCTTAAAGCACTTTGCCAATTAAACACGTTATTCCTAAGAGACTCTCGAATGCAGTGTGTAAGTGCTCCTTTGTCCTCTTACCAGTGGGAGGAAATTAATCTCAGCATTGAAAAATGACTTGCTGTCTCATGTCTCCCATGGACATAGTGCTACAGTCTCATTACAATGGAATGAAGAAGACAAGGTATATATTTCCTTGGATGATTAGTGACTTGGCATCTTTCTCACAAGCTCTTTAAAGATTTCTGTAAAATTTCCTCTCAAAACATACTTCATAACTTTTATGATCACAGTAAACAAGTTCTTTCACTTTCTGGCTTGTTGCAGTAAAAATTTGGAAGGAACTATGAAAGAATCCACAAGAAATTTTCTGAGCATGCTGTGATGTAACATCAACTTCAACGTAACTATCAGCAATTAAATAGTTGGTTTCCCCGAAAAAGATTTGTATGCATTTTAGAAAACTTCACGTATTTCAGCTTAGAAAACTTGATGCAGTTCAGTCTTCTGGAATACAATAGTTTATCAAGCATAAGTATTTGTGGTTGTAAACCCAGTCTCCCTATTTTTCACATTTTTTCCCATGTGGGAAAATTAGGTTTGATTTTTAATATTTTGAGGTGTGGGGCTTTTTAAAAATTAGACCCATCATGTAAGAATTACTTTTACTTTAAGCATCGCAGAAGCCTGTTTCTACAATATGCACGTGTACAATAACAACAATAATGAATCCATAGATTTACTGAGACTATGAAGGAGTAAGAGGTTATTGCTTTTGGTAAAGTTATATAAAACTATCAGTCTAACAACAAATTTGCAAGGAGGAGAACAGAAGGGAAAATTTCAGGAGTAGGTTTCTTTATAGCTGTTACCATTTTCATCCAGTTCAACGTTTGGAATTTTCCAAAACTGAACCCACCCTGTCCTGATGTTTGTATGAGAGTGAGTACAACCCAGTGGGTGAATATGCAGGCTAGTCCTCATGCTGCCTCTGCATTGAATAGCCATATAAGCCTCATGCATTAGGGACCTCTCTAATTCTCAAGTTTTCCTTTGAAATATGGTGCTAATAATACCTGACTGTTGTTATTACTTTTTTTTCTTTTTGTTGAAGGTTGAATGAGATGATGTATACTAATTGCCTAGTAAGGGCTGGGACTCCATAAAGGTGAACTATTGATTTATTATTTTTTATAAAAGTATATTAAATCAGAAGTTTTAGAGTACAGTTAATTCTTGAACAATATACATTTAAACTGCATGGGTCCACTTACACGTGTTTCCCCCCCCGCCCCAGTAGTAAACTATAGCAATACATGATCCATGGTTGGTTGAACCAGTGAACGTGGAGAAACTGAAGTGACTTAGCACACATACACACATACTCAGATTTTTGATTGTGTGGAGGGTGGGTACCTCTGCCCCTGCGTTGTTCAAGGGTTCACTGTACTTTGCTGCTGCTGCTAAGTCGCTTCAGTTGTGTCCAACTCTGTGCGACCCCGTAGATGGCAGCTCACCAGGCTCCCCTGTCCTTGGGATTCTCCAGGCAAGAACACTGGAGTGGGTTGCCATTTCCTTCTCCAATGCCTGAAAGTGAAAAGTGAAAGTGAAGTTGCTCAGTCGTGTCCGACTCTTAGCGACCCCATGGACTGCAGCCCACCAGGCTCCTCCATCCATGGGATTTTCCAGGCAAGAGCACTGGAGTGGGGTGCCATTGCCTTCTCCGTGACTGTACTTTAGCAGGCATCAATAAGCATGTCAATACTTGAACCCATCAAGCTTCCCTTCTCCTTCCACCCTCCTTTTCTTATTCTACATTCCTTTCAATGTCCATTTTCCTGCCACCACTTTTGTATTTTTCTTGTCTCTTCCCCATTGTGTCAGTTGTTTCTATTCTTTTCTCTCCTTTAAACACAGAGTAAAACTAAGTCATATTTCACTATGGGTAGATAGCAAACAGCCAATTATAGCTATCTGTGGGCTACAATGAGAGTTTGTAACATCCTTCTGTATCAGGCACCCTCTAAGCACTGTGTGTGTATTAACTCATTTCATCTTTAGAATAACTCCACAAGAGAGGTGCTATAATTGTCCCCTTTTTACTTATGAGGAGACTATGTGTGTGCATGTGTGCTCAGATGTGTCTGACTGTTCGTGACCCCATGGACTGTGGCCCACCAGGTTCTTCTGTCCATGGGATTTCCCAGGCAAGAATACTCCAGTGGGTTGCTATTTCCTTCTCCAGGGTATCTTCCTGACCCAGGGATCAAACTTGCATCTCCCATTTTTCCTGCATTGGCAGGCAGATTCTTTACCACTGAACCACTTGAGAAGCCCCATGAGCAGTCTGAAGCATAGATAAAGTAAATTGTCCCTGATGGCTCAGTGGTAAAGAATCTGCCTGTAATGTAGGAAACATGAGTTCAATCCCTGGGTTGGAAAGATCCCTTGGAGAAGGAAATGGCAACCCACTCAAATATTCTTGCTGGGAGAATCCCATAGACAGAGGAACCTGGCGGTCTACAGTCCATTGAGTCACAAAGAGTTGGACACGACTGAGCAAATAAACAACCATGAATATCTAGCTTAGCAGAGTCAGGATTTGAACCCAACTAGTCGAGGTCCAGAATTTATGCTCTTAACCCTTACTTTCTAGTGCCCTTCTGGAGGAATATTAGAAGCTTGGCAATTGAAATACAGTGACATGTAGACTCATGGAATTTGCCCTATAGTGAGAACAGCAATTTTTCAAAAGTTACAGCAGGTCAAGCACTAGTAGCTCCCATGATTAAAAAACATGATGTTCCATCTCAAGCTTTCTCTGATTCAAACAAAATTGAAGTGCCCTGGTTGGCTGAGCTGAAAGGGTCTGCCATTTGCCTACGATGTGTTGTTTTTTTCTTTTTAATTTCATCCTTCATCAGTTCCAAAAGGCTCTAATATTGTCTTGTTCTTCTTGTGGCCATTGTGTGTGTGTGTGTGTGTGTGTGTGTTAATCTTTTCTTGACAACTGTATGTTTTTTGACGTCTGGACTTTGCTTCTCATCATCTTCAGAAAGACATATGCACTTTGGCAATTTGTTTCTATTGAACTGAAAAGCCTTTGGGAAAGGATGTTTGGGGGGGAAAAAAAAACAAACTCATGTTCTGATTCATTGACAGAAGGAGATTAGATAGGAGTTTTGAGTTAATCTTTCCCTTGGGGTTTATGGAACTGTGGCTTAGTAGAAATCCTCATGAATGTGTGAAGGATGAGGCATCATGTCACCTTCAGTCACGAAATACAGATTTTTCTGTATTCAGTAATAGAACCATGATTTTTGTTTCATTTTTATTGCACTATGGCCAAACATGAGTTGCCCTCAGATTACTCAAGGACAGCCTTATCATTTGCAGCTTTAGGTGCTGGCTTCTTTAGGACTGGGACTTATATATGCTTGGAATTTGCTGGCTAGAATTTTGAAACAGATGGCCACATGCTTTTTTTTTTTTTTCCTTTAGGAAACTTGCTTGGTTGTTTGTCTTCTAGTTCTCATGGTAACCAAAGAAGGTTGTTAACATTTTTCTTTTCACAAAGCAAAATCAGCAGAGCTGTCAAAATAGGTACAGCTGTTTGATGAGGGGTTGACCTATTGTTGAATTTTCTGGTTTGTATTATTGGATTATTATACTTGTACCTTGTTTTTAGTGACATATTGCTAGAACAAGAACCCAGGATGAATCCTTTGTTGCATATAGTCTATTTAACAATTTGTTATTGCTATAAAAGTTCCTTAAAATACCAAATATTTGGTAATAAAGGTCAATGTTTATTGCTCACATGAAATGATTTCAATAGATGGGATTTGCCTGGGACCACCATTGATAACCTTCAAATGTTATAGATTTATTTATCTCAGAATTTCTGAAAATATATCATGGCATTCCATTTTCAGCCAGTGGATGAGATATGGAAGTAGAGGCCCTTAAAAAGGATTTGGCTAAGGTGCCAACTGAAGATTGAATGTGACCCTTTACTAATTATTGTAGTGTGTTATTCCTTGAAATGGAGTGAAGTTTCATTTGCCAACGAATGAGTGAGCACAGATCCTAGGAAGAGCTACTGATAGTTTGCCTATGTAAGCATGTCAGTTGTAGGATCCTGGGAATCTGCACTTAAACATGTTTAATGACTGGGTTCTAAATGAAAAGAATCAAGAGTTAGGTGGCAAATCTCTGGATCTGTTTATATTGTCTTCCCCTGTCTGTGATTACGTGCTACGTAGCTGATAAGCACAAAATTTTAGTTCAGTTGCTCAGTCATGTCGACTCTTTGCCACCTCATGAACTGCAGTATGCCAGGCTTCCCTGTCCATCATCAACTTCTCAAACTCATGTCCATTGAGTCAGTGATGCCATCCAACCATCTTATCTTCTGTCATTCCCTTCTCCTCCTGCCTTCAGTCTGTCCCAGCATCAGGGTCTTTTCTAAAGAGTCAGCTCTTTGCAACAGATGGCCAAAGTATTAGAGCTTCAGCTTCAGCATCACTCCTTCCAATGAATATGCAGGACTTATTTCCTTTATGATTGACTGTTTTGATCTCCTTGCAGTCCAAGGGGCTCTTGAGAGTCTTCTCCAACACCACAGTTCAAAAGCATCAATTCTTTGATGCTCAGTCTTCTTTATGGTCCAGCTCTTACATCCATATATAACTACTGGAAAAACTGTAGCTTTGAATATACAGACCTTTGTTGGCAAAGTAACGTCTCTGCTTTTTAATATGCTTTCTAGCTTGGTCATAGGTTTTCTTCCAAGGAGTAAGTGTTTTTTAATCTCATGGCTGCAGTCACCATCTGCAGTGATTTTGGAGCCCAAGAAAATAAAGTCTGTCACTGTTTTCATTGTTTCCCCATCTATTTGCCATGAAGTGATAGGACCAGATGCTATGACCTTTGTTTTTTGAATGTTGAATTTTAAGCCAGCTTTTTCACTCTCCTCTTTTATCAAGAGGTTCTTTAGGTCCTCTTCACTTTCTGCCATAAGGGCCGTGTCATCTGCATATCTGAGGTTATTGATATTTCTCCTGGCAATCTTAATTCCAGCTTGTGCTTCATCCAGCCTGGCATTTCTCATGATGTATTCTGCATATAAGCTAAATAAGCAGGGTGACAATATGTAGCCTTAATGTATTCCTTTCCCATTTTGGAACCAGTCCATGTTCAGTTCTAACTGTTGCTTCTTAACGTGCATACAGATTTCTCAGGAAGCAGATAAGGTAGACTGGTATTCCCATGTATTTAAGAATTTTCCATAGTTTGTTGTGATCCACACAGTCAAAGGCTTTAGCGTAGTCAATGAAGCAGAAGTAGATGCTTTTCTGGAATAAGCACAGAAACTAGGCACAATTGGAGGAGAATCACAGCTGTTCACAGATGATGAAAATAGTGCTTCAACATAGCTGATGTTATGGACAGCTTAGAACAAAATGATCATTTGCAATAATAGAATTCCTGATATATTCAAACCCGTTTTTGGACTGACAGTTGTTCCCAGTCATGGAGTATCTACCACACACATGTCATTTGTAACTTGCTTTGTTGAAAGAGTTCATCTTGTAACTTGCTTTGTTGGAAGAGTTGTGTTGCAAGTTTGTGAGTGAAATCAGCTTGATTTTTGTTTCCAAATCAGATGTATACAGATAAGGCAGGCCAAAATAGCAAGAAAGATATATATCTGTTCTCTATGGTTGTCTGAAGGTGAAGGTGGTGTTGGATGAGCTGTTTCCAAGGTGACTTTGATGAGGCATGGGAAACTTACTTTGTGTACTTTTCTTGCCTCTGGGGGATATTAGCTAAAGTCTCTTTAGGGATATGCTATTCTATAATCTCATTCCACAGAGAAAAGATCTATGATAATAATGCTGTAGAACTGTCACTATGGAATTATATATCAAATCTTGATGAAATTTTTGGACTCACCTAGCGATCATGGTGATTGCATGGGTTGTATATATTGATAGACACTGTTATTATTTTATGTCATCTTGGGAGTTTGCTTAATCCTAGCAGATACTTTCAAGATAGAGATAGCTCTATCAATGATCATAAATTTAAGCTTTGGAGTCAGACAGGCTTGAATTCAATTTCTGATTCTGCCACTTTATAGGTGAGTGATTTGGGGCAAGTATTTCTCTAAGATTAAAGTTCTCATGTGTAAAAAGGGACAGAAATTATACTTGTTTCAGAAACTTTTTGTGAGAATTTGGGATATAATCCAAGTCAAGTGCTTAGTACATTACCTGGTTGATAGCAAGCACTCGATAAATGTTGGCTAAAGCTACTATGATAAAGGGCATTAGAATTCAGCTTATTTGTTTTTTTCACCTTTCAGTATAGAAGATGTTTCTGGTGCTCAAGAAAAATTTATTCAGACACTTGTTAAATATGGTAAGGAAGAGTTTTTTTCAAAAAGGGAAAGGAGACTGAGCTCAAACCTGAAGAGAATGAAGACGAATGGGGGTTTATAATCAAGAAGCAGGATTGGGAGTCAGTGGATAGAAAATTACTAAAAGCAAACATCAAGGCTGGGTGGATTTTTGCTAGTCTGATTCAACAGGAATCTTGTTGAAGGCAGGCCAGTGTGATAAGTTATGAAGAGCTGGGGATAGGGAACTTGACCAAGTATCAAGGGTTGGGAGGATTTTCACTAAACTGACCCTAAAGGCTTTTTTTTTCTTTTGGCCCAAATGGGCCATGGACAGAGCCTAAGTTCAAGGTCTAGTCAAGAAGAGGCCTCCAAGGAGCCGTATTCAAGTCTGAGAAGGAGAAAGTTTTGTCACTGTTATCAGGGACATAAATACTATCCAGCACATAAATACCAACAACCATTTGTTGACAGCCTTATGAGTATCAGGCTCTCCATAAACGGTGATTGTTTCATTTAATCTTTATGACAACCCTAAAAAATAGATACTATTAGTCTCATTTTACACAGAAAGAAATTGAGGTTTAGACAAAGCTGCATTCTAAATCCAAAGTTTCTGACCCCACCAACCAGCACTTGTGGGCACTATTCCATGTTGGGCATGTGTAGCTGGGCACGGGAAGATCTAATCCAGTACTTAGCAAATATTTACAGTGAATGAATGAATATCTGTGTGAATGGCAAGCTGCAGTTGTTTCCAACAGCTTCAGAGGAATGAGAAATGCTGCAGAAATTAATTTGTGATACCAAAGTCAAGGCATATATACTCATCAACTTTATTACCTTAAGTGCTACAGTGGCAGGAACCATAGGGTTATATGGGGGCATCTCCTTGAATAAAAACGATGAGAATGTGGTGAGAGCTATGAATCTGGCTGCAAGTGTGTGTGTGTACAAGCATTTTTAAAAAACGGTTATGGTATTGGGTTGGTCAAAAAGTTCAATAAGCTGTTACAGAAAAAGCTGCATGAACTTTTTGATCAACGCAATACAAGTAAGGGAATCTATCACTGAGAAAACATCCTGGGTGTATTCTCTTTTGTGGTACTCTGTGGATAAATATTTATAACTTAGCAGACATTATGTTCTTTTTTTATAGAATTCTTTGATCCCCCACAGAAGTATCATTTTAGGAAATGTGATCTGATGCTACATTTTATGTGTAGCAATGAAACTTGAGTAATTTTTTAAAACATACAATTTTGGGGCTTCCCTGGGAGCTTAACTGGTAAAGAATCCCTCTGAAATGCAGGGAACCCTGGTTTGATTCCTGGGTCAGGAAGATTCCCTGGAGAAGGGATAGGCTACCCACTCCAGAATTCTTGGGCTTCCCTGGTGGCTCAGATGGTAAAGAATCCACTTGCAATGCGAAGATGCAGGATCGATTGCTGGGTTGGGAAGATCCTCGGAGGAGGGCATGGAAATCCACTCCAGTATTCTTGTCTGCAGAATCCCCATGGACAGAGGAGCCTGGTAGGCTATAGTCCATGGGATCGCAAAGAGTCAGACACGACTGAGCAACTAAGCATATAAATTTTAAGACAGTATCTTTTAAATGTTTCTTCCAGAGTTAGGGTCAAATCTCTTAAATTGAGATTTAGTTTAATTTAATTTTAAATTCAACTTTAAGACAATACTTCTGCAAGTGATAGTTGCATTTTCCTGAGCCAAATGTACTGTATTTTAATCCAAGACTCCTCAGTGGCTAATTTATATCATTGCTATAACATAGAAAGAAAGCAATTTGTTAATTTCATGAAAGTCATAGCAGAATAGTTTAGGGAAAATTCAGAAGTCCTTACTTCTGTCCTTAAAAATTCTCCCAATATTTGTAGAGAGCCAGATTCACAATGGATACTTAATTAGCATTTGTCAGATGGATGAATGAATTTTTGCCATAGCAAAATGTTCTTGAGCCTGGAATTAACTATGACAGGGAAACATTTTGATTCTCCTTTGTTGGAGTTAGTTAATGGGGTCACACTGAAGATACATAAAAAAAATCAATAGAAATGAATGACTAATTTACAAACATTTATATTTAAGTGTTAGGAAATACGGTAAGATTAGGAAAACAGTTAAGACAATGGTTTGTACAGAATTGACTCATTCAGGCAATGAACACTTCACGGATTACAGTTTAACAAGTTAAATGTCACATATAACATACATGTATGACAGACAGTGCTTCTGATTTTGGTATTAATATACCATCAGTTATACACATAAGAAGTATTGACAGTTAAATTTGGGGTTATGAAATATATAATTTGTTGGGTAAGACATTTCAAATTACAGTATATCTCAGGCAGCATGCAGGAAAAGTCATTTATTGTACATTTGTTAGGACATACCTTGCAACAAGCTTCCAGTTTTGGGGAGTTAGATCAAGAATACAGAAACCATTGAAATGATGGTATGGTTGGAATCAGCAGTTGTATTTAACTGACTGAAAGAGAGAGCATTCTGTTGAAAACTCTCCTAAATAATTCATTAGGAAAATGCACAGTGATCATAAACTCAATTCTTTAAAAATTGTTTTCACAGTTCTCATTTATTGGTGATACAGAAGCTGCAGGAAATTTGAATTCTGAGAGCTGGTTGTACATTAACAGCAGGACTTTATTCTTCTGTGGGTGCACATGATTACAACAAAGATGCTTGCCATCTGAAATCACATATTATAACAATGGTGCTGTACACACATCACAAATATTTGGTGTTTCAGGGTCTTAACAAATATTGTGGTTATTTTCACAAACAGACCAGATTAACAGGCAGTGTAAATCACATATATCCTACGATTTTGAAAATACATTTTATACATTCGGTTTCTAATTTCTTCACTAGCATTTAATTTTGGTGTGTTTTTCTGTTTTCCTTTTTTTTTTTTTTGTCTCATATTTAGAGTCCTTAAAGAATCTATGAAGATCTGGCTCATGCCAAGAAACTCAGTAAGATTGATGTTTCCCCACAGGAATATGGCTGAGTGTACATTGAATCACAGAGTCAATAAAGCAACATCTAACTTATAACAGATCATTTTTAAAATTCAAATAATATCTAATAATTTTAAAAGTTTGAACAAAACTATAGGAATCAAAAATTTTATTTACAAAACATTTGAATATATTTTTAAATGGCTAGTTCTCACTAACTGCACAAATTTAATATCCTTGATGTACATATACCATTAACCTTCTATGCAATGCTGTTAGATCTCTGAGTTAATATACATGTGATGGTTAGGTGGGAAAATTAGATGGTAATTTCCATTCACTCAAGGTGCTTGAAAGCAAGTGCTTTAATACCTTCCAAGTCAGATGAGATCTGCCATTAATGTTGGTGCCTTTAATTTGAAAAGATTTAGCTGAATTACCCAAACGTATTTTAGTGCAGTATAAGAATTGTAGGAAAGACTGATAAATTTACCATCAGATGTTGAAATTCTAACCTAACATCACGCTGTTGATCTAGTCACTGTATCTTTCATTTCCAAGGCGTCAGTGTATTACATTGGCTTAAAAAATATTTTCCTTGGTCCTTAGAAATACAAAATATTAATTTTCAAAAGATAGAGGATGAGAGGGTGAGCAATTTCTTACAATTACATTCGTAATGAAAGAAGTTAATCTACATTTTACAGATCATTAAATGGTCTTTGGCAGAAGACTTTACAAATAACTTCCTCCACTTTTAACATTTTGTATAGGCCATTTCCCTTTTGATGAGATCAGTTGTAAACTCACTTGTTCACAACTATAGGTTAATAGGAAAACACCACAGATATAAAAATATTTAAGTTTAGCACATACTTTTTTTGAAAGTTAAATTCAAAGTATACTGACTCATTGATACTAGAGAAGATATTCTACACAGGCATTTCTGACAGCACTGCTTAAGATCACAGTTTTAACAATATGGTCAGCAAAGAGAGAGTATGAATATCTTTATTTCCAACAAAATATTATCACTGAAACACACTGAAAGAATCCACTGCAATCTTTTAAATTATACTACACTGTATTTCCCACAAAATGAGTAATATATAATGTCTATGTGTGTGTGTGGTATGCATGTGTCTGTACTTAAAATGGTAAGTCTCAGAGATTACATTCATTGGCATGGAAGAATAAAAATAGAAAGACTCAGTTAAGTAGCCAAATGTATTATTGGCATACCACTACTCAGAAATTACAAAGTTCAGTGAAATTGTTTAAAAATTAGCTTTAGACAGGCGATTGTTTTCAGAATCAACTAGAGGGACATTATGATTGCTTACTTCAGTTCTCGAGACACAAACTCCTTCCCTACTTGGTGTCTCTTCTTTCCACTCTCCCCCCACCTGTGTTTGGAGGCTATTTGTGGTGGGTCCTTTATACTGTGCGTGCATGATGTGAACAGGCTGATCTTTCCTTTTCTGTCCTGTGTGTTGGATTTATGATCGCCTCTTAGGATGAGAGGGTTTCTGGCACAGTGATCTGCCTCCCTTGTCTTTATGGATTGCCTATGAGTTCAGTTTACTATCAAAAGTATCCACCAAGCTTATTCAGTGGGAATGAATTACCACTCTAACCAAAGGTGAGAGAGACCTTCTAAATCTGTTTCCTACTTGAGTTCTTCCATCTTGGCTGCTGTGCCAGGAACACTTCCAGTGGCACAGAGTTTTGTATAGATAAAGTGGGTACAAGATGCTAGTTCTTTTTCTGGTGCTCATCTAGAAGCTCAAAATGTGTCCTCAGTGTGAGCTTTCTACTGTCTACTAAAATTAATAGGTGAAATCTAGGGAAGTCCCCCTTGGAATAACAGTTGTGCCAACAGTTATTTTTATGGCTTATTAGAATAGTATTGAATTGCACCACTGTCCTACGAACATCACTATGGATGGCATGGAAAGGCAGAAGCTGCTGGAGATTCAAACAATTTTCTGTTACCTTCTAATGTCAAGACCTTTTAATGTACTGCACAATTTGGGGGGCTTTAGAACATAGAACTTTTTCTTGAGCTTTCTGAGGGAAGTTTTTAATCCAGGTTTGATTCAAGATTTCAAGACTCGAGTCAATAACTTAAACCATGGATTGTGAATAAAGCCAAGCCACCACTGTGATTTTGCCTGGGGGACAACAAAGTTCTGGGAGGGAGGTCAAGTCTCTGAGTGGGCCCCTCAGTCTGATCTAGCCCCTCCCTCTGCAAAGGGGCAGGTCCCCTTACCAAGCACCTTGGCATTTGATGATCATTCTAAGAAGGGTCTTTTCAGCGAGGCTCTGAGTGAAAGGCCAAATATGCAGATGGAGATGGAGAGCACAGTGGAGACAGAGGAAGGGGCGTGGCGCTTTGGCTGGAACTGTGTGGTGATCAGGTCACAGCGGGGGAAAGCTGATGAGAACATGCTGTCAGAGACAGAAAACGGGACACCACTTTGACCAGCGATCAGGTTTCTAGAGATGCAGGCAGAGCACTATGATAAATCAATTATTCTTTTTCAGTAATTCCTGAAAAAGAGCAGAAAGTCATTCTAAGATACCTGACAAGTCTGGCTCTTTGAAGGAAGACCTGGAAACATAGTTTAGCATTTTCTTCAGAACACCATTGCTGAGGTTCCAGTTTAGGTTTCCTTTTGGCTACTTTGAGTTTACTTTTCTGCATCAAAAGAAGCAGTCAAAAATATATTCATATGGATGTTTTAAGTAGCTGTCAATGTGATACTTTCAGGTTCGATTTAGGGAAACATACACAAATATGTACACACACATAACCCACAACCTTAAACACCCTTTCCTAAGCCATTTTAATAAGCCAAATCAACTTGCTGGCTTTTCACTCCGGTTCTGCACCAATTCAAATGAGCCTAGGGGTCTTGGGATTGTTGTCTACGTTGTCTGTGGTTTCCAGGTTTTATGAGCTATGTGAACCTTTGAAACTATCCTTGAAAACCCAAATTCACTTAGAACCATAATCATTTTAGCTCAGTCCATACCCACTCTTCAAACCAATAGACCATATCATTAAATATAACTCAGTCCTGTTAGACAATGGTTTAGCATTAAGGCAAATGGACCAGAGCTGATCAATTAAGAGAAAGGTGTCCAAGGTCATTCTCTGGACACCTCTGGTCATTCTCTGGTTAGTCAGTCAAAGCAGTTAGCTGTTGTTTTTTTTTTTTTTTAAAGAACTAGAAAAGCTAATGAGATTATGATAGGAGATCTTGCCTGAAACTCAGTTATACCAGTAAAGAATATGTGTAAGGATTAATTTTCCTTCAGGTTATACTGAATATTTTACATCAGAATGGTGGACATTTCTGTAAATATATCAGAATGTACTGGGCCTAGATGGACTCTATCATTTAAGCTTTTAAACTTTTTCCTGTGAGGAAGCAGAGTTAAACAGAGGATGACATGAACTTTTCTTGACCACTGAGAGCACAGATTGTAGTTCTCAAACTTGAACATACATCAGAATCATCCCAAGGGCTTGTTAGAAGCCACATTGCTGGGCCCATTCCCAGGTTTTCTGATTTATAGGTCTGGGTTGGGCTCTCAGGTGGGACCAGGGAATTTATATACCTAACAAATTTCAAAGTTGCTACAGATGCTGCCTTGTCATGGACCAAATGTTAAGAGCCGCTGTAATAGCTTATTCTAAAACACACTTTAGTTATTCAAACTATCTTAATTGAGCTCCCAGTTCCATCTGGAATGGGATGGTCAGTTGGATTTTTTCCGAGGCATCCTTATTATGCAGGCAAAGGATGAATTCAACTGGTACTGGTTTACTTCTTGAGAAATGAGAGGTTCAGATGTTTAAGTCCTATATTAGCATATATAGCAAACCCATAAGTAAAATACGACTTAAACTCGTGCCCTAACCTATTACCTTCCTCCGAGGGATAAAGGCTTTTTATACCTTATTAAATTTGAGTCCCAAGAGGCAAATGCAGAAAACTCTACAACCTTTCTTCAGGGAGTATTATTTTAGTAATAGTATTAAAATTCTCTCTTGCCACACAGGTGAATATTTTTCCTGAGACCTCAGGAGGGTTAACATGATAACAGCTAAATCTGTTCACAGTTCCTTCACTGAACATAAACAAAGGTTTGTTGACTTTTTTCTAGTAGTATGCCTCTCAAATGCAGGGATCTATATATAAGAGTAAAGCAGAAGCAAGTACTCCAAAGGCCACTCCATGAAGTAACGATGCAGAATTTTGTTCAACAAGCTGTCAACAAGTGTAATCAGTGATGGCGATTCTTTTGACTGACATGTGGACCTGGGTCAATCAAGAGGCTAGATGGGCACAGGGGTTAAGGAAAAACAGACATGAGTTTGTATGAAGGGGTCATTTCCTATGTAGAAGGCAAGTTCCATCTATTTATGGTCTCTCCATCTTACCAAGCACCTACTGCTAACTGACCGAGCTACCAGGATGGCTTAAGGCAGTCATATCTAGAAAATACTTATGGTGCAGATTTGTTATTTAAAAGACAAATATTTACCTTTCCAATTTAGGATTTCCTAATCAAATGTGAAACAGGGGTCAAATTCAACATGGGGAACTTAAAGAAATATAAAAATATGATGGCTACTGCAACTGAATAGCAGCTTTATATAAAGACATATAATGAGAGAAGGAATTTCTTCCCTAGGTAGAAGTCAGACATAACTCTGTGTGTGTTAGTCACTCAGTTGTGTCCAACTCTTTGCAACCCCAGGCTCTTCTGTCCATGGGATTTGTCAGGCAAGAATACTGGAGAGGGTTGCCATTCCCTTCTCCAGGGAATTTTCCCAACCCAAGGATCAAACCCAGGTCTCCTGCATTGCTGGCAGATTCTTTACTGTCTGAGCTAACAGGGAAGCCCTTAGTTAGGACAAAAATACTATCTTTTAATTTTCTCTCTCAACAACGAGGCCCACAAGATCGCTTTCTCTGTTCTAATGACGGGAGTTTTTGTTTGCCTCTCCTCCTGACAAATTTGGCTTTATGCCTCAGTGCTAATAAAACTGGAATAAATTACTGCTATGATGTTGAAATGGTTTTGCCATTTCTGATGACATTCTAACTGGTATTCCTTCAAGAGAAGGCTTACATATATTCCACTAAAATGTTGTTTACATAAGCAGAGTTTGTCATGATTGCTTTTCTTTTTTTTTTCTTTTCCCCATGGCGATGTCTACATCCTTTTGCTATATTTTCTCTAACCGTGTGCAATTCCAGATTGCTAATGAGACATTTGGGCTGTGGCAAAACAGATGATTGCTAGGGATGGGATTTAAGTCTTTTCTGTAAAAATCTTTTTGAGGAGTCACTTTCTCCGTAACAAGGGAGTGTTTAAAAGACAGCTGAATTTGCAGCAAAAGCAATTCTTTTTTCATCTTCCTTTAGAATACTTGTATCTTTTAATAATCTTTCTCCTGGTCAGTGTACATCCTGTTTGCATTCACACACTTTGGTATAAAGTCACTACTGGCAGGCTCTTTCTCCTAACAGATTGTCATTAAGTACAAAAAAAATAAATGAAAAATAAAAGTGGAATTATTGTGGGAAACTGTGAACTCAGAAATTACATTTAGAAGACTAGCAGATTCACCCTTAGGAAGGTCAGTGATGAGGAAGGCATTCCCATCTGGTTAAATTTTCTGTTGTTGGGCATCCCACAAAGGCAGAGACTTTTCACTCCCCTTAGGGAAGGAAATTTTTTCAGCAGTGCGTAAAGAATTGTTTCAAAATAAATCTTTAAATTCCCATCAGACTTAATGTAGCTTTTTTGGCTTGATGCTCACATTGATAATCAAGTATTGTGAGGAGTGTGATGAGGACCAACTGGTTCCCAAAATAAAGCACCTTCAACCCATACCCCTTGGATTGATACCAGGATCACGCCAGTGCTTGATGTGTTCTGGAAAGCCAAGTTAAAAGTCCTTCCATTTAATGATGAGGAAATTTAAGTCCCAGAAGAGCTTGAGATTCATAATCCTCTGAAACAATTAAATTCTAATTATCAACAGATGAAAGCCTTTGGGGTCACTTCTTTGGTGAAATAAAGAGAACATTGTGTACTCAGACATGGGGACTGAGGTCTTCTCTTGTTGACTGTTAAAATGTGACAGCTGAGGTTGTAACTCCAAATACAGTCAGACACCTCAAAGTCAAAAAAGAGCAATGGGCAGAGTTAAGAGCATTTAGTGATGAACTAATATCAACACCCAGTAGAAAAAATCTTCAGTAATGGGGAGGCAAATCATTTCTGGAACAAGTTTATCCCAACTTGAAATGTTGAAACAAAAGACAGTATGTCATTCTCACACAGGTTTTGGTTCATTGTACACTCTGAAGATGTTAAGTCTGAATCCATTATCTCATTGGTAAAAGACAGAATGTGGAGTTAAGAAAATGAGCAGTTCTATTTCTATTAAAGGAAAGTTCCTTGACAGATTTCAGAACAGTTCCATTTAGCAGTTTCAAATTGATAAAATGTCTCTAGATCAAAATTGAAGATTAATTTAATTAGAGTGCCATGACTGGACTCTTCCTGACTAAATTCAGGGCTAGTGCTAGTTTTCTTGGAATTGTCTTAAATTCTTGATGCCATCTTAGATTACCTAGTATAATACTCTGCATAAAAGAAATGCTTGAAGTCTATGGAATTGTATGATTGAAAAAAATGTAATTGCCTCTGATATTTGATTTTAAAATTGTTCCACTGATTTGGCTATATAAATTATTTTTTAAGTTTTAACTGAATATAAAGTAGGTCAATGATCTTGGAGGACACTTGCTAAATTGTGGCCACCTTTGGTTTAACTTCTGATTCTTTTTATTCATGTAATTTGTCAGTTGATATTTATCAAGTTTTTTATCAAGCTCCAGCATCCAGACAAAGTTTTAATTCGCGAGTACTCATTGGAAAAGACTCTGATGCTGGGAGGGATTGGGGGCAGGAGGAGAAGCGGATGGCAGAGGATAAGATGGCTGGATGGGATTACTGACTTGATGGACATGAGTTTGAGTGAACTCTGGGAGTTGGTGATGGACAGGGAGGGCTGGTGTGCTGCAATTCACGGGGTCGCAAAGAGTCTGACACGACTGAACTGAACTGCCCAAATACTCTCTGCATTTTTCAATCCTTATTGATGTATAAGTTCTAGGCAGGAAGATAAACTTACATTTAAGATACTTTCAACAAAGTGATTTTTGACTTTTGATAAAGGATTGTAAGTATTTCCTCAAATCTTGTTTTCTGGGTGGCTTGCAGTCACTAACAAAAGCCCTTTAATAAGTACAGTCTTAATACGGAGACAATCAGATGGTCTGTGTTTTTGTACAAAACTTCTGGGTCAACCAATGAGGCACCTGTCATTTCCCCCCCTTTTTTTCCTTTTATATTACAAGCTCTGGAAGGTCTGTTTCTCCAGGGAGAATTAGGAAATAAAAGGCAGAGTCTGGAGCTGTGTCAATATCCTCCCACTGAGTATGGGGAAATATTCCACTGGGAACCATGACAGGTTAAGAGCAAAACACTGAGAAGCCTGTCGGAAGCCCAGCCCTCCTCTAACCCAGCAGTTTGTGCTGAACCTTTATTGTTTTCAAATGTTATTATCTTGTCTGTTGCTTTAAAGGGACCCAAACCAATTCTGGTATCTATACAAAACAAACCTAGTCTTTGGGGAAACCCACGGATCTCATTTGAGTAAGTGGAAGCTTCAAGTTTGGAAAGTATATGAATTAATTCTAAACAATGACAAAGCAACTATTATTTTCATTTTACCGACAACATGATTTTTCGAGTTGGGAGTGTCAGTACATTAGCAGCAAAGAAAAAAAAAAAAGAAAGTTTAGACTCCTCATCACTAGGTCCAATACTTAGTGTTGCTGAAATTGCTTCCATGGCAACCAGTTTGGAAAGAGAGATTCACCCTCCAAGCAGGCAACAAGTATGTGATGGAGCTGCATGCTGCTGTTCGGAAAGGTTTGAGTCAAACACAATATTCTGGCTCAGAGCAGAAAGGAATCTCTGCAAATAGTATTCAGCTCAAGTGAAAAATATCCTTCTGGCATGGTTCTAATGTTCACAGACCATATCCATCACAGGGGTGAGCAAGGCGGTGATCTGGTTCAAGGACTAGCACTGATTCCATATCTTTTGCCCACTTCCTTTCTCCATCTAGTAACTGAATGGTGATGTGATTATGACATTAATAGTGATCTTTATTTCCTGGCTCTACATCTTATTTGCCTCTAGCTACTGTATGAACAGGATGGGGAGGGTAGTGATTGGGTACTGCTGTTAGTAATGTTAGTAAACTCCATGTCTCAATGATTTAACACACATTTCCTGAGAGCTTTGCATAAATGCAATCTTTGCTTCATATCTGAGATTTAAAAGCATCTCTCTCGGTTTTGTGTCTAATGTTTAAAATTTGCAACAGTTACATTTTTAAAGATAAGTAGGTTTAGTCCATTTTGAAAGGGAGGACAACTCTTTTTTTTTTTTTTTAAACTTTCTCTCACTATTTGCAGTTGTTTCTGAAAGATGTACACAGGGATTAAGAGTCAGTAAACAGAATCACGGATGCATTCTAATGCTCAGTTTCTTTGGGTGCCTATTGGGAAAATTCCCAATCCATTTGATGAGAAAGATAGTCATTTATTGAAGAAAAAAAAGTACATCTATGCAGTCTGTGAGAACAATCTGAAAATATCAAGGATATTTTAAGCCTCATGCATACGTTTACCAAGATTCAGGGTATCAAATTTTCTATTGGATTACTAATGGCAGCAAAAACCTGTGCTTAAAGTTTTAGACTGAAATATCAAAGACATTTTCTTGCAAATTGTAACAATAAAAATAACTTGACATTTTTGCATGATGCCATCCTTTGCTTAGATCCAATATAACAAAAGTTGATGAAATATCAATAAAATAAACTCATCTCAGTATTTCTAATAGTAAGTGTCCCAAACAGACTCTAAGACATAATGAAACAGTTTGTTAAATAGGCTCCAATGACTTGGCATTGACATCATGCCACTCTGTACCCACCCCTTATCCTTCCCCCTGGAGAAATTTCATGTACCAACTGGTTGAAAGGGTGAATTTGCCTGTTAGTAAGATGTTAGGATGGCATCACCGACTCGATGGACATGAGTTTGAGTGAACTCCGGGAGTTGGTGATGGACAGGGAGGCCTGGCGTGCTGCGATTCATGGGGTCGCAAAGAGTCGGACATGACTGAGCAACTGAACTGAAGATGTTAGCAGCAAACGCTAGGGGTAAGACAATTAGTGTATATGAGAGTTGAGGGTTGATTTAGTTGAGAACATTTAAGCTAAGCTATAGTTAGTGGAGAATCAGTATGGCAGTGGATGATTAGGTATTTGGGCAAAACTAGGTGGGAGTCCCATTCCTTTTACACCAACAGGCCAAAACACATTTCTAGAAAATATCAACCAATGTATGGGGACCTGTGTGCCCAGTTCTATGTTTCCAGAAAAATATAAAATCACATCCTTCTAATTTCCCAGGATTTGACCTACAAAAGGATGTTTTTTTCAAAAGCTGTATTCAAAACCTCCCCAAAGACAGTATAATTGGAAAAATAAGAAAGTGGCACTAATTGATCAAAAAAGTCTCTATCAGAAATGCTTGCCAAATGAGGAAGGAAAAATGAAATTCTTTCTTTTAAAAATCTACTCATGTATTTAGAAGGAAAGATATAATTAATAGTGTTATAAGCAATTTTCAAATGATTTTAAATTTACACCCTTAGCAAAAAAAGGAAAAGGAAATCAGGAATATGCTTCCTTTCCCATCTCTGCCCCCTTTTCCTGTTTATAAAAGAGATCTGATAAAAAAGGAATGTCAACCTGACATGGACTTTTAGGGCAAATCTAGAGACATCTGAAAATACAATCTGAGTTCTTTGATTTGTATCTTCCATTTTGTATTTATGTATCTCTATGCTCTGGGTGGGCAGACAGTAAAGTGTCTGTCTACAATGCGGGAGACCCGGGTTCGATCCCTGGGTTGGGAAGATCCCCTGGAGAAGGAAATGGCAATCCACTCCAGGACTATTGCCTGGAAAATCGCATGGACAGAGGAGCCTGGTAGGCTACAGTCCACGGGGTCGCAAAGAGTCGGACACGACTGAGCAACTTCACTATGCTCTGGGAAAAGATGGGATAGAGGAGATTAACTGCTGAATCTATATCTGATTCTCATAGAAATAATCTTCAAACTAGCATTTCAAAAAAAGTTTTTTTGGTTTGTTTTTATACAGGTTGAAATGACAACTTTTGGTAAAAAGAAGATTGAAAACAGCACTTAATTTGCTGTGCATAAAAGGTCGGTGTTTCAGAAGCTTTTTAAATACTGATAAGTCTGTTTGAGCTTTACTGTTTGTATGGGCTAGATTTAAGTTCAATATCCCTTCTGATGTGTTGATTATTTTAAACAGTCAAATTAATTCTGAAATGTAAATAACATAAAAATGGAATCAGCTTTTTATAAATGAAATTATCAGGTTGCTATGTTGTGAAATTTAGAAACTTCATGGCTTCAGAAAAAAGAGGAAGGAAATTAGTGGAGGCATTTTTATTAACACCTGTGTAAGTCCAATGCATTACACAAATAACTCAGCAATGCAGGAAAGTGTGCCAAAAGCATACTTTTGGGGGGCTTGCCAGGGCTTCCCTGGTAGCTCTGCTGGTAAAGAATCCACCTGCAATGGAAGAGACACTGGTCTGATTCCTGGGTAGGGAAGATCTGCTGGAAAAGGGATAGGCTACCCACTCGAGTATTCTTGGGTTTTCCTGGTGGCTCAGCTGGTAAAGAATCTCCCTGCAATGAGGGAGACCTGGTTTGATCTCTGGGTTGGGAAATCCGCTGGAGAAGGGAATGGCTCACCTACTCCAGTATTCTGGCCTGGAGAATTCCATAGACTTTTCCATGGGGTTGCAAATAGTTGGACATGACTGTAATCTTGCTCATTACTTTAGCAAAAAGAGGACGGAAATTATTGAAGGCAATTTTATGAGACACCTGTGTAAGTCTGGTGCATTACACAAAATAACTCAGCAATACAGAAAAGTGTGCCAAAAGCATACTTTTTTGGGGGGTTGCCAAAGCCAAAAGTTATGCATCCTCAGCTTTGATTTTCATATAAAAACTGAGAATGAGTAGAAAGCATGCATGGCACTAAGTCAGCTCAGTCATGTCCGACCCTTTGTGTCCAACCCTGTGTGACCCCATGGATTGTGGCCCACCAGGCTCCTCTGTCTGTGGGATTTTCCAGGCAAGAACACTGGAGTAGGTTGCCATACCCTCCTCCAGGAGATTTTCCTGACATAAGGATTGAACTCACATCTCTTATGCCTCCTGCATTGGCAGGCGAGTTCTTTACTGCTGAGTCACCTGCGAAGGACAACGGCTTTCAAATATCTTAGACAAGGGTAGCTTGGGATGAGATCTTAACACATTATTTTAAAAATATGATCTTGTCAAGCACATAGATAATTCTCACCCACATAATTATTTTAACCATATTCTTCAATTATATGAGCATCATGAGAATGGAAAATCTTTTAAGATATCTTCCTTGAGATATTTTACAAGTTTTAGTGTTGAGTATAAGAAGGTAGAGAACTATTTTTCTCAGCAGACACATGGGCCATATCAGCTTTATCTTAAATATTTATATAACTGTCTATTTTTAGGTGAAATGTCATTATGTATTTTGTTATCTGAGGGAAACTGTTCCTTCTACTTGGAAGAAATGAGATTTTCATACAGGAGGATGGTTCACTGCAAATCTAGGATCATATTTTTAGGAAAGATCTCCTTGGAGAATTTATTTATTGCTCTACCTTGTGACTTTAAGAGATCTAATAACAAATTCCATGAATTAAATGTGGTTTATTTCAACATGGAAAATGTCATGGACGGAGGAGCCTCGTGGGCTACAGTACGTGGGGTCACAAAGACTTGGACATGACTGAGCATGCATACACATGCATATTTCAACTTGGGAATGTAGGGGAAATGTTTTTGAAAATCTCTGGGCCAGGTCTTTATAGGCAAATAAGCAATTTCCAGTACAGAGGGCTATATAATCATTTTAGTAAATTAATTCCCTTCTTTACTCTTGGATTTGGCTAGGTAGATCTGTCATTGCAATCAACAAATTAGGAGTGCTGGGCTCTGCATTAACTGTCAAAATTGACTCAGTAACATTGAAATTAGTCAATTTCTCTTGGTATGTTTGGTTACTAATGTGAATTTCCCTACCATTTGCATATCATGAATATAATAACTACAGAGAAATACTTGATCCACTCATATTTCTTGGAGGCATGGAAGCTACATACGCTGTTTTTCTGTATTTACGTAGTTGATGTTTGGAGATGTATGTGAGGGTCTTTATCCTCGATCCATACCTACATATATCAATAGAATAGGAAGCTAGGTGGATGGGCACTAAAACATGAAGAATGTGATCCAGAGAGGAACAAAATGAACAGCTGCTGCGTGTAGCTTCAGGGTCTAATCCTGTCCTAAACATTTATAGAGATCCACATTAAGATCCAAAGACTGTTTTCTAGGTGAAATATCATTATATTAATATCTGATTTTCCAATGACAGGCTCACTTTCAGAAAAACATGCCCAGAGAATTTTCAGCATGAGCCTTTTCCACATTGCTGAAAGGTAATAGTGAACACTACTAAGGGAAATGAATATAATGGGAGTAGCCAAGGAAGAGCTACAAAGGTTGGGAATTAGCAAAAGAAAGGTTAAGGCTGCATATTCCCAAGGGGACACCTCTCTGGATCTTTGAAAAGGTTGGGATGCATGATTCTAAAGAACGTGAGCAGATCAAGCATCCATAAAACATTACATCGATTACCAGGCAATTCTGGGCAAGCAATTCTTCCTATAAAGACATGGGTCATAATTCTAACTACAAAGTTATGTTGCTTTTTTCAAAGTTATCATGTTCTGTTCTACAAGTCAACCAATTAAAATAATTTATACTATGATCGGTGATTTAAAAGTTCCATAGGAGATTCAATCAGAGGACCTTTGACAAAACTGAAATTGGAAGAGCCTCTGAATGCATGTTTTCAGATACCTTGACAGGTAGAAAAAAGTCACAGACAGCTTCATACTCACCCGTTTCTTGTTGGCTGGAAAGCTGACGCACTCTCTCCTTTGGGAGTCCCACCATTTAGTGGTTGCTCCTTCTATAGGTAAGACATTCTCTCTTTGGGGAGATGATTAACTGTGGCCCAATTAAGCTCTAAAAAAGATCTCTCACAATTGTTTCCCCTTCCTATGCTATCTCTGCAGGTGTAATACCAACAGGACCAACTGATACTTGACAGACACTGATGGAAGGCGATGAATATGATTAGAAGTGATAGGAATGTAATGGTTGAAAAAAAGAACCGAAATGCAATCCACTACTAAAACCTGTAAGTAGAACTGAAAGAAAGCTGATGAATCTACTCGTAACAGCACCTTTCTTTCTCTGCAAGATAAATATGATTTTGTATGTCTCGTCTATGTAATACCCTTGTTTATCAGTTGAAATGCTCAATTTTACTTCTCTTGGCCAAGTGAGATGATGACTACAACAAAAACCAAGTGCCATTTGGAGATTATGGTAATATCCAGTGTTGTACATGG
Source organism: Oryx dammah (assembly GCF_014754425.2). NCBI lineage: Eukaryota > Metazoa > Chordata > Mammalia > Artiodactyla > Bovidae > Oryx > Oryx dammah. The sequence goes on from NW_024070209.1 coordinate 22,100,879, forward strand.
TTGATTATGAAATGACCAGATATTCCTGAAGTTGTGAAACTATACCCAAGACTTGCTCTGGATATAATTGCCCACTATCAGACAGAGAAAACCATAATCAAGAGAGATTTCATTTCTTGGGTCAGGAAACACTGAAGGAAGTCTTAAGGGAGCTGATTTACATTCTTGAGAAAGTGAAGTTTTGTCACCATTAGAGAATGCAGGACTTCGTCATCTATTAGAGGATATTTGTTATTTTTCTGATTGCTCCCACAACATTCTCAGATGTATGCAGCACAAACTGGTGAATCTCACTTTGACAGGTTAGGAGCAGGGCTGTGGGATCAACAATGAATCAAGTCCCTTGTGGATAAAACTATGTGTATGGTGATCTTTTTATTAATAGACCACTGGAGGCGAGGTATATATTAGGAAATCTAAGAGATGACAGTCACCTATCAGAATAGCTTTAGAATTGAAGACAGACAGTATGCTTTTCAAGAAAAAATTACAAGAAGGAAAAACTTAGTGTGCTTATGCCATGAATGGTAAAAGCAAAATTCTGTGACATCTCCACTGGTAGTAAGGCTTGAAAGAATAGAATTAGCTTGTAAGAGATTAGAATCATTGGGCCACAGCATTTTACTGAATAGTTGCTCTAGTCAAGGCTAGTCTGGTCATTGAATTATCCCTTTTACTGTTATAGTAGTATATGTTGGCTGCTTATTTTGTGTTAAACCAAAGATTGAGTCCCAGGATACATACTAATTGTTGATCCAAGAAAATTACCTTCACATAGGAAAGTGTTTCATGCATGACCATATATGAATATAACGAGGAATTCTAAAGAAAAATTTAAAGACGGTTAGATGAATAAGGTATCATTTGTCTCAGCAGTCAGACACTGTGCTCCCTCGGGACATTAAAAGCAGACAATGCATGACCAAGGGTTGACATTTGTAAGGTGATTACTGGACATCTATTTTCTTTCTTTTGGATGAGGATACCAATGGCACAATAATACCTTTTGGGTCTTTATTTCTTCAAAACATGAAAACAAAAGATGAAGTAGATGACAATGAGAAGAGAGAAAACATTCCATACAGAATATGCTGGATCACTAGTGATTAAATCAGAAATCATTAGAAACTTTATTTGTCTGTGTCAATAATGTGTACCATTTATAAGGAACAGCACAATTAGTGCACCTCCCCCCTAAGCTGTGCACAATACACACAAAATAAAATAATCAAAATGAAATAATTTTACATGACTATAATTACTAAAACAACCCTGAACAACCAGAATCATATTTTCCCTATAACATGAAAATTTAAAAAGCAAACAAACCAAAAAGCTTTGAAATTGACCAATGGTAAAGATTTCTTAACATCCTCTGTGAAAATTTGCTATGGGATTATTAACATTCCAAATATAGCTAGAAAGAAGTGCAAAGTCTTTCTAATGTTTAAACAACTCATATCCCTTGACTATTTACTTGGTGTTTCTAGGCTAGCTTTTCATTAAATAAATCTTCAGAAAAAAATGGGTTAGGATTATGCCACCAGTGCGTTGGGCCATGACAGGTCAGGGCTGAGGCTCCCGGAGATGTGAGAAATTACAGCTGCAGGGGGCATGGAAAAGGACTGCTGTCCAACAAAGATCAGCTGAAGATAAAAATTTGGATTGATTGGGATTTCTCAGACAGCTGGGTCATCAGCGGGATTTCCTTACTTGGTTTAAAATGGAAAGATGTACCGATCTGCAAGATTGGCTCAGGGTACACTGACGGCTGCTCCTACCCTATGCCTTGTACTCTCTCAGATCAAGAAAATCTTAGACATCTAGGCAAGATAATTTCAGCAATTGTGTTTTTCTTGTAAGATCAAATTGTCTCCATGTGGCTGTGTTAACTGTTACTCAGGGATTAACTGTGGACCCCTCAGGATAGGGATCTGGGCTGTCTGATCCGTGTGTAGTCCCCAAGTGCTAGCACAGAACTGGGCAGATTGAGTGGGTGCTCAGCATTTACTTATGTGTTCAGTCACCCAGTGTTTATTAAATGATGAATGATTGTGATTACTAAGTGGAAGAAGAGAAAATAAATGAAAATTATTATCAGTTAAGTGTCTTTGAATCAACACAGAGGGCTTAGGGGTGTCTCCGGCCTGGGATTCTTTATGGATAGAGAAATGTCTGAGAGGGGACCTAAGTCATTCCATTTTTCCTCATTTGTGGACTCACAGCTTTGGAATGTTGGGTTTATCATACTCTTTGATATTGTGAAATAGAGCCATTCCATTTCCAGGGTTAAAAACCTCCCAGAGCAGTCCTATGAGAGGCACTCTCATTTAATCACTTCCTCCTCAGCCCTACGTAGAGAAGGCCTGTTGCTCACCGTGGCTTCTTTTCTCCTCAGGAACTGCAGATACTATCAGAGGGGTGTGGACGGTGAAAAAAATGGGGCTCTGAATAGCCTTTTACATAAAAAAATAAAATGAACAAACCAGCACTATCTACCATCTGTGCCAGACAGAGCAGATGTGAAATAAATACTTTGGGGGCAGGGGTGTTCCAGGGAAAGGAGGCTTTCAGAGCCCAGGCACATCTAACGTATCCCCTTCTCTACACAGCCCTTCTCCTTGGCCTTCCTGAACCGACAGGTGAGTTTTCAAGGCTTTGATATGCACCACATGGCTAATTTTCCTTGAAGATACTTTGTCGCATGTCCGCTGTCCTCTCAATAGCTTTAACTCCCACGTAACAGTTATTGTTTCTTAGAAATGAACCTGCAGATCCATGAACAATAAGCCATTTTCTCCTTTTATCCCTAATCAAACTCAATAACAACACAAAAGTTACAACTCAGGTGAACAGAAAACTCACTTATGTCTTCAATGTCCAATCAGTGTCGCCAAATGGGAGAACAGTATATGCTATACTCTACTATATACAGATACGCTTTGTTTTGTTGTGTTTTCATCCATGCACTGTGTAACAGGTATCACAACAACATTCCCAAACAGGCAGATGAAAGAGGAGCAAATGTTCCCTCATGACTGGAACAGGAGTGTGCAGGCCGTAGATGCCTTGGAAAACAGAACTGATGGACAATCCCAGGCAATAGCAACGTGGGACACAGACTGATGCAAATGGAAAAGGATGATGTGCTTTTTGAATGGAGTTATTCTTCCTGTTTGTATGAGGGGTATAGGGCAGGAAAAGGGGTTTGGGATGGGAGGGCTGGGGAATCAGCGGGTGTGGAACATCAGAATCAGGGCCTTGCTAATCATAGTCCAGCGCTAAAGAGATAAGGAAGGACTTTGTATGTTCCTGGGAATCTAGGCATGTTGTTTTTGTACCTGTTGAACAAGGGTGCCAGGCCTAGTATCTTTAAATATCAGACTGTATTTAGAACCATGACTCTTCTTAGCTCCATTCCAGCTCCCATGTTTCTTCTTGGAGGGAGCTTCACCTCTGCTCCCACTCCAGAGATAAGCATGAAATTTAGTAATATGGTGAAGACATGCTTCTTTCTTCTTCCATGCCCATTTCTTACTCCAAAATAATTTTTAAAGTTTTTGGGCAAAGGGAGAGTCATCTTCCTGATTTCCATTTTTACCATTGAGATTGGACATCACCTCCCACAAGAGAAGCACAAACCCTGATCCTCCCCCTGCAGAAACAAAACCAAACCCTAACATCACCCACCTCCCAACCCCGACCCAAAACAAGCAAAAACAGAAAACAAATCAAAGACTTAAGGATTTATGAACCCAGGGAGAACACAGCCCTTCTGGGCTGAGCTGCAAAGATGGCCCTGCCTCCATGCCTGGTTCAACAAGACGATGCCCCTGGGAACGGGAGGTGATGCCTTCTCACTCCGGCCCTAGTACAGAGTCTGCTCTTGAAGCTGGATTCCATCAGCAGGTGGGTGGGCATGACAAATGCGTTTCCTCTGTTCATTATACATAATTTTTATGTATATATATATGTATATATATATAAATTTACTACATCTGATTGTTCCTTTAGAAGCCTTTTATGTGGCAGTAGGCCTCCAGGGAGGAGAAGAAAATGTACAAGAGCCACAGGAGCACAAAGAGGCAGGATGTGAGGAGCTTGGCAGTCCGGGGCCCACCCAGCTCACCTCCAATTTCTGGCCTCCGCCGATACAGCAGCACCCCCACATTGATGAAAGCAAAAATGGTGAAGAGAGTGACAGAAAAAGCTAGCGTGCCAGGGGACACTTTGAACTGTTCCCCGTTGGCCGCGTGGTAGATGGCAGCGATGGACCAGGCCACACCGATGCCCAGGAAGACGTTCACCGCGTTGCTGCCTGTGACGTTACCTATGGATGCATCCGCATACTGGTCCTGGGTGGCTGCCACTTTGCTTGCGAATGTGTCTAAGGAGGAAGAAGAAAAAGACAATGAACGATTAGCCACTTACAGAGGTCTGTGGAGTGCTGGGAGCTTCAGCCGTGTACTCTGGAATCAAGCCTTCGGTGGAAACCCCGAGATCAGGACAGAGCTTTGTTCTCTCAAGTCCCAGTCTGTGTAGTCAGAACAAGAGGATCCCTAGGTAACAGGACTCGAGGGCTTGGTGGTGGGTGAGTTATAGGTGACTTTGGTCAAGTTCTTTTCCCCACAGATACCACAGTTCTTTGTTGATGGTAACAATTCTATGAGGGTAGTAAACTTTAGAGGTAGGGATACTGGGCTCAAAGAGGAGCAGTGCAAAATGGGTGCAGTGCCAAATCACGCAGCAAGCAAGAAGCCACATTAAGGCCTGAGCTGGGCCTTCTGCCTTCAGGCAAATGCTTGTTCATTGTATTATCTCACCTTTCCCTGTGCCTGGCGTCCTAATAGGCAGCCTCAAAGCTCTTTGTTTACCAATAATCCTGAATGCATCTTTTCTCTGAGGCTAGGGAATTCACACATTTTCTTTCTCGACAAGGAGTAGGACAAAACTGACTTGGTGAACAAAGCACAAGGGTTTAGTGCTCGTTTAAGCCAGAGAGTTTCAAATTCTTCCTTTGTAAGGGAGTGTGTGACCCCAGGCAGTTACTTAATTTTTAGAGATCCAATTTCCTAATCTGTGAAATGAGGATAGTAATGCTCACTTTAGAGTGCTTTCGTTAAATTGAGCTATTAAATGTAAAATGCTTATGTTTCTGGTACAAAGCAAGGGTAGCTATTTTTGTTGTTTTGGGAAGACAACGTGAATGGAGCTGCCCAGACCAGATCTGTTTATTAAAAGGTGAGGTGAGGATGGATCTGAAATAGCTCCCTTTATTAATAATGTAACAGGACCTGTAAGATATCCAACTTCCTTTTTATCCGATCACCGAGTTACTGATATCAAAGTCCTTTCAGCTACCTCTGCAAAATATGTTGCAGAGTCAATTTAGAATAAATATTAATAACTGTCAAATTGCACTCACATTTGCAAAGCCAGCTGTAGCAGGTATGCTATTACTGCAAGGTATCATGCTCTAAGCATATGTGTAGATGTGTGATATCTGGATGGCTTTCTCCACTCTGTTGCTATTCTGTTGCCACCTCCAGCAGTGTGTGTGCTAAGTCACTCAGTTATGTCTAATTCTTTGCGACCCTATGGACTGTGGCCCTCCAGGCTCCTCTGACCATGGGATTCTCCAGACAAGAATACTGGAGTGGGCTGCCAGGATCCTCCAGCAGATCTTCCCAATGCAGGGACTGAACCCATGTCTCTTACATCTGCAATGGCTGGTAGGGTCCCTTACCACTAGTGCCACCTGGGAAGCCCAAGCTCCAATGGGGATGATACATAAAGCATGTTTGCTTACATAAGCCTGTAGATTCTTGTGCTTTACCATGGGAGAGAGGTTATTTAGGCTTCTCAGAGGCTACTGAATCTGCAGTGTCTCTTTCTGAAAGGGAACTGTTTAACCTCGAGGGTCGGTGGGATGGACCCACAGATAGATTCTGACCTATGTTTTATAACAGAGGCAAACTTCTTACTCTGTGCTACCCATATGACATAGATACGTTTTTAGTTTTTAACTGGAGGATAATTGCTTTACAATGTTGTGCTGGTTTCTGCCATAGAACAATGTGAATCAGCCAGAGTTACATGGATATATTCACTGAACCCTCAATCTAACCCTTGCAGAGTAGACATTATTAAACCATTTGTACAATCTGGGAAATAGTGATGTTGTCATAGTCTGCCTATAGGATAGGGTGTCCGTCAATAGAGCAAGGATTCTGAAACCCAATCTGTTTGCTTTCAGAGCCACTCAGCCTACACCTTGCTTTCTCTCCTAGGGAGGCTCATGTTTTCCTCTTCTCAGTCCCTTTTAGGCTGCCCTGTTCCTTCCACTCAGAAAACTTGAGACAGGTTTCCACAGAGTACTCTTTCCTGTACTGGTGAGAATGAAGAAGGAGGTGTAGGCAGCTGGCTATCCTGGCCTGTGGGACCAGTGCAACATGTTAAACGTGTGGTCACACACTGCAGCCTGAATCAGGATCCTCACGGCGGCTGGCAAGTAAAAGCCAAATGAGACAAATCTCCGTCTCTTGCAGTTCATTATTAAGAGTTATTAGGAACTGCCACAGCAGCAGCCTCAAAAAAAAAAAAAGTCACTTGGCTTTTAATTTGCAAGGACAGACAGCTGAACGAGGAATGTAAATGAACAGAGTCCAAGGTGGGAGACAGCCACTTACAGCTCAGCTACTGCTGAGGAACACTTGAGATGGTATTCTGTGCTGACATGCCTGCTGGTGGTGGCTAGTGATGCAGGGCCTTCGCCTTCCTCTCTTACCCGCTCCGCCAGGCTGTAGGGATGGGGACCTGGCATCCTTGGCCAGCTTACCTCCCTTGGCACATAGTATGTGGCACTCTAGGCTTCCTGGGTGCCCCATCTCCACTCAAACCCTGGACTTTCTGGATGGCATCTCTGCTGCTGTGCCAGAAGTGAATCAGGCACAAAATCAAAGACTTTACTGAGCCCTCTTGGGTCTGCAGGGATTTCTTCTTGCTCAAGTCATTTTTTTCAATAGCCCATTAATGTGAATAGCGCAGGGAAGTCCTAATAATAATAGGTTCCTGTTTATAAATGCCTCTGAAAGTTAGCAACCCAAGTGATTAGCTTATCACATAAATGAAACATGTTTGGGTCTCTGAGCCAGGTAGGTTTTACTTACTGGAATTATACATCAGATCTTTGTTTTGCAATTCAAAAGCTGTATAAGAAAATTGTAGAAACATATGTAAATCCAAACTATTAGCTTTAATTTCAACAGAGACAACTCTGTTTTCCAAATGAAGTGTGATGGAATCTCCCCAAACCACCTTCCCTCACCGCTGCTTAGCGCGCAGAGTGGCAGACCACAGACTGTAGATGAGATCCAGCCAAGCCTGGCCCTGAATGCAAAGCCCAAGCCCTGTTTGTGGCTGAACAAGGCAAAAGCCATGCACGTGCCATTCCCTGGGGTGACATCCAAACAAGAACTGTTGCCACAGTACAGGCGTATTCAGAACTTAGACTGTTAAATACAAGCCTATATGAGTCGGATATCCATTGTGATTGCTACAAACTAAGTAATTGTTAATAATAATTCATGTATGGGTTTATATCTATACCTACATAATAGGAATTTTTATTTCTAATTCTCACCTTGAATTCTAATACATTTAAAGTTAATTTTAGACTTTTGATTCTGCCTCCTTGGTCCCTGTAACTGTGAATCACCAACAGGAAAGATACGTTTGGGAGGCAGTGTGGCTGAAATTAAACCACACATTAGAGAGTCAGGACATGATTGTTCTCTGCATCTGGCCTTTGCCAAGTCGCTTGGTCAATATGCAGGACTATGTCAACACACTCCCCTTTCCTCCAGAAATGACATTTTTAACTGAATTTCTCAAACTTTATCACTACCTATAGACTAAGCTTTAAACATTTCTTCTGTAAAAGGGATAATTCTTCCAACCCTGCAGGTCACATGAAGGGTTTCTGTGTTTTGTATAGTTCCACCCTGAAATGATTTATCTTTGCCTTGACTTTAGCATATGCTGGGGGCCAGCTGTTCAGCTCTCAAGTGGTCTGTGCTCAGGAACTGATGCTGACAGTGATTTTGACTGAAGTCCAACCTGCTTATGGAGGCAGAGTTGCTGTCACCCAGCACCTGTGAATTATTGACAACGTGAGGGGCTCAGAGCTTCCTCATAGTAGTGACAGAAGTCTCATCAAAGGGACATTCTGGGCTCTTCTATCTGTGTGTACTCAGGGGTTCTGGTTTCCTAACTTTACTGTTGGGTGGTACATAGAATATATCACAATGCTAAATTCAGATAAATGATTTTGGTGGGATTTTTCTTTTTTGCAGGAGTCTATACATGACTGAGCAACTTTCCTTTCACTTTCATGCATTGGAGAAGGCAATGGCAACTCACTCCAGTGTTCTTGCCTGGAGAATCCCAGGGGCGGCGGAGCCTGGTGGGCTGCCGTCTATGGGGTCGCACAGAGTCGGACACGACTGAAGCGACGTAGCAGCAGCAGCAGCATACATGTCTACCCTTAAACTTGACTAATGATGACAATATCTCCTTTTAAAAGAATAAATGACCTAGATGAAATATTCAAAGTGATGGCTAGACCTGAAGATTTTGCCAGCGATGAAATTGTGCCAGTATTTGTGAAGTTAAACCACACAGCACAGAGTCATTGAGTTCTTAAAAATGGGTACGAAACGGTGGCACGGTTATTGACTTCAAATCATGTAAGTGACTATATGAGTGTAGCCATGGAATAACTGGTGGCAGGGAGGACTGTTTTAGATACTGTGCATAATGTCAATCAAGTGTGGACTGAAAATACTGGGAGATCCTTGTTTTGTTTTTTTAAAGATTTGGGGCTCTACCCTCCGCCCAATTAATCAGACTTTCTGAGAAAAAAACACAGGGATATGCATTTTTATAAATGCTTGGGGGAGTTTGATGGAGGTGCTGGGGCAGCCTGGCATGAAGTCCCCCACCCTCTAATTGTGCTGTGCTCTCTTTTAAAAAACCCAGCTCAAGCATGGCAACTATGAAAGGCTAAGGAACAAGGGAAATTTACTTAAAATTAGTTGGATTCTGGCTTTCACTTGACGCGCAAGAAGTTTACCTACTTTATATGGTTGTGAGGGAAAGAAGTTAACATGAACAAGAACAGTGCCTAGTACTTAATGAGTGCTCAATATTAGTAACTATAATACACCAGAGCCAGATCCCAAGAGAATCCATAAGTGGTCCAGAATTCTGAGTTACTGTAATGATTCTAAACTTCTGGGCAGTTATAACACCCTTTAAAGACATATTAACTTTACAGTCCTAGGTATTTAAAAATGTGGTAGAACATAAAATTATTCTTAAAATCAGAGTTTTATTTGAAAAGTCCATATAACCTAAGTCATAAAAGGGCTGCCTTTGTGGTTCAGATGGTAAAGAATCCCCCTGCAATGCAGGAGACCCAGGTTTGATCCCTGAGTCAAGAAGATTCCCTGGTGAAAGGAATGGCAATCCACTCCAGTATTCTTGCCTGGAGAATTCCATGGAGAGAGAAGCCTGGAGGTTATAGTCCATAGGACTGCAGAGTCAGACTTGACTTTCACTTTCTAAGTCATAAAAAGACACTAGAGATCTGGTTTATGGCCCTAATTTTACTAGTGACTGAAAGACATCCTTGCTTAAACAACGAATATATTCCTCTCTATTCTTCCCTCTCTTCTATGCACATTTGGTTTCACTCTTTGAGAATTCAAATGGAAATTTTACTTATGTACTAATTCCTCTGTCACTAAGGACTTTAAACAAGTTTTTGCCTTTGTAATATTTATTTACCCCTGTAAATATGAAACCCAAACTTCTTACTTACATACACACACTCACTGCACTGGTTCATATGAAAAGAAACCTTGTTTGGCATCCAAGTGACGTTTAAGAGATCAGAGAATTACTGATGTTTGATTGATTAATGACCAGTTAGAGGAGTTATAAAAACTGACAAAGGGAAAAACACTTAAAATTTCTACCCATAAAAATTTGTCCCTGAAAAAGAAATGGAAACAATGACACTGACCTAAGAGAAGAAAGGAGGTAAGTCAAAAGTTCAAGAGGACTCAGGTTGGCAGGTCAGAACACCTGCTTCTACTCATTTTTATCACCAGGGTAGCTTCGGAGAAATACCAGATTGGGAGCTCCATTCTGGGTTTTTGTTCCCTTGGTCTAGAACGCAGCCTGAGCACTGACATTCGTTAAAGCTCGTCAACCAGACTGAGACCCATTAACCAACTATGCAGAGCCTTTGCTTCACCCTCTGTGGAAGGACAGTGGTACCTTCCCTGTATTAGTTGAGAAAACCCATGTAGGTCAACAAAATCAACGTTGGGGGGATTCAGGATGGAGGCAAGATGGCAGAGTAAGAAGGATGTGAGCTCACCTCTTCTTAGGAAAACACCCAAATCACAACTAACTGCTGAACAACTATCAACAAAACAATGCTGGACCCTAACAAAAAAGATATCCTACATAGGACAAAGAAGGAAGTCCATTATTATGATGGTAGGAGGGCACGGTTGTGATAAAATCAAATCCCATGCCCACTGGGGGAGGGGCGGTGTGAGCCAAAGACTGGAAAATAATTATATCACAGAAGTTCTCCCACAGGAGCGGAAGTTCTGAGTCCCACATCAGCCTTCCCAGACTGATGGACTGGCAACAGGGGTGGAGCCTCCAGAAAGTCTAGCTTTGAAGGCCAGCAGTGTTTGATCACAGGACTTCCACAAGACTGGGGGAAGAAGAAACTCCACTCTTGGAGGATGCACACAGGTCTGTGTACACCAGGACCCAGTAACAAAAGCAGTGACTTCATAAGAGCCTGGGCCAGACCCACCTGTTAGTACTGGAGGGTCTCCTTCAGTGGAGGCAGAGGCATCTGGGGGTCACTAGGGAACAAAGACACTGGCAGTAGCAGTTCTGGGGAGTGCTCATTGGTGTGAGCCCTCAGGGCAGACCACCACCTCTCACCAAGACCTGGCCCCACTCAACAGGCCAAATACCCAACATGGTAGGCACACACTCCTACTCAGCAGCAGACAGGACGCCTAAAGTCTTCCTGAGCATATAGCTGCCTGCTAAACCCCTCGACATGGTCCTGGCCACCAGACAGACAAAGCTCAGTTATACCCAGCTTGGGGGGAGGCAAAATCACTTCTTCAAATCACTGAATGATAGAACCTAAATGAGACAGAAGATAATATAGAATACATAAATATTATTTATGCCTAGCACACAGGGGAACTACATGATAAACTTTAAAATTCCCTTTCTGGTCATAAAAGTTTTCATTCTCATTTTCTGATGGTTTATATTCCTTTTGACATTTTGAAAGTTGATTTTAGTGTAAATAATAACTTCCTGAATTTTATACCAACTTTCCCTGTTTACAAAGTGCTCTGAAATCCATATTACTTAATCCTATTATCAGCTACCTATATTGTCATGATTATGCCTATTTTACAGGCAAGAAGCTGGCTGAGTCAAGAAGCTGATGCCAGCAATAACATGAATAATGGTTAGAAGCTCTGTTACCTGAACTCAGTTCTAAAGTTCTTGTTTCTAAAGTAAAGTCTCAAACTTATCCTTATACCTAAAGCGACTAGAGAAAGAAGGACAAACAAAACCCAAAGTTAGTAGAAGGAAAGAAATCATAAAGATCAGAGCAGAAATAAAGACAAACAATAGCAAAGATCAAAGAAACTAAAACCTGGTCCTCTCAGATGAACAAAATTGAGAAATCTTTTAGCCAAAATCATTAAGGAAAAAGGGAGAGGGTTCAAATCAATAAAATTAGAAATGAAAAAGAAGTTACAATGGAAGCTACATAAATACAAAGGATCATGTGACTATTACAAGCAACAATACACCAATAAATTGGACAACCTAGAAGAAATGAAAAAATTAGGTACAATTTCCCAAAACTGAACCAGGAAGAAATAGAAAATATGAGCAGACTAATTACAAGCACTAAAATTGAAACTGTGATTAAAAAATTCCCAACAAAAGTCCAGGACCAGATGTCTTCACAGGCAAATTCTATCAAACATTTAGAGCAGAGTTAACATATAACCTTTGATACCCTTCCAAAAAATTGCAGAGGAAGGAGTACTTCCAAACTCATTCTATGATGTCACCATCACTCTGATACTGAAACCAGATGAACATACCACAAAAAAATTCAGGCCAATATCACTGATAAACATAGATACAAAAAGTCCTAAACAAAATACTAGCAAATCCAATAAAACATTAAGAGGATCATATACCATGATCAAATGGGATTTATCCCAGAGATGCAAAGATTTTTTCAACATCCACAAATTAACTAGTGTGAACTACCCCAGCAACAAATTGAAATATAAAAGCCATATGGTCATATCAATAAGATACCAAAAAAGCTTTTGACAAAATCCAACACTCATTTGTGATAAACTTTCCAGAAATTGGGCATAGAAGGAATGTACTTCAACATAATAAAGGTCATGTATGACAAACATACAACTAATATCATACTCAATGGTAAAAAGCTGAAAGCATTTCCTCTAAGATTAGAAACAAGATCAGGATGTGCACGCTTGCAGTTTTATTCAACATAGTTTTGGAAGTCCTAGCCATGGCAATCAGAGAAAAATAAAACGAATCCAAATTAGAAAAGAAGGAAGACCTTCACTGTTGGCAGATGAAATGATAGTATACATAGAAAATCCTAAAGATGGTACCAGAAAACTACTGCAGCTCATCAATAAATAGGTGAAGTTGGAGGATACACAATTAAAGTACAGAAATCTCTTGCATTCCTATACACTAACAATGAAAGATCAGACAGGGGAATTAAATAGTCCCATTTACCATAATATCAAAAAGAATAGAATATCTAGAAATAGACCTATCTAAGGATGCAAAATGCTTGTACTCCAAAAACTATAAGATGCCAATGAAAGAAACTGAAGATGACACAGATGGAAAGATATACCATGTTCTTGTATTAGAAGAATCAATAGTGTGACAATGACTATATTACCCAAGGTAATCTACATATTCAATGAAATCCCTATTAAATTACCAATAGCATTTATTTTCATGGACCTAGAACAAAAAGTCTTAAAATCTGATGGGGACACAAAAGACCCTAAAGCCAAAGCAATCTTAAGAAAAATGGAGCTGGAGGAATCAGGCTCCTTGACTTCAGACTATACTACAAATCTATAGTAATCAATACAGTATGGTACTGCACAAAAAACAAGTATAGATCAACAGAACAGGATAGAAAGCTCAGAAATAAACCCATGCAACTGTGGTCAATTAATCTCTGTCAAAGGAGATAAGATTATACAATGTAGAAGGACAGTCTCTTCAATAAATGATGCTGAGAAAACTGGACAGCCACATGTATAAAACTGAAATTAGATCATTCTTTACCACTATATACAAAAATAAACTCAAAATGCTTTAAAGATCTAAATGTAAGATTGGATGCTATAAAACTTCTAGAGGAAAACATAGGCAGAACACTCTTTGACATAAATCACAGCAATATTTTTTCAAACTACCTCCCAGAGTAATGGAAACAAAACCAAAAATAAACAAATGGGACCTAATTAAATTTAAAAGCTTTTGCACAATCATGGTAACCATAAACAAAATGAAAAGCGCACATAATGAAAGAAAATATTTGCAAATGATGTAACTGACATGGGATTAATATTGAAAATTTATAAACAGCTCATGCAGCTCAATATTAAAAAAAAAAAAACAAAAACCAAACAACCCAATCAAAAAATGGGCAGAAGATCTAAGTAGACATTTATCCAAAGAAGACCTACAGATGGCCAAGAGGCACATGAAATGATGCTCAGCATAGCTAATTATTAGAGAAATGCAAATCAAAAACACATTAAGATATCACTTTACACCAGACAGAATGGTCATTATCAAAACGTCTACAAACCAAAAAACGCTGGCAAGTTTGTAGAAAAGGGAACACTTCCACCCTGTTGGTGGGAATGTCAATTGGTACAGCCACTATGGAGAAACATATGGCGATTCCTTAAAAAACTAAATATAGAGCTACCAAAGGATCTAGCAATTCCTCCCCTGGGCATATATGCAGAGAAAGCCACGGTTCAAAAGGATGCATGCACTATTTACGTTACAGCACTATTTACAATAGCCAAGAAACGGAGGCAAACTAAATGTCCGTTGATGGAGGAACAGATAAAGAAGATGTAGTATATACACATAATGGAATATTACTCAGCCACTAAAAAGAATGACATAATGCCACTTGCAGCAACATGGATGGACCTGGAGATTAGCACACTAAATGAAGTAAGTCAGAGACAGACAAATATCATACGATATTGCTTGTATTCAGAATCTTAAAAAAAAAAAAAGATACAAATGAACTTATTTACAAAACAGAAAAAAAACTTATGGTTACCAAAGGGGAAGGGTGGCAGGGAGGGATAAGTTGGCAGTTTGGGACTGACATATACACAATGTTATACACACAATAACCAACAAGGACCTACTATATAGCATATGGAGCTCAGCTCAATATTCTGTAATAACCTAAATGGGAAAAGAATTTGAAAAAGAATAAATACATAACTGAATCCCTTTGCTGTATACCTGAAACACTGTTAATCAACTATACTCCAATATAAAATAAAAAATTTAAAAATCAACATTCTGTTATTGAATAAATTACTTTCCACTTTGATATTGTTAACTTGAACATTTGCACTTTGCAGGGTTACCCCTGGAACTTAGTTTTCCTGTGATGTATCTGAAATCCTGGTATATTTCAAGTTCAAAGAAAGATTAATTCTAATTAAAATAGAAAAATAGTGTGTCTGAGAAATCTGTATGCAGATCAGGAAGCAACAGTTAGAACTGGACATGGAACAACAGACTGGTTCCAAATAGGAAAAGGAGTACGTCAAGGCTATATATTGTCACCCTGCTTATTTAACTTATATGCAGAGTACATCATGAGAAACGCTGGGCTGGAAGAAACACAAGCTGGAATCAAGATTGCCGGGAGAAATATCAATAACCTCAGATATGCAGATGACACCACCCTTATGGCAGAAAGTGAAGAGGAGCTAAAAAGCCTCTCGATGAAAGTGAAAGTGGAGAGTGAAAAAGTTGGCCTAAAGCTCAACATTCAGAAAACAAAGATCATGGCATCCGGTCCCATCACTTCATGGGAAATAGATGGAGAAACAGTGGAAACAGTGTCAGACTTTACTATTTTGGGCTCCAGAATCACTGCAGATGGTGACTGCAGCCATGAAATTAAAAGACGCTTACTCCTTGGAAGAAAAGTTATGACCAACCTAGATAGCATATTGAAAAGCAGAGACATTACTTTGCCGACTAAGGTCCGTCTAGTCAAGGC